>NC_033803.1:52397213-52402332 GCF_001876935.1 Asparagus officinalis | reverse complement strand
GGCTCGGCCTTGGCCGAGCCACCTTGAGGTGGCTCGGCCACCGAGCCACCTCAAGGTGGCTCGGCTAAGGCCGAGCCGCCTTGAGGTGGCTCGGCTTTGGCCGAGCCCCCGCGGGCGGTGTTTTCCGACTTTTTCGAGTCGTTTTCCGTTGTTTCCGGTTCTGTCCGTGATTCGGTTGATTGAGACTCTGATTGGTTGATCTGATTTGGCAGTAAGTTGGATTCCTGATTTGGCAGTAAATCCGCTTCTGAGTTCGAGTCCGAAATTGATCTTGATTCGATCGTGATTCGTCCGAGTTTCCCCTTGGTTGGATGGCTCGTTGATTCCTCAACTCATTAGCTTGATTCTGCACGCGGGTGGATGCATTCCGTCGCTTCTGTGCGATTCGTCGATCTCGTCGCCTCGTTGGTTCGTCGGTTTGTGCCGAGCTATGCTAGGGGACCTATAAGCAATTTTATATGCCTACAGATACCCCCTCCAAAGTATTTCAGTCTCGTTCTTTTATAGAAGAGTCTGGGATACTTTGGATATGATTGTCCCTACCTTCAGTCGGTATAACGGGACCTCGGAATGGCTTCTGTTCTTGACTCCTTCAATTCTCCAGGCTTTTCGGTGCTTTGTCGAAAGTCTGTAAGAGTTCCGGTGCTGCATTTATTGTCTGACCGTTTGTCGGAATTTTCTGAACTTGAAGTCGATTCCTTTGAGCTGACCATTGATTGTGGCGTCGAGTCTTTATGCACAACGCGTTGTCCGGCGTAGTGTGGTTGAGTTATCCTTAAGAATATTTATAAACAATATTCTCCAGGAACTTCTCAAACCAAAAATAGGGAATAGTTTATACTCATATACCTTATTGGAGTATTAAGAAGCAGTTTATACTCGTATACTTTTCGGAGTGTTTTTGTGCCTAAATGAGCTGAACCGGCTTAAAATGAGCCAAAAAAGGCAGTAAATCGGCTCAAAAAATCCTCCAACTCCTCCGAACAAATGGGAGAGGGGTGAGTGAATGATGGACTGAACCGTCGCTCGATTTGAAGTCGTTTCGATGCTCGGTTCGGCTTCAATTTGGATTTTGGTTCGAACTGGGTCCGGTCCGGTTCGGTTCGGTTTGGTTCAACCCGGTCCACCTTATATAAAGGGGGTCTTTTTCTTTTCTTTTTTCTTTACCCTAGGGCCGGCCCCCCCCTTTTTGCCTCCTTTTTGAATTTCTCTTCCCTCGAGCCTCCGTTCTCCCTCAAAACTCGATCTTCGTCTTAGATTCATCCTTCCTTTTGATCCTTGACTGAGAAATCCCTCGAAACTTCCATATTTAGACTTTCCTTCGAGCCCCTCGAGCGCGTGGTTCGAGCACTTCCAAGATCTAATTTTTGTCGGATCCTCGAGCTTCCCCTCAGGTATATCTCCATAATCTTGATCTATTTCATGTTTGATCTAGTGTATGGAATAGCGGGATCGCATATAAGGGTTGAGGGAGTGATTTGATGCCTCAAGCTCGCCTTTTTAGGGGATAAAAAAGTGATTTTTATTTCTAGATCTGACCTCTTGAATTCTTTTTCTGTAGGCCATTATGTCGCGAGTATCGAGAGGTCGTTTTCCTGCTGCATCGGTTGATGGCGCGCCTCCCTCATATGCTGGTGAGCAATTTTTTGACCTTTTTCGAAAATTTACAAATTAGTCCTCTTTTTTCTGGATATTTGCAAATTAGTCCATTTTACCCCCCGTTGTTCTCCTTGGTGAGGCAACCGGGAAAGGCCTTGGTTCTCCTTGGTGAGGATCGACGCTTTATGGAAATTTTGCAAATTAACCCTCTTCTTCTGAGAATTTTGCAATTTAGTCCTTTTACCCTATTTTGCTCTCCTTGGTGAGGCGATCGGGAAAAGCCTTGATTCTCCTTGGTGAGGATCGACGCTTTAAAGATGGGTTTTGCTTGGTCAAAACCACATCTCATAATAAAGGGGGCGTTTTGACGCTGCATTGTGCTTTATAAGGCAGGGATATATTGTCGATATACCCTATCTTATAAATGCGCAATGTGGCCAAATCGTCTCGCCCTTTATAAGGCAATGACTCTATCTTACCAATTTGTAAGATGAATTCAATTTCCTTTTATATCTGAAATTAACAAACACTTAACTGCTTGTTTTCAGTGGAATATCCTTCCGGAGCTTTTTCATCGCATGCGGTGAATGGACGTCGTGATGAGTATTATTCCACATCTGATGACTTTTCGCCCATTCCGTTCACCTCCCAGTTTGCTCCGGGCACGTCGTTGGAAGTTGTCCAAGTGGTGAGGGAAGGTGGCCATCAAGCTCTTCGCCAGCTGATCACAGATGCGCCTCTCGTGCAGGATGCCAGTTCCGTTCAGTCTCTTAGGAAGACTGACTTCTTGTTTGGAGACTCTACCAGGGATCCCGATGCAGTATTTATTGAGGCTGAGCAGTGGCTTTACCAGACTGGCAGTCGTTATATGTATTTGCCGAAGATTCCTCGACACCGTTCTTTGACTGAGCTCAGGCGCCAAGCTGTGAAGCGGGAGATGTCGTGGAGTTTGACAAAGGAACATGAGAGCGTTCACTGCGGCTATATTACTCATCAGGCAGTTCCTGGTTCGAGTCGAGATCACATTGTTGGACTACATCCTGGAGTACTGGGGCTAGATACTCCGCCTCGCAATGAGTTCCTCACCACTGCTTCTACTTTGAGGAATCGCCTCGCTATCTTAGGACGGGAGATGCCTGCACCGCGCCACAGATTCTATGGTTGGGTCCATTCTTTGGACAGGTTTTGGTGGGCTCGTATGACGAAGTATGTCTTGAGCCGATGGAGCGAGGAGTTACATGCTTGCGGCCTTTATGCAGCCATTCGGGCCACCATGCATGGCTTGCCTACAAGCGCGAAGCATTTCTTTGCCCTATGCGAGCTTTATAATCCAGATTCCAACACTTTTCTGACCAGGCACGGAGAGTTGGGCTTGGCTCTACATGAGATGCACAAGATTTCTGGTTTGCCCATGGGACAGATGTTATACCAGGAGTACTTTCCCTCCAACCATGAGTTGAGTCAGCTGAAGGATCGCATGCCCGACCGCTACGAGACCTTATGGGACCTCACTTGTCATTATCACATTGCTTTGGCGCAGTCTAAGCCCCTAGCGAAGAGGACCAAAGCAAATGTGAGCCTGAAGCAGTTCGCATCATATTTGTTCAGGAATCTGGAGAGCCATTCTGGCCAATCTATTTGTGAACTGGCACCGCTGACTCCTTCAGAGGTTAATGAGCTGCTGAAGAAGACTAACGCCCAATCCTATACCATTAGCAGTCCTGAGAGTGGCTTTCCTGCAGGGACTAAATTCAGATCGTTCTTATATCATGCGACCGCACCGATTCGTCCGATGACTCTCCTTGCCGGTTATCTCGCCATCTGGTTGAAGAAATGTGTGGTCCCGTATCAGTCTGGTGACGCTCTGCCACTGGAAGTGCTCTATCCTGCAGTTCAGCTTGCCTACAAGAAGGAACTTTCGCTTCTTCCGGTGATGGTTGCTAACATTCATCGAGGGCTTCGGCAGATTTCTGGTGCTTTTACACGGAGAGATGATGATAAACCGACTCAGATTCCTACCATTAAGGTGGAGCTTCCGTATATTTATTTGATGGCTTGGTTCGTCCTTCATCGTTCCGATGTGATGTCGGTACCGAATGCCATAGACCAGTCTGTTCCCTTTCTACAGCTGCTTGAGAATGGCGAGTGGGAGGGCCGAGGATTCCCCGATATCAGGCGTCAGCTACAAGTCCACAAGTGCTGGGCATTCTCCACTTGCTTTCCACAGTTCTCCAGCCGGTACGGCGAGTGTTTGATTGATGAGGAGAAGCCGAGGGAGTATAGGACTTATCTGGATATGGGCTGCTTTAATTGGCTAGTGAACATTAGGCCGGGTTACCTGACTTTCCGGGTGGGGAATCAGTGCTTCATAGAGCCGTATCTACCTTGCCGATTCGCCCGCCAGTTCGGTTATGACCAGCTTTATGTTGGGAACCCGCGCCAGCAGCTTCGGGCTCATGGAGGTCTGGTGGACGGTCTTCGTGCATGGTTGTGGACCGTGACTGGTTGCACTGGAGCTAGGTTCAGTCTCCCAGGTACTGAGCGACAGTTGAACCTCACTTTCCTGAGCTGCAAGTGGTTGCTAGCAGCTAATAAGACTGTCCGTGTGAAGCCTATCGAAGAGTTGGTGGCCGAAGAAGCCTCTCAGCTTGATTCTCGTGTTATCCAGGACGGTGCTCGATCACAGAGGGCTCAGGGCAAGACCCGCCGACTTGATGCAGAAGGTCACAGGGCCTTTAGTTCTGCTGGAGAGGCCTCAGGCGAAGACCCTGAAGACTACGAGGCAGATTTGGAGCAAGGTTAGTCACCTATTTTTCTTTTTCTCTGCATTTCCAAATTGCTATTCCTGACCACTATTCGATATTTCAGGGACAGCGACCAACAGTGACGACGAATTCCGTCCTTTTACCCGGGCAAGACCTTCGATTGCTGTCCGTGCTGATAGGCGGAAAAGATTAGCCCACAAGCCGCATGCAAATTCACGAGCATCTGAGATGGACTTGGCTGATGAGGATCCTGTTAATGACGGAGGTAACGTCTATTCTATAGATCATTTTCTTGATCGTTTAGAACTTCCGGCTCATGCTTTCCCATCCTATGCAGGATATCGTGAGGAAGGCGAGATGAGTCCTGATGATTGTGCATCTCCTGGTGAGCCTGACTCACCGCACCAGGTAGAAAAGCCTGTAGAGACCGCCCATGTTGGGGAGTCTGTCAATGAAGGACCCAGTTCGGTGATTCTAGGTACATCTTCAAGAGGTAACTTGTCTCTATTGGCCATAGTTTCCTTCCTCCTCCTTCATACTTATATCTTTTTGTGTCAGATTTTTCGATTGATGATTTCGATGGGGAAGGCCTGCCTATGGACACTTCTATGTTCAACTTCATGTATGACTCTCCTCAGATCGATGGCCAGCCGCCTCAGGATATGTTTCCTGAGTCTGTATTCCCCCAGACTCCCGGGAACGGTTATTTTGAAGGTGCGTGCCTCTTCTCAAGCTAACTATAGGACTAGCCCCTT
>NC_033803.1:52393443-52396213 GCF_001876935.1 Asparagus officinalis | reverse complement strand
CACACTGCTGTTTTACGTTTGTCGTCTCTCTTCAAGACCGACGGTGTTAAACCTAAATCCGTTGACACACAGTAGCCTCCATAATGCTTAACCACATTAGAAGAACCTCTGGCATATAAACAAACTTTCTCAGACAGGTTAACCCTATTCGTAATGTGACGCCCCTGGGTTCACACAAGGTTGCAGTCCAAGGTAAAACTAGAGATGTCAAACCTGCCATGCACCCATACTGTGCATAAATATGTTTCACCAATTACAGTAATATCCTCTAGTAGAACCAAATAGAAGTGCAGGTACAAACATGCAAAATAAAGAGAATAAATATAATAGACATGATATAGAAGAGATATCTCATAAATGAAAAGAAAATGTCTCAACATGAATCAACTAAAAATCGTACTAAGGCACACTGCCTTTACAATATGAATATGAAACTCTAATGTCTGGATAAAACTCAAAACTACAGTGGAGTCTCTATAAGTAAAAATACGCGACGGCGACTATGCCAGAACTCCGTCACCCTGCGACTCTCCGAAACTCCGAACTACCTGAAAAGTAATTTAAAAAAAAGAATAACAACAAGAGGAATAACAATAAGAGTGTCAGAGCGCTACAGCAAGATTACCTCCATCCGCCCAGGGAATGGGCTACTAGATGGAGTGAAGGCTCTATCTATTAAGCATAGTCTACCTAGATTCATTTTCCCCGTATCTAAGTAGGATTAACATTTAGAAACCTACAACACGAGACGTAGTACGTCGAGCAAAATAATCCAAACAAGGAAACCCTCATGTATATACCATAAGTCTTAAATTGTAGATATCTAAACATTAATACCGAACTAAGAAAAGATAATATAACGAAACCAATAATTAGAAATCCATAACACGAGACTGGTACGTCGAGCGAAATAATCCAAACAAAGAGACCCTCATGTATATACCATAAGTCTCAAGTTGTGAATCTCTAATCATTGATCCCAACTAAGAAGTAAAAAAGACAGTAAAAGAAATAAGATATCAACACATCGTATTTATAATATCTTCCACAAGCACTGGGGAGATAGAATAAAATACCAACACATAATTTTATATACTTTCAAAAGTAACGTATCTCAGTTATATAGTTCAATGATAGGTCGTATTCATAATCAACATCTGTCATACTTAGGCTATCAAGTAATTGTCTCAATGCAACAGACTACCCTGTAGGTATCATGAACTGTGTACACGGCTCATTAGTCTCATCGCGATCTCAGTGCATAACATGAGTGCGGGACGGACTACCAAATAGGCATCCTAGAAATACGGCTCACGAGCCTCATCGCACCCTAGTGCGGGACGGACGGCTAGATCAAGCCTCCTAAAATCTGACTCAATGGCCTGTACATATGGAATATCGACGCACTACCTCATGTAGTACTGAACTGAGCTCATCAACGATATCCACCTTATGTATAAACTGTGTATATCTGGTGTGTCGACGCACTATCCCATATAGTACTAAGCTATGCTCATCAACGACATCCAACATGTATATGAACTATATCTAATTCAAATATGATCAAATCAAAATTTATCATAATCCCATTGATTCTTAAATTTATAACAGAATATATTCATGACTATACGTATAACATCAAGCAGCTCAAAACTCCACGAACGCACCTCAAAACGGTGCAACACAGCTCCACAAAACGAGCAGAAAAAACAGACGTGACATATGTTAGTAAAACAAGCATATCTTTCTCTAGGAAAATTATTTTTACAAATAGTTTTCTGTTTTGAAAACTAGATTTACACATCTTTCAAATGACATAAGTTTGGTTTAGTTTGGAGTTCATTTGTTATCCCAAATCTCCAGTTAAACATTATATATGTGCAGCCGTTTGTCTGCAGGACATGTTGTTAGTAAAAAGATCATATCTTTCTCTATACAAATTATTTTTAAGATTAGTCTTCTTTTTTAGAAACTAGATATATACATTTTTCATTTGGCACTATTTTGGTTAAATTTGGAGTTTATTTTCTATTTCAAAATCTTAGTTAAACATGATACAATTGCTGCAGTTTTCTGTAGAAAATATTTATTTAGTACATCTCTTAAATTTCTCATATATAAATAAAATTATGAAAAACCCTAATAATCATGATCATGATACTATCATAAACAGCAAGAAAAAAATAACTAATCTAGCATTGGTTTATGTTTTAACATTAAAAATTTAAATTTTATCACATCATGTTAAGATTCAAGCATGAAAACACATATTAAATATCTAACTAGTTATTTAACTATGGGGAAGGGTTTGGATGAAGATAATCTTACCTTAGATATCGTTCTAAGCCTCTGAAATAACCAGCAACCAAAAAGAAGTACAACCAAGCCGTTTTCCCCTTGCTACACGTTGATGATCTCGCCCTCGTGTCGATATTTACTTCACAAAGCTCTCAAAATTCTCAACTTTAGGGCTAGGGATTCAGAGAGAGAGGAAGAGAGGCTGCTAAGTTTGAAACTCTAATGTAAGGATGTTAATTTTCGTAAAAACACATGTTTATATATATGCAAACCCAAAATAAAACCGTTTGACCCGAACCAGGAATCCTAATCTGACTAGGAAAATGATCTTCGGTATTTTAGCCATAACTTTTATGTGTGAGCTCGGAATTAGGTGATCTAAGACTTGTTGGAAATCTCTTGAAGATACCTATAACTTTTGTCTTTTAAGTTTTTCCAAATTCCAACTACATCTGTGAGAAAAATACAAAAT
>NC_033803.1:52392797-52393426 GCF_001876935.1 Asparagus officinalis | reverse complement strand
TCCGCTGGTCATAAATTTCCAGATTTATACATCAAGCATGAATTGTGCATTTGCTCTTATATATATATACATATATACATTGAATTGATCTCAAACCAATTCCTAGCATACTCAAACATCATAATATGTTATTTATAAATATATAACATATTTATTACTATTTATCACAAAATATTCAAATTTTTGGGGTTTTACAACTATATTATATGTAAATATATGAATTTTGTTGCATAATGCATATATGTGTTTTGGTGTAGATTTGTCTTCATCAGCGGGTGGTAGTAGAAGACAAGATCATACATGGAAATATACTTCATTAGTTGATAATGGGAATGCCAATAGACACAAGTGCATATTTTGTAACAATTTCACAAATGGCGGCATATCTCAACAAAAATAGCATCTAATCGGGACGGATAGGAAACACAAAAATGTGAGGCTTTGTCAAAAAGTCCCTTACGATGTGGTTGAATACCTAAAAGGTTATGAAGAAAACAAAAGATAGCTAAAAGATAACGTGCTATAGATGATTATCTCCCCGATCTTGGAGATGAGAACATGGTGGAGATCGATGATGAGGAGCTTGAAGATGAACAAGTACAAGTACAAGAATCTAGAGATAGAGGAAG
>NC_033803.1:52364069-52378008 GCF_001876935.1 Asparagus officinalis | reverse complement strand
ACTACACAACACATCACCACACATCACACCACAACAACACCACAACACAACAAATCCTCCAACCTCACCCACCAACCAACAACACTCCCCCTCGCCCTACCCCTCCCCCTCAACCACCACCACAACAAAATCCCCACTCCCCATCCTCAACCACGACCAAAGCCCCCACCCACCAACCAATCATACTCTACACACCCCTCCCCCTCCATCACTACCATCACCACCATCACCACCCAATCCCCACTCCTCCCCCTCCCCCACCACGACCAAACCCCCCACAAACCAATCACATAACGACCATCACAATACAACACCACAACCAACCAACCAACCAACCAACCCACCAACCAATACTACCACCACTACGCACGCACGCACCATCAACACCACCATCACATAAAAATATTATAAGTATATATTTTGGGCTTTGTGTTAGGGTTAGAGTTAGGGTTTGTGTGTAACAGTTTGTATCAGTGTGTATCAGTGTGTATAATATCATTTAGTCACAAAAAAAATCATAACTAAGTAAGAGTTATATATTTAATTCAATTAATTAAAAAAAGTAAAGTATAAATATTACCTGATCCGACATAAACCCTCTGCTATATGCCTCCTAGGCCTCCTAAGGCAGAGTCGATATGAATTGTGTGAACTCCAATTCTCTCTGCTCCTGGCACCTTCGTTCTTCCTCCGCAATTCGCTGATATGTTGTTTGCTATGACTGCCAATCTTTAATCCCGCTGATATGTTGTTTGCTGCGACTGCCAATCTTCAATCGCTTTTAATCGCTGCTCCATCGAGTCTTGATATGAACTGCTTCCTGGTGTTCCTGGTGGTGTTGCAGACTCGTAGGTGCTACTAGACTCGTGCAGCCTCTGCTCGGATCCTCTCCACTGGTATCTGTTCTTCCTACTCGGTCCAATGACAGTCTCGATGATGGAGTCCTCCTCCTCTCTATGTAACCGGGAAGGAGTGCTAGAACCGACCTGAGACTCAGACATTTGCTCATGTACCTTGGCATGTAATTTCTCCTGCGATATATCAAAATAACCCGGGCAAGACGACTTACTAATGATGCATTGTTATGAAATTGAATATATAAATGAACTGCTACTTATAGCCAGATCCTTATTCTTTGCTTTCTTCTCTTCATCGACGTAATTCAGGCTACAGGAAGTTAGAATACGATCTGCAAAATGTACGAGATCTCCCCTTCCCTATTTTATTCAAATATATCATTAACCCATAACACATAAATTATACTCAACTTGACAACTTAAAAGCTAATATATTATATACCTTAAGCTCCAATTAATGATAATGCTGTCTGAAGGACCTGGAGACCCCATGATGCTCGCAACTGCGGGATGCGTTACGGTTCCTCCGTGCTATTTCAGCTTGAGCCTGCAAAACAAAGTCAAATCAAAATAATATAGAAATTCAAACAATAAATTAAAAATATATACTTCAATAATACTTGAATTTTAGCCATGTCCCAGTAATCGTAAAGTATAAAAACTCTACTCCATCCAGACGCTCGTCAAGATGTCAGAATCTCTCCTAATCTTTTGTTATTTGAACAAAATATATTTTCTTCACCTCAAACCGCTATCTCTTGAATGATAAATTGATTTGCGTGAAACAGTAAGTCTAGGCACAAATATTATCATCAAGAAAGAAAAATCGCTTCAGCATATAAAAAAAACAGATACAAATCAGAGTATTAAACATAATAATAAACTAATAACTAATAATGATGAAAATTAAAATAAATGACTCACACATATATATCTCTAATAAACCACCAGCGCATCAATCTGCTGCGACTTCCACGTCAAAAAAATATTGAAGAAATCATGTCTCCTGGCTAAAGCGAAGGAAATTGTGTTGAAAGCATTGGCAAAGGCCCCGACAAGCACTCCATTTTCCCATCGGATCACGACCCTCCGATGAATATTAGGGATGAGGCTCTGTTCCCTGGTAGCATTGCGGCCACACCTAGGAGGTCGCCCGGTACCTGCGAAATAATGAATCGGATGCCATAATGAATCAATCCATATTTGTTATTAAAATTTAAAATAATAACCAATAAACTATAAAAATCTATTCATACCTTTCAGTTCGAGGCATCTACATCTTGTTTGTTCATACCTATGCTGCGCGAAAGGGCGTAAAGCATGATAATAATCCTAATCCCCCTTCACCTTGGCCGGACCGTGGACTCGCTGATCTATAATAGAATCTAGCGGTAGTTCAGTTCGAGGCATCTACGCTTTGCTTGTTCGTACCTTTGCTGCGCGATGGGGCGCATATTATGATAAGAATCCCAATCATCCCTCACCTTGGCCGGACCGTGGACTCGCTGATCTATAATAGAATCTAGCGGTAGTACCGCGGCTTCTACAGCTACGCTATACAGCTCAAATCTCCTCTCCTCCAATATAT
This sequence comes from Asparagus officinalis, assembly GCF_001876935.1. Taxonomy (NCBI): domain Eukaryota; kingdom Viridiplantae; phylum Streptophyta; class Magnoliopsida; order Asparagales; family Asparagaceae; genus Asparagus; species Asparagus officinalis. Next base: position 52,375,563 of record NC_033803.1, on the reverse strand, counting down.
CTACATGCGGTGGTGGCGGTATCTCTGCATACTGTGTAGGATCAGCCTATGTCTCCACGTCATGTGGAGCATCTCCGCGTGATGTGTCCTGTGGCTGCGAGTCATGTGTAGCATCTCTGCATCCTGTGTAGTAAATGTTAAAAAAATGTTAGGCTCACATTAATAGTTTATGAAATGTACAGATATAATAAATAAATAAAAATGCCTGTTGTAGAGGCATGTGTGTTGCCTCCAGAATGTCTACCAAAAAGTCTCTCAAGCGCTTCCTTACGTAATCCTTTTGTCATCTATACTTTGAAAACATAATGAACATCCAACAAAATCATAAAGGCAATAATATAATACAATGAATGTTCTTTTTAATTCATAACCTAGTATTTCATTATTATGATGATGTTGAGCCTCTACTCTGCGATCGTGTGCGGATAGCCAGCGACTGTGTGCGTGCCAACGAAAGGACTTTTCTTATAGTTTTATCGACTCCGCTGCAGACATGTTTTTTACCTTTACGCCTTGGCTCACATATAATCGCAGGTACATCAGCGCTAGTGCAATTTCATCGTCCAGATTATTATTTTGTGTCAATGAAAACTCCTCGGCTATTTCGTCGGCCAAGATAACCTCCTCATCGTGATCTTCGTCAGACACGACTTCATGAATGTAGGCTCTAGGCAGATTCTTAAGAATAACTCATTCGTCATTTTTCATTATATCTTTGACATAAAAGCACTGTTTGGCGTGAGCAGCTAACATGTATTTTTTATTCTAATATATTTCCTTGTTAAGATTAACGAGTGTGTAACCATAGTCATCCTTCATCTTTTTCTGCTCAAACCAATAGACCTTAAACATCACATGACTGACTTCCTTATTAATCCCATAGAAAATCTCCATCAACTTTATGCGTTACAAAGAGATCCGGTCTTTTTATAAGATCCGGCTTACAATGAAAATCAAAATAAAACAAAGAAATCAAAATTACAACTTCTCTCTTTTATGTCGAACAAATCACAAGATCCTGTTTTGCGGTCTCTTGCTTCTGTGGGTTGTTTGCCTGCGCCGGGGTTGCTTACCGTGGCCACCACGCGTGATCTGGATCCAAGCAGATCTACGACGTATTACGGGTATTATCCCACCAAGGAGATAATAGCCATGGGAGGGATCGTTTCACCAAGGAAACGACCGCTCGAATTCTCGGGATCTAAGAGCCAAGCTTAGATCCGGAGTGTAACGACGTAGATCTGAGATTAAACTCTCTCGAACTCCTGCTTTTTCGATGCTGGTGCTCGCTAAGAATCAAATCCGGATCTCCAAGCTTCAAGCCTTCAGATCTCCGAGTTGAGGTGACAATCCGGCAGAGTTTCGGCTCTCTCCAAAGTTTCAGAAGAAGTCCCCCAAATGAACAAGTACCAGGCCTATTTATAGGCTCTCAGAACTGTGCGTTTGCACAGTTCTGAGCCTAGCCACCCCTAGGTGGCTCGCCATAGCCGAGCCACCCAGGGGTGGCTCGGCCTTGGCCGAGCCACCTCAGGGTGGCTCGGCCTTGGCCGAGCCACCCTGGGGTGGCTCGGCCTTGGCCGAGCCACCTCAGGGTGGCTCGGCCTTGGCCGAGCCACCCTGAGGTGGCTCGGCCTTGCCGAGCCACCCTAGGTGGCTCGGCCTTGGCCGAGCCACCCGGGTGGCTCGGCCACCGAGCCACCCTAGGGTGGCTCGGCTTGGGCCGAGCCACCTTAGGGTGGTTCGGTTCGGGCCGAGTTCCCCCAGGTGCGCTGGTTTTGTCGTTTTCCGTTGTTTCCGGTTTGTTTTGTCCGTTGTTCGGTTGTTTTGTTTTGATTTGTTGACTTGATTCCGGATTTGGCAGTAAACTCAGTCGGTGTTTGAGTTCAAATCCATTTTGTTGGAAGACCCGTCGACTCCCGAACCACTAACGTTGTTCGCATGCAGTTCGTTAGCTTTGTAGCCTCTTTAGTTCGTTTCGTTGCTTGAACGTTCGTCGATTTGTCGAATCATCGCGCCGAGCTTGTCAAGGGACCTATAAGCAGTTTATACGCCTACAACTACCTTTACAATATGAATATAAAACTCTGTCTAATGTCTGGATAAAACTCAAAACTACAGTGGAGTCTCTACAAGTAAAAATACGCAACGGCGACTATACTAGAACTCCATCACCCTGCGGCTCTCCAAAACTCCGAACTACTTAAAAAGTAGTTTAAAAGAAAAAGAATAACAACAAGTGCGTCAGAGCATTACAACAAGATTACCTCCATCCGCCCCCAGGGAAAGGGCTACTAGATGGAGTGAAGGCTTTATATATTAAGCATAGTATACCTAGATTCATTTACCTCGTATCTAAGTAGGATTAACATTTAGAAACCTACAACACGAGACATAGTACGTCAAGCGAAATAATCCAAACAAGGAAATCCTCATGTATATACCATAAGTCTCAAATTGTAGATATCTAAACATTAATACCGAACTAAGAAAAGACAATCTAATGAAACCAATAATTAGAAATCCAAAACACGAGACTGGTACGTCGAGCGAAATAATCCAAACAAGGAAACCCTCGTGTATATACCATAAGTCTCAAATTGTGAATCTTTAATCATTGATCCCAACTAAGAAGTAAAAAAGACAGTAAAAGAAATAAGATATCAACACATCGTATTTATAATATCTTCCACAATCACTGGAGAGATAGAATAAAAATACCAACAAATAAATTTGTATACTTTTAAAAGTAACGTATCTCAGTTATATAGTTCAATGATAGGTCGTATTCATAATCGACATCTGTCATACTTAGGCTATCAAGTAATTATCTCAGTGCAACAGACTACCCTGTAGGTATCCTAAACTGTGTACACGGCTCAGTAGTCTCATCGCGATCTTAGTGCATAACATGAGTACGGGACGGACTACCAAATAGGCATCCTAGAAATACGGCTCACGAGCCTTATCGCACCCTAGTGCGGGACGGACGGCTAGATCAAGCCTCCTAAAATCTGACTCAATGGCCTGTACATGTGGAGTATCGACGCACTACCTCATGTAGTACTGAACTGAGCTCATCAACGATATCCACTGTAATGACCGTAAATTTTTAATACTGGTTTAAATATTTTTTCTTATATTTAAATATTAAATGATTAGTTTAAAAAGAGTATTTATATTTTTCTCGTTTTTTTTAGAATATACTATGATTTAAAAATCTAGTTTTATATTTATTTTAATGGTTTTGCTAATTATAAATTTAATTGTTACAATAAAAACTTTTTAAATTAATATTTGGTTTTTATTATTGATATTATTATTGTTGTTGTTGTTAATAATTATTTTAATTTGATTTCCCATAATCTTCTCTTCCATTTGAATTCTATCCATAATCTCCCCAATTAATCCCCAAAATCACTTCATTCCAATCACCCCATAATTCACCGGTTTATCTCATTCCAACTTTAATTACGTAAATTCCTCTCTTTCCTCAATAATACACCCTCTCTCTCTCTCTCCAATCTTTTTCAAATCCCTAATATCTCCCGTACTCCTCTCAATCATCTCCCTTTCTCTCTCTCTTTATTCTTATTTTAATACATCCTCTCTCCCTCAATCATTCACTCATGCAAAGAAATCCAGCTGGTCCACTCACATTTCCTTTCTCTCTCTTCCTCTCTTCAAATCGAAGAAACCCACAACCACACCCACGACACCACCATACCCCTGACATCCCAACTCCATCAACACCACACGAACTCCACCTCGACCGTGCCAAGACCGCGTTCCCAGCTCTCTCTCCAAGCCTGCACCGCCCGCCTGCCGAACACCGTCGTCCCGCGCTCTTCCCGTCGTCCCGCCGCTCTCCCCGTCGACCCAGCGCAGGCCCACAGCCACCCCCGCCAGCCGCTTCCCCCGCTGCCTGCACCGCCCCTCATCACCGTTTCTTCCTCCTCGGGCTCGACACCATGGCCACCTCCAGCCCCGCGCCGCCGCCTGCCCCACCCGCGGCGCCGCCTGAGACCGCGTCCCCCCCCCAGCGCCAGATCCGAACTCACCCCCTCGACAGCTTCTTCTCCGACCACTCCGAGATCCACGACCTCCCTCATCATCCCCCACGTACGCCACCTCTCCTGCAACCTCGACGAACTCGACCGCCTCTCTCACCGCCGCTCCCTTCTCGCCGTTCCGCCTCGACGAACGCCAACACCGCTGCCACTTCACATCCCTGAGCGAGCTCCACCTTCCAGATCCGACGCCTACTCCCTCGGAACCATCGCCGACGCCACCGAGCTCCGACCAGCCGCCGACCACTCGCCCGACGCCGATTCGAGTTCGCCGCAGCGCTCCTCCGCGTCAGATCCGGTTCGCGTCGTCATCGTCGATTCGTTCGACGAACCCCGAAGCAAGATCCTCCTTGCTCAGATCTATATTTTCCTATTTATTATGAATTATCAGCAATTTTAGATCTGTTAATAATTATCTACGTGGACTTGTTGAATGATATTGGGAATTATCTGTTTATGTTAATTTATGATCTAATTATCTGTGTGGATTTGATAAATAATATTAAGTAAATTGTAATTAGGTGATAAATAGTATTTTCAGAATAATTATAATAGATTAAAAGAATTTATTTCGGAAACGGAATCATTTTTGGATAATTATGTTAATTAAAAAGAATTTATTTGAAAACAAAATCATTTTAGGAAAATTATAATAATTTAAAAGGAATTATTGGGGAAAAAGAATCATTTTAGAATAATTATAATAATTAGAAATTATCTTGTGGAAGAAATTATTTTAGAATGATAAATATTTTTCAAAAGAAATTATTTAGGGAAAATAGTCTATTTTGAATTAATGAGAATTTATCTTATAAAAAGATTATTTTGAATTTATGAATTTATTATTTAAAAGATTATTTCTAGAATTATTATAATGAGAAAATAATTTTTTTAAAAGAAAAAAAAGAATTATTTTGAAGTAAATAGATTGTTATTTCAAAAGATTATTTTAGAATAATTCTATGATTCAAATTCTCATTTTAATTATGTGATATGCCATGATATCGTTGTGCATGATTGGTTGTACTTATTGTTTGCTATTGTGTTTGAGAACCCCTAGCAGTCATGACTTTAGTGACCTCGTGCGTCATGAACAGACTTAGTGACATGTGTGAGTGTGTTGATTGAGTTTAGGTGGTGAACCCGAGTTAATAGAGATTATGATTGTTGATTTAGAAATTACAAGAGAGTTGGGATGGGAAAGTCCATATTTATGTGATCGGATAAGACTGTTGATGTATCTTTCAGGCCTCCCCATGATCCAGTGTAGCTTGGGGTTGGTTTGTTGGGTCAAAGTGGAGCCGGTGTAGCCACTTTGGTCCGTGAGCTTGATATTCACCTGATTCTTGCTTGAGTTTGAACCAGGCCGGAGTCGGATTGCGTGTATCCCTCTGACCGATCCAGTGTAGCGGCGTATTGGGTGCACGTAGAGGATTTGTGAACAGTCAGTTATCCAGTGATATGAGTGTTGACTTTATGTGAGATGTGGACCAGTGAGTTAAGATAGGACGATTAGTTACATGACCTCGATTCTTGGCTAAGTATGATTCTTGTGAGACGTAGATCAGTTGTATTTCTTTTTATACATAGATCGGGGTTAATATTTAATTATCTACAATTTGAGACATATGGTATATACATGAGTGTTTCCTTGTTTGGATTATTTCGCTCGACGTACTACGTCTCGAGTTGTAGATCTTTAAATATTAATTCCATCTAGTTGTATGACCGTGTGACTTGGATGATTATTCTGATCGCTAGCTGCATGATTTCGTTACCCGATTGATTCACGGTTTCTTATGATTATCATGTTTTGGTAGTGGATTGCATGTGATTTTGTTGGATTATCAGTTGCACGTTCTTTTGTCGTTTCGGTTATTGTACCATTTTCCGCTTGTGTTTTTGTTCGTTCTTTTCTTTTGTGGGGTCTTGCCGTGCGTCATGCACCTGACGTACACCTGTTTTCTCTGGTGTACGTCAGACTTAGAGGAAGAACAGGTTCAGCTAGGAGATCGCCAGGAGCCGGAAGATCCTCAGCAGGAGTGCCTTATATACGGAGCAGAAGAAGAGTCGAAGTCTATTCTTTTTATTTATTAGTTAATGGTTCCAGTTTACTTTTGTAGTTCTTCTCATTCCTATCTGATCAATGTACTTCATATTTCTTCAGTTCATTTGTTCAGATTTGTATAAGGGCATGTTTGACCCGTATTTGTATGTCTCGGATGTTATCACATTTGTGATATGTATTTCTATTCTGAGTTGTCTACTATATTCTTACTGATTGTGATCGGGGACCTGTGCCTTTGCATTGTATCTATTTCTAGACGCTTAGCGTACTAGATTGAGAAGAAAATAGAAAAATAATAATAATAGTGTATATTTCTTCTCAATCTAATACGTCGCGGGCTTATTCATATTCCGATTCCCGGGTATTTTGGGAAGCGGGGCGTGACATCCACCTCATGTATAAACTGTGTATATCTGGTGTGTAGACACACTATCCTAAATAGTACTAAGCTGTGCTCATCAACGACATCTAACATGTATATGAACTATATGTAATTCAAATATGATCAAATAAAAATTCATCATAATCCCCTTAGGATTCTTAAATATATAACATAACATATTCATGACTATACGTATAACATCAAGCGGCTCAAAACTTCGTGAACGCACCTCAAAACGGCGCAACACAGCTCCACAAAACAAGCAGGAAAAACAGACATGACATCTGTTAGTAAAATAAGCATATCTTTCTCTACGAAAACTATTTTTACAAATGGTTTTCTGTTTTGAAAACTAGATTCACATATCTTTCAAATGGAATAAGTTTGGTTTAATTTGAAGTTCATTTGTTATCCCAAATCTCTAGTTAAACATTATATATGTGCAGTCATTTTTCTGCAGGACATGTTGTTAGTAAATATAACATATCTATCTCTATACAAACTCTTTTTAAGAATGGTTTTCTGTTTTAGAAACTAGATACATAAAACTAATTTAGTTAAATTTGTACTTTGTTTGCTATCTTAAACTCTCAATTAAAAATTATATAAGTGCTGCAGTTTTCTGCAGAAAAACATATATATAGTACATCACTTAAATTTCTAATATATGAATAAAATTATGAAAAACCCTAATGATCATGATCATAATACTATCATAAATAGTAAAAAAATATTATTAATCTAGCATTGGTCTAAGATTTATTATCAAAAATCTAACTTTTAACACCCAGGTTAAAATTAAAGCATGAAAACACATATTAAACATCATATTAATCATCTAAACTAGTTATTTAACAATGGGGATAGATTTGGATGAAGATAATCTTGCCTTATTCTCATGTTCAAGTCTCTAAAATAAACAGCAAGCAATTCATGAGCATAAACAACCCGTTCTCCCTTGTCACACGTCGATGATCTTGCCCTTTTGTCGATATTTGCTTCACAAAGCTCTCAAACTCATAAGAATAAGATCTAGGGTTTTTAAGGGGAGAGAATGGCTGTTAGGGTTCATAGATATAATAAAAGAAGGGAATTTTCATGAAAAACATAGGTATTTATAGAGGCAAATCCGAAACAAACCTATTTGACCCGAACCAGGAAACCTAGTCTGACTAGGAAAATAACATTTGGTATTTTGGTAATAACTTTCGCGTCCGATCTCAGAGTAAGGTGATTTAAGATTTGTTAGAAATTTGTTGAAAAGACCTATAACTTTTGTATTTTGAGTTTTCCCAGATTCTAAGTGCATCATTGTGTAAAATCTATAAACTCTTAACTAGTCATTTTTCCCAGATTTTTTTCTCGTGCGTGTTTTGTGCATTTGCACTCATATATTCATATATGTATCAGATTGATCTCAAATCAATTCCTAGTATACTCAAATATCAATAAATATTATTTATCATAATATAAAATGTTTATTATTATATCTCACAACATTCAGTATTACGGGGTTTTACATTCTTCCCCCCTTAAAAGAATTTCGTCCCCGAAATTCCGCATTCGTATCTTAGAGATTAATAATGCCAGAAAAGCACGTTGAGGGAATAATCCAAGCAAGAAAACCCTCACATACACATCTCGCATCATTAGTCTCCAGATATGAACATAGCAATATCTACATTTAACAATCTAAGATGCTAATATTTCCACTTAACCCCTAACTAAACGGAACTAGTACGTCGGGCGAAAAATCCAAACAAGGAACCCCCCATATATATACCATGTGTTCCGAATTATTAGAAGTTAAGTGTTAATACCTCCATTCTAGCGTTAAATATAAATATAACCATACAAATAATTACATACATAAATCAATCCACCTTCTCAATAGGTGCAGGTAGTCGCGATGCATAACATCTTCGTGCTCCCGAGAATCATCCTCAATGTTTATACTTAACAGTCTAAAATACAAATACCCCCACTTAAACCCTAACTAAATGGAACAAGTATATCAAGTGAAAAATCCAAACAATGAACCCCTTATATATATACCATATGTTCCGAGTACTTAGGAGTTAAGTGTTAATACCATCATTTTAGCGTTAAGCATAAACATTACCATACAGGTAGACACAAATCATAAATAAGTCATACTAAATTTAATTTACCTGCTCAAATAGGTGTGGGTAGTTGCGACGTATATCCTCTTCGCGTTCCTAAGAAGCCTCCTCAGCTCCTTTCCGATTCCACTGAACTTTAACTGAAGGTATCACCTTGTTTCTCAACTTCTTGTCCTCCTTGGCAAGAATACATACATGAATCTCAATAGTAGTCAGATCCTCCTGAATCTCGATCTCTAGTGCGTCTAATACTCGCTGCTCCTCCTCGTCGCGTAGGTGCTTCTTAAGCATCAAAACATGAAAAACATCGTGTATGCTCGACATGGATGCTGGTAGGTCTAGCCGATATGAAATAGCTCCAATGCGCTCAATAATCAGGAATGGTCCAATATACCTCGGAGCAAGTTTTCCTCGTCTGCCAAAACGCTGAACTTCCTTCATTGGTGATATTTTTAATAACACATAGTCCCCAATTTAGAACTCTAACGGTCATCGCCTATGATCTGCATAACTCTTCTGACGACTCTGCGCTGTAAGAATGCACTCTGGAATGATTGCTATCTTCTCCGTAGTTTGCCTCACAAGCTCTGGTCCAAGCAATAGGTTGTCCTCTGGTTCTGTCTAACAAATAGGTGATCTACAAGGCCTCCCGTACAATGCTTCATACGGTACCATCCCAATAGTCGCTTGGTAGCTATTATTATAAGCGAATTCGATTAATGGGATGTGGTCCTCCCAGCTACCCTGGAAATCAATGACACATGCCCGCAACATATCCTCCAATAGTTGGTTTACTCTCTCAGTCTGCCCATCCGTCTGAGGGTGAAACACACTAGAATAAGATAATCTACTGCCGAAAGAGTTCTGGAAGCTTCTCCAAAAATGTGAAGTGAAAACCAAGCCTCGATCTGACACAATCATCTCTGGAACTCCATGTAATCTCACAATCTCCTGAATAAATATCCGTGCATACGTCTCTGCCATGGTCGTCTTTACTGGTATGAAATGTGCTGACTTTGTCAGCCGATCTACTACCACCCAAACTGAATCATTCGCTTTCTTCAATCTCGGCAATCCTACAATGAAGTCCATAGAAATATCTGTCCACTTCCACTCCGGAATGGGTTCAATCTCGGCAATCCTACAATGAAGTCCATAGAAATATCTGTCCACTTCCACTCCGGAATGGGTAAAGACTGTAGGGTTCTTGCCGGTCTCTGATGTTCTTCCTTCACTTGCTGGCAGGTAAAGCACTCAGCTACATATTCTGCAATCTCTCTACACATGCCGCTCTACCAAAAATGTCTCTTCAGATCCATGTACATCTTCGTTGTGCCTGGATGTACTGTATACCTGGTACGATGCGCTTCGTCGAATAAATCCTTCTTCAGCTGAGCATTAGCTGGTATTACTAACCGGCCCTTCATCCGAAGTCCTCCATCTGCTCCAACGATCCAATCAGCCTCTGGCTCTTTGAAAATCTCTCCCTTTCGGGCTTGAATCCAAGAGTCGTCCAACTGAGCTCTGACCACTCTGTCACTCCAAGATGGCTGTACGGATAAAGCTCCCAAAAATGCGTTGCTCCCGCCAATCTCCAGTCTAAAGTTGAACTGGATAAGTGTGTGGAGATCTCGATATAACTGTGAATAGCTCAAACTGTACCCCGTACAGTAGTGTCTCCATGTCTTCAATACAAAGACTACCGCTGCTGGCTCCAAGTCATGTGTGGGATAGTTTTGTTCATGCGTTCTCAACTGATGCGAAATGTATGCTACTACCCTCTGGGTCTGCATCAAAACACCTCCTAGACCTGCTAACGATGCATCTGTGTAGACTACGAAGGTCTTATCACTGCTAGGAATGGTCAAAACTAGCGTTGTAGTCAACTTAGTCTTGAAAGTCTCAAAGGCCTCCTGACACTCCGTGCTCCAAACAAAAGGTACACCATTTTTCGTAAGGCGTGTAAGTAGCGTAGCTATTTTTGAGAAGTCTTGAATAAACTTCCTGTAATAGCCAGCCAAACCCAAAAAACTACGGATCTCGGTAACTATCGTCGGTGGCTCCCAATCAAGTACTGCCGTAACCTTAGCTGGATCCACTGCAAAGCCCTCTCTGCTGATGATGTGGCCTAAAAATCTAACCTCGGATAGTCAAAACTCGCATTTGCTGAATTTGGCATATAGCTGGTGCTCCTGCAAAGTCTGCGATGCTAATTGAAGGTGCTGCTCATACTCTGCCTCCGACCTCGAATAGATTAGAATGTCGTCGATGAATACTATCACGAACTGGTCCAAGTATGGATGGAAAACCCGATTCATCAAATCCATGGATACCGCAGGTGTATTGGTTAGCCCAAATGGCATGACAAGAAACTCGAAGGACCCATAACGAGTCAGAAAGGCGGTCTTAGGAATATCCATCTCCCGAACTCGCAACTGATGATAGCCAGAATGAAGATCAATCTTCGAGAAGTGTTGCGCTCCCTGCAGCTGGTCGAACAAGTCATCAATCCTCAGTAATGGATACCTATTCCGGATAGTGACCTTGTTTAACTCCCGATAATCTATACAAAGACACATACTGCCGTCCTTCTTCTTCACGAAAAGGATCGGCGCCCCCATGGAGAATAACTCCGGCGAATAAAACCCTGAGACAACAACTCGTCCAGCTAATTCTGTAACTCTCTCATCTCAGCAGGTGCCATACGATAGGGAGCTCGAGATATCGGTGTTGTGCCTGGCTGCAACTCGATGCAGAACTCAACCTCTCTCACAGGAGTAGGGGTGTCCCAAAAGCCCGAAGCCCGGCCCGGTCCCAAAAGCCCGGAGCCCGGCCCGGTCCCAAAAGCCCGGAG
>NC_033803.1:52350572-52363956 GCF_001876935.1 Asparagus officinalis | reverse complement strand
GGCCCGACCCGGCCCGGCCCGGCCATAACGGTCACAAAGGTGACCGTTGCCCAGCCCGGCCCGGGCCAAATCTGGCCTAACGGCCAGATTTGGTCTTTTGACCGTTTTGCCCCTTAAAACGGTCAAAAAACGGCTATTTTTCGAGGGTTTTTTGGTCATTTACCTAGGGGGCTGCTTCTATAAATAGAGGGGGGGTTTCAATTCATTTTCTCACAACAAAACTCATCTATTTCTCTCTCTACTACTCTCTTATACAATCTTATACTATCTCATACTAATATACTATCCTATAATCTTTTGTATTTTCTAATACTTCCAACAAATGGCTTCTGGGTCTGATTATGAAGAGCAACATGCAACTCCTACCGATCCAGAGATGAGTCCTCCTACAACAACTCCTCATCCTACCGGTGTTAATCCTGAATCTGGTGGCGACGAATCTACGGCACCAAGAGCTCCAAAAAGGCCGAGGTCTGATGTATGGAATTTTTTTGAGAAGATAGACGTCACCAAGGATGAACACGGTAGGATCATCTCTCAGAATGCGAAATGTGCGTTGTGCGGCCAGATATTCAAAGCTCATCATAAGAGCGGCACCAACCATCTCAAACGGCATATTGAAAAACACAACAAAGGCCAAAATCTACAAGGTGATATCCGGCAGTCTATGCTTTCCCAATCATCCTCTTCAGGTACCCTCGGCAGTTGGAATTATGACGCTGCCCGAGCCCGGAAATGCGTAATCAGGTTTATTGTTCTTAAAAACCTTCCTTTTAAATTAGTAGAAGATGATGAATTTGAAGATTTATTTAGAGATGGTTTTTATCCTGCATTTACAAAATTTTCTCGTCAAACCTGTCAACGTGATATTTTAAAATATTATGTTGAGGAACAGGGAAAAATAATTTCTTATTTTAAAAATTTAAACTGCAAATTTTCTTTAACTTCTGATATTTGGTCATCTAGAGTGCAAACTGGTTATTTATGTATAACAGCACACTGGATTGATGAAAGTTGGAAAATGTTTAAAAGAGTTGTTTCTTTTATTGCAATTGAAGAGTCACACACTGGTATTAATGTTGCAAATTTAATTGTTGAAGAACTTATGAAACTAGAAATTGATCAAAGAATATTTACTCTTTCACTAGATAATGCAAGTAATAATAATGTAGCTGTTGATTTTCTGAAAATAACTTTGTCATTGCCATGTCATGGTGAGCTTTTTCATGTTAGATGTATCTGTCATATTTTAAATTTAATTGTTCAAAGTGCATTTTCTGAAATTAAACCCATGATAGAAAAAGTTAGAACAGTTACTAATATGCATAATGCTTCTGAAATGAGAATTAAAAGATGGAAACAATGTTGTAAAAGAAAAAATTATAAGCCTAGACTAATTCCAAAAGATGTTGACCATAGGTGGAATTCCACCTATGCAATGTTATCTGTAGCAATAGAATATAAAGAAATTATAAATGATTTTATAAATTTTTATGCTTCTAGTTCTAGCTCTGGTAGTGCTTATGGAATAACTGAAGATGAATGGACAGTTATATGTAAATTAAATGAGATGTTACAAGTTTTTTATGATGCTACTATGTTATTATCTGGTTGTTATTATCCAACTATTACTTTAGCTGCTTTACAAATTTTAAATATTCAAAAATTTTTTGCAAAATATCGTATGGATGATACTTTTGGAAATATAATTTTTCAAATGGAGAGTAAATTTAATAAGTATTTTAGGCCTATTCCTCATATTTTTGGTATTGGTGTTCTTATTGATCCATGCTTGAAGGAAATTGGCCTTCGAAGTTTGTTACAATCATTGTATGGTGGACAGATTATAGACTTAGATGATGGATCCACCCTTACTGCTACTACTCATTATTTAGCTATTAGAAATTATTTTCAAACCTTATATGATGAGTATGCAGCTAGATATGGTGTAGCTACACAACAGTCTTCAGCTTCGGCACCTTCAGCTTCGAGCACAGGTCGAGGTAAAAGTGTAAGTTTTGATAGGTATGCAATGGTAGCTGAACTAACTGGTGGATCTGGAACTTCATCAGGATTAGATGTTTCTGAAATAGATGAATATTTTTCTGCTTCTTTAGTTAGATGTCAAGGAAATGCTTTAGATATTTTGCAATGGTGGAAAGTATATGGATCAGTTTCATATCCTATACTTTCCACCATGGTTCGTGACTTACTATCAGTGCAGGTTTCGACTGTAGCCTCGGAATCCGCTTTCAGCACAGCAGGACGTTTGATCGACGACCACAGGACATGCTTAGATCCGTATACTGTACAAGCGGTGATGTGCTTACAGGATTGGTGGAGATACGAGAAGCGAACACAAGGCATCGAACGGATTGCTATGATTGAAGATAAATTTGAAGAGTTGGGACTAGCAGATAGATATAATGATTAGATAATATTCATAAAATTGTAATTTTTATTTCTTAGCTTTAAATTTGAATTAAATTATTTCGAAAAAAGTTGCAAATGATAGTGATATGGGTGAGTAGGTACCAACCTAGTTGGGATGTACTCATCTATTGTGATGCGACGAATTTCGAAATAAATTTATACTTGTAAAGGATTTACCGATTATTAATAAAGAAGTTATTTTTATCATTTTTTGTACTTGTAATTTATGTCATTTCATTTCAAGTTATTAATAAAATTTATGACATTTTTTATAATAATTTATAATTTATGGTTTTGTTAAAATTTAAAAAAATAAAAAAAAACAAAATTTAAAAAAAAAAACAAACCGGGCCGGCCGGAGGGAGCCCCGGTATGTCCTGAAAGACATCCTGAAAATCTAAGACAATCCTAGTCTGGCACAAATCAGCACTCCGATCTCTCAGCATCACCTCCTCGATATAGGCTAGAAATGACTCCACAAACTGGTTGCCCTGTGAGGTCACTATGATCAACTCAGACCCATCGAACGCTCGCAAACTGACTATTTTCGCAAAACAGTCAATGCTAACATGGTAGGATGATAACCAATCCATACCAAGAATGATGTCGAACACCGACATCTGCAAAACGATTAGATCTATGATAAACTCGGACTCATCTAGACTGATGACACATCTCCTATGGATACTCCCTAATAGGGACACCGCACCCTAAAGGAGTAGAAACGGATAACGGTACATCTAAAGGATGTGCAACTAGCTGAAACCTATCCATGAATGTATGAGAGATAAAGAATGAGAAGCTTCTGATTCGAACAAGATCCGAGCTGGCAAAGAATAATCACTAAGAAAGCTTCTCTCGCACCATGATCATGCGGTACGATTGCATAAACTCTGCCGGTGGCTGGTGACTGCTATGTTACTGGAAGTAGAATTTATGGGACTATCTATCCCTTAGGAATTTCCTGAATAGCACGAATCTGGCATGCTGGTCCCTTTATCCTCGGAATGGTAGGTGATGCCTCGATATTCTGCTACTGGCCGTAACCATAGCCCTGTGACTATTGACCCTAACCACTGATCTGCTGGTGGTGATAAAAAAATCCTTACCCCATTGTTGGGTTTCTTACAGTCTTACAAAAGGTTTATTGTCCTTGCCCTGGTCTCTAGACAATCTTACTTTCAAAATTAACTCTTAGTACGTCTCTCTGCCCTAATCGGTTTAGGTCTAGCTGCTTCTCGAAATAGTAGATGAAATCCTTCTATGAAATTAATATTCGCTGCTCCGGCATAACTAGAACCGGTGCTATCCTCTGGCGTCGTCCTTTAAACTGAATATAACTAATCTCCGCTTATGTACTGAGTCAACATTAAGTAAATCTAAAAGTATTTCCCACATATTTCCTCCATTTATAGGTTGTAACTGAATCCGATGTGCCCTAAAATTTTTGTGCTCCCAACTTCTAATATCTTTCTCAATCTTACCGAGCCAAGCTTCCTATTCCGCGACTCTATTAATAGCTGGATATGGTGATGGTGAGACCTTCGGCATTACCTCTTTAATAGGTACGGCTGGTACAACTGGTGGTGAAACTTCAGAGAGTAAAATTTGGCTTGTTACTCACTCCTCGAGTGTTGCTAGTCTTTGCTTCTGTAATCGGTGTTACCAAGTCGATCAGATACTTTGGAGCCTACTGCGGCTCAGGCTCTACTTGCCCAGCTCTCCGGGTACAAGCTTTACCTCAACCACGTCCTCGTTCCAATGTTTATAATACCAAGAGGAGAGTTTATTCGACACAGTAAGTGAGATCCCAATCATAAATAACATAACATATACCAATAGGAAAAATCATATCACTTATCATTCATGCGTTTACTTTTCAATAAAAGTAAGGTAGTTGTCACCAAAATTTTTTTTGTAAATTTTCGAATATACGTATATAACGTCCTCACTCATTCTAGGAATTCCTAGCGGACTCTATACATGATTCCTAGGAAACTCTATACTAACTCCACGACTCGACACATGAATGATCCTAGGATGCTGGAACTAGAGCTCTGATACTAACTGTGACGCCCCTAGGTTCACACAAGGCTGCAGTCCAAGGTGAAACAAACGATGTCAAACCTACCATGCACCCACACTATGCATAAACATGTTTCACCAATCACAGTAATACCCTCTAGTAGGACCAAATAGAAGTGCAAGTATAAACAGGCAAAATAAAGGGAATAAATGTAATAGACATGATATAGAAGAGATATCTCATAAATGAAAGAATCATATCTCAACTATAATACATCTGATATCTGAATAATGAAAATGTCTCAATATCTCAACTATAATACATCTGATATCTGAATAATGAAAATGTCTCAATATGAATCAACTAAAAATCGTACTAAGGCATACTGCCTTTATAATATAAATATGAAACTCTAATGTCTAGATAAAACTCAAAACTACAATGGAGTCTCTACAAGTAAAAATACGCAACGGTGACTATGCTAGAACTCCGTCACCCTGCGGATCTCCGAAACTCCGAACTACCAAAAAACTAATTTAAAAGAAAAATAATAACAACAAGAGCGTCAGAGCGCTACAACAAGATTACCTCCATTCGCCCCTAGGGAAAGGGCTACTAGATGGAGTAAAGGCTCTATCTATTAAGCATAGTATACCTAGATTCATTTTTTCCGTATCTAAGTAGGATTAACATTTAAAAACCTACAACACGAGACGTAGTACGTCGAGCGAAATAATCCAAATAAGGAAACCCTCATGTATATACCATAAGTCTCAAATTGTAGATATCTAAACATTAATACCGAACTAAGAAAAGACAATCCAATGAAACCAATAATTAAAAATCCATAACACGAGACTGGTACGTCGAGCGAAATAATCCAAATAAGGAAACCCTCATGTATATACCATAAGTCTCAAATTGTGAATCTCTAATCATTGATCCCAACTAAAAAGTAAAAAAGACAATAAAAGAAATAAGATATCACAACACATCGTATTTATAATATCTTCCACAATCACTGGATAGATAGAATAAAAATACCAACACATAATTTTGTATACTTTCAAAAGTAATGTATCTCAGTTATATAGCTCAATGATAGGTCGTATTCATAATCGGCATCTGTCATACTTAGGCTATCAAGTAATTGTCTCAGTGTAACAGACTACCCTATAGATATCCTGAACTGTGTACACGGCTCATTAGTCTCATCGCGATCTTAGTGCATAACATGAGTGCGGGACAGACTACCAAATAGGCATCCTAGAAATACGGCTCACGAGCCTCATCGCACCCTAGTGTAGGACGGACGGCTAGATCAAGCCTCTTAAAATCCGACTCAATGGCCTGTACATGTGGAGTATCGACGCACTACCTCATGTAGTACTGAACTGAGCTCATCAATGATATCCACCTCATGTATAAACTGTGTATATCTGGTGTGTCGACGCACTATCCCATATAGTACTAAAATGTGCTCATCAACGACATCTAACATGTATATGAACTATATCTTATTCAAATATGATCAAATCAAAATTCATCATAATCCCCTTAGGATTCTTAAATGTATAATATAACATATTCATGACTATACGTATAATATCAAGCGGCTGAAAACTCCGTGAACGCACCTCAAAACAGCGCAACATAGCTCCACAAAACGAGCAGGAAAATAAGACGTGTTATCTGTTAGTAAAACAAGCATATCTTTCTCTAGGAAAACTATTTTTATAAATGGTTTTCTTTTTTGAAAACTAGATTCACACATCTTTCAAATGACATAAGTTTGGTTCAGTTTGGAGTTCATTTGTTATCCCAAATCTCTAGTTAAACATTATATATTTGCAGCCATTTTTCTGCAGGACATGTTGTTAGTAAATATAACATATCTTTCTCTATACAAACTCTTTTTAAGAATGGCTTTCTGTTTTAGAAGATAGATACATATATCTTTCATATAAAAGTAGTTTAGTTAAATTTGGACTTTGTTTGCTGCAGTTTTCTGTAGAAAAACATATATATAGTACATCACTTAAATTTGTCATATATGAATAAAATTATAAAAAACCCTAATAATCATGATCATAATACTATCATAAATAGTAAGAAAAGATTATTAATCTAGTATTGGTCTAAGATTTTATTATCAAA
Source organism: Asparagus officinalis (assembly GCF_001876935.1). NCBI lineage: Eukaryota > Viridiplantae > Streptophyta > Magnoliopsida > Asparagales > Asparagaceae > Asparagus > Asparagus officinalis. Next base: position 52,357,340 of record NC_033803.1, on the reverse strand, counting down.
AATCTAACTTTTAACACCCAGGTTAAAATTAAAGCATGAAAACACATGTTAAACATCATATTAATCATCTAAACTAGTTATTTAACTATGGGGATAGGTTTGGATGAAGATAATCTTTCCTTAATCTCATGTGCAAGCCTCTAAAATAAATAGTAAGCAATCCATGAGCACAAACCACCCGTTCTCCCTCGTCACACGTCGATGATCTCGCCCTTTTGTCGATATTTGCTTCACAAAGCTCTCAAAACTCATAAGAATAAGATCTAGGGTTTTTGAGGGGAGAGAGTGACTGCTAGTGTTCATAGATATAATAAAAGAAGGGAATTTTTATTAAAAACATAGGTATTTATAGAGGCAAACCCGAAACAACCTGTTTGACCCGAACTAGGAAACATAGTCTGACTAGGAAAATAATCTTAGGTATTTTGGCAATAACTATCACGTCCGATCTCGGAATAAGGTGATATAAGATTTGTTGGAAAGATGTTGAAAAGGCCTACAACTTTGGTATTTTGAGTTTTCCCAGATTCTAAGTGCATCATTGTGTAAAATCTATAAACTCTTAACTAGTCATTTTTCCCAGATTTTTTTCTCGTGCATGTTTTGTGCATTTGCACTCATATATTCATATATATGTATCAGATTGATCTCAAATCAATTCCTAGTATACTCAAATATCAATAAACATTATTTATCATAATATAACATGTTTATTATTATATCTCACAACATTCAGTATTACGGGGTTTTACATGCGGATGCTTTAGCCTCGCTAACAACTTCATTAGCATTGCCACCAGAGGCTGAAACAACAATATTTGTTATGGGATGTGACTTGTATCACCCCAAGCTTCCCTTAGAAGACTACTCAAATGAAGCAACAACGGAGATTGCCTGTATAACCTGAATTAAGGTCGAACCAAGGGATTGGCGGTTCCCGTATATTGACTATGTCTTGTACGAGATACTGTCCGATGATTCTAAGGAAGCGACCGCTGTAAAATGTAAGGCCCTTCGATTCTATTATGATGCGATTTCTCAAACCTTGTATCGAAAATCGCATGATAGAGTCTTGGTTTACTGCCTTTCTAGAAAGGAAGCGTATGAGGCTCTTAAAGAAGCTCATGATGGAATGTGCGGAGCTCACTAACCAGGAGCTAAATTAGGAGATCGTCTCAGAAGAATTGGTTACTATTGGCCTAAAATGTTTACAGACGGTGTCGATTATGCTAAACAATGTCACGCATGCCAAATCCACAGTGACTTCATTCATCAAGCACTAGGAAATCTACATCCAACATCTTCATCTTGGCCATTCAAGATGTAGGGGATGGATATTGTTGGACTCATCGCTCTAGCAACATCCAAAGGACATTGGTTTATCTTAGCAGTAACCGATTACTTCAACAAGTGGGCAGAAACCATCCTTTTGAAGGAAGTCAAGACTTCAAACGTGATCAACTTCATCAAGCATCATGTCATCTACCGGTTTGGCATACTGAGATGAATAGTCCATGATAATGGAACATAGTTCACCAGTCACGGTTTTTAGAGATTCTGCGATAGGTTCAGAATCCAAAGTGTTATATTAACGACATACTACCCACCAGCCAATGGCCTCACAAAAGCTTTTAACAAAACCATCATGAAGCTTCTCAAAAAGTTTATCTCTAAAAGTCGACGTGACTGGAACGAAAATGTAGGCGAATGTCTATAGGCTTACCGCACAACAGTGAGAACCCCAACAAAAGCTACCCCATTTTCTTTGGTATATGGTTGTGAAGTCATATTACATTTAGAAATTCAGATCCCATCCCTGAGAGTTGCCCTTGCAACCGAAAATTCGTTCCAGTCAATCGCGAAGTTTTGAAAACTTTAGAGGGGATCTGTAGACTGTCTAAAAATTACTACAATCAACGAAGGTTACAATTTGGAAACTTTCACGACATTCGATGACTTCTAGAAGGCTACAATTTGGAAACTTTCACGACAATCAACGAAGGTTATAATTCGACAACTTCCAAAAGGTTAAAAATTAAAGAACTTCATAACAATCGATGAAGGTTACAATTCAACAACCTTCACAACAACCAATGAAAGTTCTGATTCGACGACCTTCACAATCATCAATAGAAGTAACAATTGACGACTCTCACATTCTAAGGAGCCGAGTCTAACAAAATAGACTACAAATCAATGGTCTCTTCAATTCAAAACATAGAGCTCGCCTCTGCGTTCCAAGAACAAAACACAGAGCTCACTTTTGTGTTCCAAGCAACAAAACACGGGCTCACCACTACATTTTCGGCCTCAAATGTAGAGCCCGTCTCCGCATCCCAAGTCTAAGATGCAAAATTCATACCCAGAATGCAAATTTTGCATTTAACTCATTCAAACACGAGCTAAACGGTTCTAAAACCGTTTTTCACAATTTGAGGGGGATTACACCCTACTAGGGAGCGATTTTAGGGTAAGTTACACCCATTAATCCCCTATAAATAGCTAAAAAATCAGCTTAAATTGGATCTTATTTTTTGGGAGTTCGGGCTGGATTTTTGAGATATGAAAAGAGTCCTTTGGCTTCAGATCTTGGAAAGTTGGAGCATCATCAAGAGCCATTCTTGGAGTTGTCACCCTTGGCTATGAACCGATTTCGGTTCGATCAAATCAACTCTTTTACAGAGTTCTAAAATCATTCTGAGTTCTTTAATTCGTTTAGAGTTCCTAAACTCATTAAGAGCTTTAAATTTGCATTGCAAGTTCTTCCCATTAAGAGGAATCAACCAAGTTTCACGAGGTGAAGCAATTGGATCGTCGACGGGATACAAGATTCAAGTTCCTATTAACACCAAGAAGAACCTAGTTTTAAACAAAGGGAAGGATCTTCGTCGATCTTTTCTTCTTTTGTAAATCGGGATACCAATAGAGAAGAGTTGTAATTTTTTTTCTAAATCAGTTAGAGAGAGATTACTGTGAGAGATTGTATTTTCTCTTATCCTTAGTCAGTTAGGGAGATTAATACAAATTTGATTCTCAATTTTCTTCTTCAATTTTTCCACTAACACAGTTTTAAAAACTTGTTAGCAATTCAATAACCCAAACCCATTAGGAAAAAAAATCCAGATTGCATTGTTTTTCTATCTTAGTTTCTCCACCAAATATATTCTGACCTTGTTCGCGGGGAAAACTGTTGCTTTCTTCATTAATGAGATAATTGTCATCTTGAATTACAAAGATCCGGTCTTTTATAGATCCGGTTACAACTAAATCAAAGAAAGAAGAAAAAAAAGTAAAAATTACAACTTTCCTCTTGTGAACAAATCGCGAGCTCCTGTTTTACGGCCGCTCGCTTGTGTGGGTTCTTTGCCTGCGCCGGGGTTGTTCGCCGTGGACCACCGCGCGATCTAGATCCGGTCGGATCTACACGATTATGCGGGTATTATTCCACGAAGGGAATAATAGCCGGGAGGGATTAATCCACCAAGGGAATAATCGCTCGGATCTCGAGATCTAAGACCAAGCTTAGATCTGGAGTATGACCTCGTGTAGATCTCAGATCTGTTCTTTCTTCCTCTCGAGCTCCTACCTTTTCTGACGTGGATGGTCGCCGAGGATCAGATCTGTACGTGCAAGTCTTCTGGTCTTCAAAGCTCCGAATTTGCTCTTCAATCCGGCAGAGTTTCGGCTCTTGAAAGTTCGACCTCTGAAAATGAACATCTCTAGGCCTATTTACAGATCCAAGCAGTTGCATTTGTGTCCTCATCTTCCAGATTAACCGGTTTACGATGATTCTGCTCGCCTTGTTGGTTCGCCAATGCTTGGATCTGTTGGTCATGCATGATCTGCTCTGGCCGAATCTTCCGTTGCCGAGGGCGTAGTGACTCTCTCAAAGAGAGCCCGCCAAAGGCAACGTCAGCGCCTTGCGAAACAAATCGCAAAGGCAATGGAATCTGTGGACGGGATCCGTTACAACACGGATCTGAAGAACAGAAGAGGCGAACGACCTCAACAACCAATGAATGGCAACTCCTCCAAGCCACCAACGAACGAATGGATCCGTGTCAAACGGAACCGTTCAACGCTGGAGGATCGCATTCAGAAGCGCCGCGCACTCTCAGCACAAGCACGAGCTCAAGTTCAAGAAGCCCGTAGAAGGTGGCAGAATGGAGTAGCCAAGAAATCACCACTAACTCACAAAATATGGAGGCCAAAGTCCAAAGTGGTGAGTCAGGCCGAGGATCGACCTTTACAGCCTTCAAAACGAGTTCAACCTCCCGAACCATCCCGAGGAAGGAGGTCAATCTTGGAGCGCCTCGGTCCAATTCCCGACGAGCGCAACGAAGTCCATGAACGCTCGGGCCCGATGAAGAGGCTCCGAACTAATCAACATGCTGGGGGTCGACACAACCCTCAACATGACAAAGAGTTTACGGCACCCAAGCGCACTACCTTGCGCATCGAAGTTCGGGAGCCCGCTGAGAATTCATGTCTACAAAGGCGTGTTTCGAGGCGAGTGACTCTCGGAAGTCCAAATAAGGCAGTTTGCTCTCAGAAGGAAACGTTGTCATCCGAGGATGATAACGTTATACCTGGGAAATCATGCCAACACGCGATAGGTTACTCCGATCAAATGGACGAGTTGTACTATCGTGCTGGGGGTACGAACAAAACAAGAAAAAGAAGCCCTCAAGGGCTCGAAACTCAGTGCCCATGTGCCAAGCTCATTCGGGTAGTACTGTCTCAATGCAACTGCATCAAGGGAGTCCCCGAGAGAATTTCAGTGTTCGAAAGGCTCGGCACCGAAACGCCAAAACCAAGGTATAGGCGTTTCCGGCAAAGAAGAACGGTGGTTAAAGACGGAGAATTTCCGAGGGTCACCGCCAACATGACCAGCAAAGAGACATCGACACAGATTGATCTCAAATCGTTTCTGGAAGCGTCCCGGCGTGTAACCCGTCTGCAGTCCGGAGCCATCGCACGAGGAACTTATGGTAGGGTTCGGACAAGATTGCCTTCGGAAGATGAAGAATCGGATTCCTGCTCTGCTGTCGCATCGGACAATACAGTGTCCAGCGAAGGACAACCCCGCGAGTCATTTATGATAAGCGCGGAAGAAATGGCCAAGATGCTTGAAGACGCTTTGGCTAAACAGAAAGAAAGTTTCAAGTTTGAGATGCAGATGGCCATGCAGACTATGAGAGAGATGCATGAGCAACAAATCCAGGCGTTCAGGAACCAACAAGGTGAACCAAGTCACCGTAATCAGGTTGTTCAGGAAGAAGAGCACACGGATAGGGATGGAGCTCACAATGCCAATAACCCTCCCGTCAATGCAGGGGGTGGTAACGAGGATGCCAACGAGGATACAAGTGAAGACTTGAAGATCAAAGATCTCGAGAGCAAAATCAACACATTGATCTCCGCTCAAGAGACGAAGAAAACAGGCATTCCCTGTCCATACCCAAGAGAGTGGGAATCGATCCCCTATCCGGCGAAGTTCAGTTTAATCAACTTCACGCCGTTCGATGGGAAGGGTTCCCCCACTCAGCATTTGATTTATTTCAAATCGCACTTGGGTATTATCTCCGGCAATGAGCCTCTGATGGTGCGGTCATTCGTCGGCACTCTTCGCGGAGCCGCCTTCGATTGGTACCGCCGCCTCAAGCCAGGAAGCGTGAACAGCTGGGATGACATGGAGACCAAGTTCCTGGCCAACTTCTTCGACGACGACACCGAGATATCTATCGGATCATTGCTCGATGAGAAGCAGAAGGACGGGGAGTTAGTCGACACCTTCGTCAAAAGGTTCCGGAACAAGGCGATGAATTGCCGGGACCCGATCACCGAGGAATTCATCCTCCAGACCTGCCACAACAACCTTTCGCTGGACGTGTTGGAAGCAATGGGCACAGCACCGTCCAAAACGTGGCAGGATCTGAAAGTCCGAGGAGAGCAAGCTGAACGTTTCCTCCGAAGGAAGAAGGCCGAGAGGAACCTACCGACGGCTAATCCTCTGGACTCAAACTTCGCCTCTCGTGGTAAGGGCAAAACACCTGCAGCTACTGGTGGTGCTAATCAAGCGTCACAACAGCAATCCCGAAGGCAGCAAAAGACTTCGGGTCCGAGACTCCAAAGAGAGTATTCCTTCAAGGACGAAGACGTTCCAGCCATCTTCGAATCCCTCCTTGAAGGTAACAAGATCAAGCTACCACCTATCACAAATCAGGAGGAAGCTGACAACACTACGGACCCAAAGTACTGTGCATACCACAGGAGGGTCGTTCATCCCACCAAGGATTGCTTTGCTCTCAAGAATAGCATTCAGACCTTGGTTGAAGCCGGCGTCATAACGCTGAGGTAAGCCAATTGAGAATGGCACAACTCCGACCGGTATAAGAGTATAAACTGCTTCCTAACACTCCAAAGAGTATACGAGTATAAACTGTTTCTCAATCCTCCGACCGGTACAAGAGGTTAAACTGTTCCCTGATACTCCAATAGGTATATGAGTCTAAACTGTTTCCCACTTTTGACGGGAAGTTCCTGGAGAATATTACGCTAATATTCTTAAGGATAACCCGATCAGGTAACTGAGAATAATGTCCGAACCAGTTCCGCAGAGGAAACTGGGGGTGGACGATTTATGTAACGGGAAGTTCCCAAAACCACAGCAATGTAATAAATGAGAATTCCTACCGTGTCTAGACATAAAACCCGCCATTGGTCAAACCTTCTTACAGTTAGGACCACAGTTAAAATCCCCTCTCG
>NC_033803.1:52309089-52349572 GCF_001876935.1 Asparagus officinalis | reverse complement strand
CGAGTGGCGAAACGCATAATGAGCGACATGGGGTACGACCTCACTCGCTTGGAGGGCCTGAATTACGGCTGAGGATGCAAGACGGTCATCAAACCCGCCTACGTCCCCAAAGGGAAGCCCTCAAACTACTTCAACAGGACTAGGAGAGGCTTAGGCTACTCCTCCTCCTCATCGGAGTGTTGTTTTTACGTCGACGAGGATTCCGATTACGCATGTTCAGGAGATCAGTCGTCAACAACCTCGGCCTGGGACTCCGACGTTATTCTGCACGCGGGTGGATTCATTCCGTCGCTTCCGTGCGATTCGTCGATCTCGTCGCCTCGTTGGCTCGTCGGTTTGTGCCGAGCTATGCTAGGGGACCTATAAGCAATTTTATATGCCTACAGTCTGGGGCAATGGTCTCGTCTATATCGCCATTATTTGGAATATTAACCCTTTTTGAAAGGGTTAGTTACGTGATAGGCTGAGGTTGGTCACCAGAACGTATGTCCAAATCATGCGTTCGACTGTTGGAACGTGAAGGTGCGTTCGGAAGTTGAAACCCCTCTTTTTGAAAACGCGAGAATCACGTTTCGGGTGAGATTTTGCCTAAAATCCCGCTTCGATTTGATAGCTACAGCTGTGTATAAATGGGCTGCTGAGGTCAAATCAAAAGGTCATTCGACTTTTCCCCTTCTTACTCGATTTCTGAACAGGGCTCCTGTTCATCTTCTCCAGCACTTCAACGGAGGAAAGGATCCGTTCCTAAATACTTCGCCCATCTTCGTCTTCCTCGCCACGGTTGCCATGGGACCCAAGAAGAAAATGGCTTCTAAGTCGAAGACCGCCCAAGCTCAAGATGTTCCTTCGGCTAGAACCTCCGGGGATGATCAAATCCCCACGCCTTCGTCGCTGGTTTCTTCAACTAATAGTAAGGTTGAACCATTGGAAGTTGGTTTGACAGATCTCACGTCCCTAACCCCTGATTGACGATCTGTATTTAAGCCCAGCGAGATAATTCTGAGCTGGTAATCAATTTTAAGAAAACGCATGGCTAGCTCCATCGTTCATAAAATTTCACGAGATAATTCTGAGCTGGTAATCAATTTTAAGAAAACGCATGGCTAGCTCCATCGTTCATAAAATTTCAACGCAGGTTCAGACCCTGCGTTTAAAATCTTGGATGTAGGTTGAGACCCCGCGTTCAAGACTCCGAACGTAGGTCTGAACCTTACGTTCAAAATTTTAGATGTGGGTTGAGACCCTGCGTTCAAGAATCCGAACGCAGGTCTAATCCTTGCGTTCAAAAATTTAGCTGCGGGTTGAGACTCTGCATTTAATGATCTGGACGTAGGTCTGAACCTTGCATTCTTGAGTTAGACTTCTTCTGATTAATTTTTCTATTTGTAGTATGCTACTCCAACGAGCCTCTTTCCTTCAACCACTACTTTGGTCATGTGGGAGGTGCGGAGAAGAATACAATTTTCAGCTTTGCCTTTGAGTATCCAATATTCCAGGATACCAACAAAGAGCGGGTGAAACTCATCACTCAGGGTTTCCCTGAGACTCTTAGGTCTTTGGTGACGGACGCTAAATTTGAAACCGCAGGGCGTGAGGTTTTAAAGAAGCTATCCTTCCTCTTCGGGGATTCTGTAAAGATGGATCCCAAGCGGATGTCCGAGGGGAATTACAAATGGCTGAAGGTTGTCAACAACCGTCGTCTTTTCCTTCCTAATTTGGAACGGATGTGGCCGATCTCTTATTATCAGTGCGCTTCTATCCCGCGGTCAATGAATTGGGAACTCGTTCAGGACCAAGGCGGTGTTGCTACAGGGCACATCACTCATCGGGGCACTCATCCGGCTGGTTTCAACAATTTTATGGCTTTAAAACCAGGTCTATTCCAAAAAGAGCATCATGTTGGAGAGTCTGCTAAGTTGGCGGAGGTGTTCGTTAGAAAATTTATCTCTGTCAAAGGAGAGTTCCCTGCTCAGGATTTCAGGGCTCCTACATAGGTTCACTCCAGTGATACGGACTGGTGGGCTCGGATGATAAATTTCGTCTTGGAGGAACTAGAAGAACCTTTGAGGATTTCGGAGTTAAAGGTTCCAATAGTGGCTACCCGATATGGAATTTCTCCAAATTACAGCGGACTTTTCGCTATGTTGGAATTTTACAACCCTCACACCGGCACTTTTTTCACCCCAGTTGGTGAATTAGGCTACGCTCTTCACGAGATGTTCGAGATTTCTGGATTGTCCTTTGGTGAGCTGCCGTATGAAGAGTTTGTTCCCGGCAATAGGGAATTAGAGATCCTGAAAAATGGTGCTCCCGAAATCTACAACACTTACTGGGAACTGATGTGCCATTTCCAGATATGTGCGCAAACTACTGGGAAAAGAGCAAGCAGCGTAAAACAAGGACAGTGGGCGGAGTATCTTTTCCAAAACCTGTGGGACAAGGAGGCTGATGTGACTCGTTTAGCCGCCAGTACTCTCGAGGAGATCACGGAACGCATCAATGACACAACCTCTCATTATTTCCACTATCAGGCAGAAGTTCCAATCTCCGACATGGCTTTGTTTGCTGGTTTTCTAACTCTTTGGTTGAAGCGTTGTGTGGTCCCCACAAGGCCAGTGGATGCTATTACAGTAGAAGTTTTGTATCCCGCCGTTCTCTTGGCTTATGGACGACCCTTGAATCTTCTTTCAGCCATGGTGTGCTGCTTACAAAGTGGTTTGCGGGAACTATCTTCCGAGTTTATTGCTGTCAAGAAGTTGGACTCCGACGGGAAGACTATCATTCAGACCCCAACCCCTCGAGTGTCGATGCCGTACATTTATTTGGTGTCTTGGTTTGTATTGCACTGCCCTTCGATAATGTCGACTCCTGAATCAAGTGGTACCTCAGCTCCTCTTGTTCAGCAATTAGAAACCTCTCAATGGGTTGGTTGGTATCAAGTTAAATTCCGTGAAATATTGAGACGGGATTACAATTACGAGATTGCTTGCAAGTTTCCCGCTTTCGAGGGCGGTGCGTACGGAGAACTTCATCAAGACACTCCGGGACCGAATTCTTTCACCATGCTTAGCAGGGGTGCCTTTTGGTGGCTCATAAACATTCGTCCGGGCTATCTCATTTTTTGACAAGGGAGGAAATGTTTTATTGAACCATATCAGCCTTATCACTTTTCTCGGCAATTTGGCTATGATCAGCTCTATGTTGGGAACCCAAACCCTACTCTTGCGTTCATAGGTAATGTGTATGAAGGAGCAAGGGCTTGGTATTACTCGGTAGCGGGGTGTACAGGGGCGAAATTCCGACTGCCGCACAAGATGCCCAATGTTCGTACTTCTTTAAGCTTTTGCACGTGGTACCAAGCCACCTCTCAAATTTCAGCTTACAACATGAATACCTCCTGCTTGAGAGCCATCCGTAAATGGTATGCTTCAAAGAAGAGTGCTAAAAGGTTCCGTGCCCGGGGTGCTAGCGAATATTTATCATATGAGAAGTCGATTCCAGAGGACGAACGGCAACAATCACCAGAGCAAGTTCAAGAAGAAGTCAGGGTGCCGGATACCCGCGAGGTGGAACCTTCAAGAGTTCAGACTCGAAGCAAGAGTGCTACTGGAAAAAGGGCTCTGGGGCCGGTTGAAGAAGCCAAGTATGACAAAAGAGCTCGTCGGAAGTTAGCGCTCGAGCCCCCTGCTTCTAAACTTATGTCGGATGCTCAGAAAGCATGGCACACCGAAGAAGAAGAACGAGAGTCAACGGCTATGGAACTCTTGCCTCAGCTTGGTCTCCCCAACGTAGGTCCAGCTGTAAGAGGCCCTGCCTCTTCTGCATATTCATTGAATGAAGAAGAACGTGGAGATGAATCATTTACAGGGGGTGTGGAGTTTGCCCCTGAAGACACGCTTCATGATTCTGCCTCCACTTCCCCTCGTGTTGAAGAAGATATACCTCCTGTCCAAGAACCTACTGTGACTGCCCAGGAAGATCCAGTAGCGAACAAGTCTCCTTCTGCTTCTGTGTTACTACCCCCTGTAGGAGGTACGCAGCCAAGCCCTACGACTGGAGTTATATTAAAACCTACTATCACCGAGGATCCACCAGCATTTCCTTCCGTAGACGAAGATGAGCCTATAGACCATAGCGATGGTGCGGACACCACAGATGATGATGGAGACCAGAGTGGGAATAATGACAACTTGGGTGATGACAGCGATGATCCCGATGACTGGGATATTCCACCACCATCTTCTTCCGACAAAGCGTCAGCCTACATTCCTCTACCTCTCACTAGTAAGTGTCGTTTGTTTTGACTCGTGACTAATCTTGCTCGGTATTTAAACAATTTTATCATACAGATCCTATGATACATGAGGCGAGTACTGTCACCCCTCCTTCGACGCAACAGCTTATGCCACTACCAGCTCAGGTGTCAGAGCCACCTCGCTTGGAGATCTCAATGACGGCTCTTCCACCGACGACTTTATTGACAATTTCTCTAGCCTCTACGAAAGTGGTAGACGTGCCAAGGTCATCTGAAGTGGGGGAACTGATGGCTCTGCAATCGAGTTTCAAAAGCCACTATGCCGAAGTCACCTACCGGTCTTTTACTTGGCTCTGTATCTTTAGAAGTTTCTGTGCCGTCTCCCATAGCTGTTTCGAGTCCCACGGACGTGCCAGATTTTCTCAAGATTTCCCTTGACTATTTAGAAAGTCTCACCAAGAAAGTGATTGAGGTTGTATTGGCCGGCCAAGATACTTTTGAAACCTTCAAGCCTATGCTCACGAATAGTTTAAACAACCTCAGGTTCGTGGGTGATGCCAATACTGTTCAGCGTTGCTCAGAGGCCATTTCGTGCCTAGAGGCACAACTAAGGTTCTTGGAGGCTTTAGGTCGTGCTGATATCCAGGCGCAGATTGCATCCACATTCGAGGATATTCGGGCCGAAGAAGTTAATAAGTATGAAGCCGCTCGACGTCATATAGCAGAGCAAGAGGTCGAGGTGGAACATCTGCAACAACTGCATGCTCAGAAACAAGCTGAGCTAGCACTCTCCAACACTTCTTTGGAGAATTTACGAGAGAAGATCATTGCCGCTGAAGCAGAGTTGGCTAGGATGAAGGCTCAGTTCAAACGAGAAGAAGTCATCGTCACTGAGCTCAACGTCAAAAATGCTACCTCTCTGGTGAATTACCGCACAAAAGCTAGTGCCCTGGAGGAGGCTAAGAAGGAGGTGGATGCTATGTTGTCTAACGAGGACGAGCTTCGGAAACAGGCCGAGGTGCTGGTTTGGGCCGACCATGAAGAAAAACTTTCTGACATTAAGTCTCAGCTAGCCTCATTTAGTTTGATGAATTGATGAACTTGCTTTTGTATCGTTCTTTTGGTAGGAACAACACTTATCTTAGGTCACCTTGTTTTCCTTTGAATAAAGGTAGTGCTGCCTTTTGGCTTTTCATTGTTTCTTTTTCATATCATGTTTTGACATGGAACGATGAAATACCAGTTTGATATTGCGACAACAACTATTTATTCCTCTTGTATTATGCTTTTGTCTTAAATACTGGAAAAATCCTGTAGGTGCCAGGAATGTAATATTAACATGGCACACTTTGTGGTCTTGTCGCTCTATTGTTAATAGTCGACAAGTGGAAGGTGTTGCAATTAGTACAACTTTAAAGACCTATCGCTCTGTTGACGAGAGTCGATAAGTTAGAAGTGTTGCGATCGGAGCAACTATGAGGACCTATCGCTCTATTGACGAGAGTCGATAAGGTAGGAGTGTTGCGATCGGAGCAACTATGAGGACCTATCGCTCTATTGACGAGAGTCGATAAGGTAGGAGTGTTGCGATCAGAGCAACTATGAGGACCTATCGCTCTATTGACGAGAGTCGATAAGTTAGGAGTGTTGCGATCGGAGCAACTATGAGGACCTATCGCTCTATTGACGAGAGTCGATAAGTTAGGAGTGTTGCGATCGGAGCAACTTTGAGGACCTATCGCTCTATTGAGGAGAGTCGATAAGGTAGAAGTGTTGCGTTTGGAGCAACTATGAGGACCTATCGCTCTATTAACGAGAGTCGATAAGGTAGAAGTGTTGCGTTTGGAGCAACTATGATGACCTATCGCTCTATTGACGAGAGTCGATAAGGTAGGAGTGTTGCGATCGGAGCAACTATGATGACCTATCGCTCTATTGATGAGAGTCGATAAGGTAGAAGTGTTGCGTTTGGAGCAACTATGAGGACCTATCGTTCTATTGACGAGAGTCGATAAGGAAGAAGTGTTGCATTCGGAGCAACTTTGAGGACCTATCGCTCTATTGATGAGAGTCGATGAGGTAGAAGTGTTGCGTTCGGAGCAACTATGAGGACCTATCGCTCTATTGATGAGAGTCGATAAGGTAGAAGTGTTGCGTTTGGAGCAACTATGAGGACCTATCGCTCTATTGACGAGAGTCGATAAGTTAGTTTTGATGACAGAATTGTTATTGTGTAACAGAATTCCAATTGCAGCTGTAGGGGTTCAGAGGAACAGAACCACCCCCTGCGTTTGGGGCCTTTGAATTGGATTGCGTATGCGCTGTGTATTTGAACGCATCTCCAGACCATCGCGTTTGGTTTCCTCTATCCATTTTTCAAACACAAGGTCTTGTCTTGCGTCTCATCAGAAGTGTAAACGACTGTAATGATGACGAAGAGGTCTCTTCTGGGCGGGAGTCTTGGGACTCTATACTACCCACAGTAACTATATATATAAATAGCCTTGATTAGTCTTGTCAAGGACCTTAATCGCTTAGGCTTCCTTCTTGAAATTAGAAACGAGTTTCTTCTCGTTAACTCCAAAAACTATTCAGCTGTTCCGTTTCATCTTCCAGCGATGGCCCCCAAGAGATCTCGCTTGAGCGACGACGATAAGATGGTGCACCCTACCCCGCCGTCAGATAATGTTTTCGGGTCCTCTTCCAGGCCGACGTCGACGCCTCCAATGCCTGGTCCTCGAGGTAAGTCTCGCTGCCTTCTTCGTTTCAGGCATTCTTTGTCAATGGGTTTTCTTGAAACTCTCTAGATGAATTCTGGTTGATGATGACGAATAAAATTCGTCTTTTCAATCTTGAATGCAAAAGGAATTTGCATGTCTCTTGATGAAAACTGTTCATCTTCTTGACTTTGGATCCTGAAAGAACTTCTTGTGTCCATTGTAGTAATGAAGAATCAAACCCTTGACGTTGAATACACAGGAAAGTTTCTGTGTTCGTTGACGAAAATTATTCGTCTTAGATACGAACAACATTTCTTCACTCTTTGATCTTGAATGCGGAAGAGAACTTCCGTGTTTGTTGATAAGATGAAGGGTTGATCCCTTAATTTTGAACGCAGGAAGAAGTCTTGCGTTCATAGCAATCCAACACGGGTCTAGTTTCACTGCGTTCAGGCTGATCTTGACGCATGCCTAGACTGCTGCGTTTACATTCATCTATTCTATTGACTTTGCTTTTTATTTGGCTGTAAGGTGGGGCTTCTGCTGCTGAACCTATTGTCGTATCTGACGATGAAGGAGAAGGATTGTTTCAAGAAGACGCTCCTCTTATTCCACCCATCTCCGTGATCTTCCCACACGAGGACTTCGAGCGGGTGACTGATGAGACCGTTCGTCTGTCGCCCAATTGTGTTCTTTTCCTCTCTAGGCGTTTAGAAAATCTGGTAAGGCACGCTTTCTCCATTGTGATGCACAGGTGGGGCTCTTTCCTTGAGTTTCGAGCGCCTATCGTGGAAGGGTTGAAGGCTCTTGCGGAAGTCAACCCCCTCTACGCTAAACGTTTTGACGAGAAGATATATCGATACTCGGGGGGCCGCTCGTTATCTAGAGGAGTTGCAGCACACAGACTTAGAGTCTAAAATCCAATGGGCCATCGGCGACGCTATGCTGAAGGAGGGAATTGCTGCTAGGGTCCGAGTTTTGGATATTTCAGAGAAGAAGGACCGTATCTGGAGCTTGCAGAAGCAACATCGCCAAGCCAGGGCTAGACTGAATGCAGGGGAGATAACTCAGGAAGAGTTCAGCCTTGAGGATGCCACTTTCGCATCAGAAGTTCAAGCTGAGAAGGAGGCTGTCAAAGTGCTAAAACAGGAGGCCTCTGCTGCTGCTGCGGTTTCTGATGCTGAGCTTCATTAGAGAGTTAGAGAAGAGGTGCTGGTGAAGCACGAAAAATCCATATCGAATACAGAAGCTCATCTTCTGAGTTTCTCTTTACTTTAAACCCCAGCAACTCTTACTTTTTGTTTTGATTTTGTAATAACTCTATGTTATTTCTTCGAACACTTATTATCTGCATGAAATGCACTGTTGCTGTTTTTCTTGCATTTTCTGTGTTTGTCTGGAATGCTGCAGTCTCGTTGCGATGTTGGAACTTCTGAAAATTATTCCCTTGTGTTTGAATGATTTGAACGCAGGCTTATCGAAAGCGTATGGTTTTATCTTTGCGTCCAAATAGGTTTGAACGCAACTCTGAGATTTGAGTTGTAATTAGAAGACTTGCGTTTAGAGAGATCTGGTGCATTCCGACTTGTTGAAGACCTCCTTTGCTGTTGTAGTTGATATTCTGCGTTTGGATGCACCCAATGTGGGTCTTCTCCTTTTATAGGAACCAAGAACGCAAGATTTTGATATTCTGCGTTTGGATGCACCCAATGTGGGTCTTCTCCTTTTATAGGAACCAAGAACGCAAGATTGAAACTTGCGTTCGAGAGACTTGAAACGCAGTTATAGAACTTGCGTTTGGGGAAGCTAGACACATCTTAGTTTGCTAAGACTTTTTCATTGAACCAAATCAATCCAACAACTTAGGAGGTTTTCTTTATTATAATACTTCTCAACAACTTAAATCGTCAGAGGTGTAATGTTAACCTGACGACGTACAAAGTAGGAGAACTTATTTGTTCATACAAACATTCGATGAGCAACCCCCAGCTAAGCTCCAGAGACTTGCAGCTTATGGGTAATATTTCTTGAGAAACTTTCCATTAATTGGCATCATAAGTCTGTCGCCTTTTTTATTGATGAGACGGTAAGCCCCGTTGGAATAGACTGTCTCTACCACAAAAGGTCCTTCCCATTTGGGATTAAACTTCCCTTTGGTTTTATGGGTCATCACCATAGGTCGTCGATTAGCCAAAACCAAATCGCCTTTCTTGAAAATCCGCTCCTTGACCTTTTTGTTGTAAGCTTTAGAGATGCGGGCTTGATATAGTTCAATCTGTTGCTGAGCTTGAAGTCGCTTGTCGTCTAAAGCTTCGAGTTCTTGCAGACGTCGTTGGTGTTTTTCTTCCTCTGTTAGTCCGGTTGTGATAGCGACTCTTAAGGAAGGGATTTGGATTTCTAATGGCAACACGGCTTCACAGCCATATACCAAAGAAAATGGCGTAGCTCTTGTAGGGGTCCTCACTGTTGTGCGGTAGGCCCACAAACATTCGCCGAGTCTTTCGTCCCAATCTCGTCGGCTCTTGGAGACGAACTTTTTGAGGAGCTTTATGATAGTTTTGTTAAAGGCTTCTGCAAGACCATTCGCTGGCGGATAATATGCCGTGGATGCCACACTTTGGATGCGAAATTTATCACAGAATCTCTGAAATCCAAAACTAACGAACTGTGTCCCGTTGTCGTGAATTATTCGTCTCGGGACTCCAAAGCGATAAATGACGTGATGTTTAATGAACTTGATCACATTCTTTGTCTTGACTTCTCTTAATGGGATTGCCTCTGCCCACTTGGAGAAATAATCAGTTACGACCAAAATGAACCGGTGTCCTTTGGAAGTAGGAGGAGAAATTGGTCCCACAATATCCATGCCCCACATTTCAAATGGCCAAGTTGCAGATGTAGGATGCAGATTACCCGGCGCTTGATGAATAAAGTCCCCATGAATCTGACATTCGTGACAGCGTTTAGCATAGTCGACCGCGTCTGCGAACATCCTCGGCCAATAATAACCGATTCGTCGGAGACGATCACCTAATTTAGCTCCAGGCTGATGAGCTCCGCACATTCCATCGTGAGCTTCCTTAAGGGTCTCTTTTGCTTCCTTCCGGGAGAGACATCGAAGCAAAACTCCGTCATGTGATTTGCGGTATAGGGTTTGAGAGACTGCATCATAATAGAATTGGAGGGCCTTTCGTTTGATGGTGGCCGCTTCCTTAGGGTCGTCAGGCAATATTCCGTATACATCATAGTCGATATACAGGAATCGCCAGTCTCTAGCTTCAAATTCCATCGAGGTTGTACAGACTTCTCCTGTCGGTGTCTTATCGGAGCTTTCCTCCATGGGAATCTTGAAACAGTATAACTCGCGTCCAGCCACTGAGATTGTAGTTTCAGCCCCTAGAGGCAACGCTAATGAAGTTGCCAGCGAGGCAAAAGCATCTGCGTAAGCATTCTGAGCTCGTGGAATGTATTCAATAAAGAAACCTTCGAACTTCTCAGCTTGCTTTAGGAGCGGATTATGGGGACAGTTACACCCTAATCTCTCTATAAATTCCAACAAACTCCACGGAGTAAAGGGATCGGATTTCTATGATTTGAGGGGGATTCTTTTAGCTGGAGTTTGTGAGACCGATTTCCGAGAGGCGAGATCGAGGGCTGGGCTTGGAAAGTATTCTTTAGCAACAAAGAATTCAGATACTTGGCCTATTAACTGATTATTCGGTTTCAAGAACTCTGTTTAACAGAGTTCTAATTCATTCTGAGTTACAAAACTCATTAAGAGTTCTTAATCAAACTCGTCACATGAGTCGATTATTCCAGTGAATTGAGACGTTTGGATCGTCAACGGAGAGCAAATTCGACGCGAGCATTCGAGGGAGACATTCCATCGCCACCATGAAGAACCCAGAATTAAACAAAGGGAAAAATTCAGATCAATTCTCCTCTCTTTTGTAATCGGAATTCAAATTGTAATTAAGATTGAGAGAATACAAATCAAATTTCTTTCATTTTATTTACTACAAATTTTCCACCAAACAGTCTTCATATCCTTGAGTGCTTCTGGGTGGTGTTTGATCCGATTTGCATACGGTGCCTAGTCTAGCCATACGCTCACAGCGTGATAATTGATCATGGCGCGTGACAGAAGTCAAAGGGGGTATAAGCATCATTTCTCGAGTCCAAGGGGCTGAAGGCAATTTTCCCACAATATATCCCCTGTACCTTCTTAGTCCTCAATAGTTTTACCGTATATGCACCAAAAGGAGCCATATTTTCCCAGAATATCTAGCATTTATCAACCATATCCTAACCTTATTCCAATTCACATCCAATCCTTATTTCCTTTGTTCACAAATCCTCCAAAATTAAACCTAGTAAGTATTCGCAACCAAATAATGTTACCATTTAAGAACAAGATATACGCTCTTTCCTCCCAACACCAGAAAATTACTCTGAAAGGGGACGTGAAACATTCCAATCAACAGCAATATTTGTACAGGTTTTGTCTACGGGCAATAGCCGGTAACAAGCAGACACAAAAGGATCTTTGTCTAAACCGTAAATTTACGGAATTACCCTCCTAGTTTTAATTGGAGAAGATCCCCCTCTCCTCTTTCCCCGCTTCTCAGTATCTCTCACGAGATTTCCTCTCTTTTAACAGAAAACCGCCATCTTTTAGTCTCGCTCACAGCATCTCACTGAGCTAGTCTCTCTCATTTTGCTTTGAGATTCGTTCAAGTTTCGTGATGGCGCCGGAGATCAGGGAGGCTCTCTGTGCTCTGTGCTGTGCTCATGGGTGGTCCTACGGAGTTTGCTGGCGGTTTGATCGAAGGGATCCTCGGTAGAGTTCTCTTTTCTTTTTCCCCCGTTCCTTCGAATTATTTTGTTTAATGGGTAGCCTGCAGAATCTTTGATTTGTTTTCTTCTTATTATTTATTTTAGTTCTTTTTAGTGTTAATATATATGGGTATGATTACTCCTGTGAACAGAGAGGAGCTCACTTTTTGTCTTCCCAAAAGAAAAAGCTTTGCTCTTATGCTTTACCTTTTTTTTCCCTTTAAGTATTTCTTTGAGCAGTTTTTGATACTGGAAGATTTCTGGGAGATGGGTCTTTCTTTTTTGGGCACAATGTGTAGTCCTAGGCTGCTCTTTTTCTATTTAAAGTTTTATTATATAATTTTTTTCACTGGGAATATTTAATAACAAAGATACTGGGTTAAGAGCAAAAATTCTTTTCCTGGTTTTGCCACATGGGTTGTTGATTTCATGGATGGTAGAATTAACTCCAACTTTCTACAGAGTATTGAATTATGAGAAAAGAAACTTACATTTTGACTTTTGAGATTCTGAGTATTTGATGCTTATTTAGTTTCTTTTTGCATTATTTGATTATCAGGTTGCTGGTGATGGGTGGTAGTTATTATGAAGAACAAATTAGGACAGTGATTGACAAAACAATTACTCAGGTTCATGTAATTGGAGAAGGGTAAACTCACTTCCGCACTACATTTTCTTTGAAATAATTGCTCCTTGTTCGAGACATAGGTCTAGCTTAATTAGAATTCTTGCTGTCTCTCCAATTAAATGCTATCAATTCTAACTGGGATTCTTTTGCTTTGTTGTGCATTTCCCTCCTCAAATTTTCTCCTTGTCAAAAACAGGCTTGTTGATTTTTTGGATGATAATATTTGTGAAGGGAATATAAACTTCTACTCTTTTTTCGTGTTGCAGAACTATAGGAGTTGTAGCTATAAGTGGAAAACATCAGTGGATCAGTTCTGATACTTCTTTTGAGGTAAGATCTCTTCCAGCATAAACAAGCTCCAATCGTGTATGGAAATGTTTGAGATGTAAGTAGACTTTATCTTGTTTTTCAGTGTTTTTGAAACATTTTATCGAGATTCTTTAATTTACATAAAATGGCAAGTGCAAATTTAAACACAATGGTTTAAAGATCTGGAATATTACCAGATCCTTGCGTATAGTGAATGTATGTGTTAATTGCAAAGTGTATAAGACAGAAAAGGAATAAGAGTTCATGATTTAACTATTAAAACTAGATTTACTTTGTTTATAAAGAATTTGATATCCTTGAAAGGTGGAATCATTCTTTATCAGAATCTGGTTTATTGAAAATGAAAACCACTTTGTCAAGTATCTCGTGCTCCTTTTGTGGCCATTTGGTCACAACATCATGTTGCTCAATATGTGCATAAATCCTGTCTTTTTCAGGGCAATAATGAGTGGCAACATCAATTTTTGGCTGGAATGAAGGTGTGTGATTATTTCTACTACTTTAGCTCCTAGATAATCGGTCTCCAACTCCTTATATGCTTCATCACGGATTTTTCCAATAAGCTATACGTTATGGGACTAAAAGTCATGTGTCCGTTTGCAGACGATTGTGGTCATTTCCCTGCAATCCTTTGGTGTGGTTCAATTTGGATCAACTGAGAAGGTCTGTGCTTTGTCCTCTCTTTTCATTATTTTCAGTTAATGAATTTAGCAGAATTGAAATAAATGTTTTACTAGTTTACATTGAATTTTTTTGGTGTGTAAAGCTTGTTAAGTAATTGAGGCTAATAGCAAGCAATTTGAATTGCTGAAATTAATTTTCGAGATGTCTAGTTTATATAAATTCATCAGACCTCCATATATTACTTAGTGTTGGTACATAATATAGCTAAAACAAGAACATATGTCAGGTTTGTTGAGCGCTGCGGAAGCCAAACAACCAAACCAACGTGCTACGAGAAATCAAATCAAACGAACGTCGAGAGAAGGCCAAACGAACCAAATCAATGCCACAAACACAAACAACCAATTTTAATGTGGTTCGGCAAGTTGCTTACGTCCACGGGGCAAGAAGGGGATAGGGTTTTTCACTAATAGAGAAGAAGAGTACAAACTGAGATTACAAATCACTCAAACTCACCAATTAATCTCACTAACAAATCTCTAATTCTCTCCAAACAAAACCCTAACCAATAGCTCAGAAAATACCTCTTTTCTGTGCTTCAAATATCCCTAATTTTCTTCTCAATTCTCTCTTCCAATTGTTCCATATATATAGAAATCCTAAAATCATGAACATACTAGGAATTCTAAAGCAAAAAACAAAACAGATTAGGAATCCTAATAACATATTACCAAAATAGATTAGGAATCCCAATAACCTATTACCAAAACAAATTAGGAAACATATTAGGAACTTGCTATTCAACAATTCTCCACCTCGGCGAAGTTTTTTCAAAACTAAACCGACACCAATACCAACCAAACGTCTCACTTGTTGCGTCCAGTACGAAGTGGAACAAATCCACGGCAACGGACTCAATCCACAAGTCGAGAACCCAAACAAGAATGCGAACAAACTCCAAATGTTGGTATCAACTCACCAAACCAACTGCATCATAAATGACTGCCTACGTATCCTTTTGTCCAAGGAATCAAGCATTCACGTAGTTCACCCAAACGGTCTCCAAAGGCCCTCAATCAAATAGAAAAGTTTACAAATCTTCACAAATATCACCAACGGATCTGCAACTAATAGCGCTCCCAATGACCCCAAACTGAAACAAATCAAATACCTCCACCTGAGGTGAACCAATGACCGTATCCAAAACATGTCCACCAGCTGCACTCGAATCCAAAACCAACTCATCATCTGTACCAAATCCAAATGATCTCCAAACTGTGTCACCTCAGCTAGAATTCCAAACGATGCAGTATGATCTGAAGTATGTGGAGTAATCTCCATCTAATATGAAGTAGCATCACCCTCCACCCGTTGTGATATCCCAATAATTTGATCAATACTCTCCACCTACCGAGAGTCAAATATGACATACCTATTCAGAACAAAATCAGAAGCTCCTAACTGATAATCAAACGAAACTCTGAATCCCAAACGTGCAATCGGATCAAATCTCACATCCTCGGTGTGACCAAATGCTGGGCAACCAAATATCCGACGTAACCTAAAATCTGAAACAACTTCACCAGATCCAAAATCTCCACACACAGCAGTCGACAACCTATGACCAAGATAACCCAAATATGTCGAAGCTCCAAAATCAACACCAATTAACGACAACCAACGCCGATCCCCCTTCAGTAAGGAACGACCCACAAAACTATCATCTCATCTCGTCGCTCTAATGTTTCCACATCAATGAAGTATCTCAAACTACCATGAGTTCGGCACAAATGCAAGAAAGAACCCCTACCAAAGCTAGAACGACGTGTTACCTTTCTGTCAATACACATCTTCTAATTGTTGTTGACTTTTAGGACTTCACATCAACGGGACCTGGTTGTAACCCACCAATACCTAGAATAATCCCTAACTGCGAAATACCGATTATCTCCCAATGATGTATCCTTAGAAGGTCCCCAAATGTCTGACTGAACACTACTTAAAAGACCCCTCGATCGATGGATAGAAGTGTCAAACTCCATCTCGGTCTTCTTGCTCATACCAATGTGCTCAAAAGACTTCAGTCTGCAGGTCAAAGCACTCCTCAATAAACCATTCACGGCATAACCAATCAAATAACTCAGCCTCAACAAATGCCACAGTCTAGCCAAATCCAAAAAAATCGTCAACTCTCTATCAAACACCGTGCTCCCAATCAAATAATACAAATTATTTCTTCTAATGCCCTTCATCACAATCATGGATCCCAATGTGACCTTCAAATATGAATCGACCAAGGTCACCCTATAGCCTGCTATCTCTAAAACTCCAAGTGAAATGATGTTCTTCTTCAATTGAGGAACAAATCTCACTCCAACCAACTCCCGAATCACTCTGTCACTCATCCTAATCCGAACGGTACCGATACCACCTATAGAATATTCATGATTATTACCCATGAGCACGACCTCCCCTCTTTTCAACTCCTAAAAGTTAGAGAACCAATCCCTCCTAGGAAAAATATGGTAAGAAGCACCTGAATCCAACATCCACTCTGTAGAGTCGATAACACAAACTGACGGTAGTGTAGATAACGAGTAGCCCGAAGAATCTGAATCTGAATTATTACCACTAGCCTTGACAACATTCACCTCTGAAGCTTGAATAGCTTTCCCCTTATTCTTCCTGGCACGATCAACTAACTTTGGGCATTCGGCTTTTCAATATCCATCCTCTTTACAAAAAGCACACTGATTCCTACGAACTCTAAGATGTGCCCCTCTAGACTGCGACCTCCTATCACGGTTTGGACTCTTTGCTCTTGCGACCAATGCTCTCGCTACCGGCTCAACTGAAGTCTTCTTATCCTTCTTTCGAAGCTAATAATTCACAAGTACAGTGGTGACCTCATTATAAAAAAAAAATCTTCCCATTAATAAGAATAAGAACAAATATCTCATATTCCTCGTCAGGCAAGAAACTCAACAATAACAATGCCTTGTCCTCATCTTTAATCATCACATCTATATTTGTCAAATCCGCAAGAAGCTTCGTGTAGTGGTTCATATGATCACCAATGGAGGTCACATTCTTCAATTGGAAGCGATAAAATCTCCTCGTCAAATACAAGCGGTTCTCTACACTCTTGGTCAAATACTTGTCTTCTAGGATCTCCCAAATCTTCTTAGCTGAAGTCTCATTGATCACATCATATTTTAAATCTTGAGTCAAACAAGATCTAATCACACCACACACCGTTCTATTCATCTTTTTCCAAACCTTCTCCTCAATGTCGTCCGGTTTTCTGTCAAACTCCAAAGTATCTTCCAAATTTTACGCATTGAGCGCATCCAAGACTTCACATCTTCAAAGACCAAAATTGTTTGTGTCATTAAACTTCTCCACATCTATCTTCATAAAGTGGATATTCAAATTTTGGACGGTCTTCACGTCGGAAGCCGGAAGTACCATTCACAACTCATTCTTTCCCGACCATCTTTCTCAAAGCACCAAAACAAATGTGGAACAAATAAAAAATAGATCTAAAACTGAAAAGATAGAGTCTTTACCAAAAAGATCGCACCTTTATCACCAAACGAAGCCCTAGACGAGCCTCCAAAACGACCTACTCCTCCAAATAGCCCAAGCGTAGCCCAAGCTCTGATACCACTTGTTGAGCGTTGCGAAAGCCAAACAACCAAACCAACTTACTATAAGAAATCAAATCAAACGAACGTCGAGAGAAGGCGAAACGAACCAAATCAATGTCACAAATACAAACAACCAATTTTAACGTGGTTCGGCAAGTTACCTACGTCCACGGGACAAGAAGATGATAAAGTTTTTCACTAATAGGGAAGTGTCAGACCCTAGAGGGGGGTGATTAGGGTCTTATGCTAATCTAATCCGATTTTATGCCAATTAAAACTAATTAATAAATTATTCTTGCAAGATAGATATACAATATGTTATGAGTAAGAATATACAATATGAATAAAGAGATATATCCTAGCAAAGAGTTATATGATGAAAAATATGCAAGGATATATAAATTAACATAAGGGTAAACAATCTAAACTAAAGATACAATTGTGATAGGGCAATATAAACAATGCAAACACACAATATGATCACGGAGTTCGGACCTTCCGTCCTACGTCTCTGCTCCCTACTCCCGGGGAGAAATCCACTATCACAACCGGGTTTTCTACGCTCACCTGAATAGCGTTTACACCACACAATACGGTTTTCTAGTAAACCGAAAACTTTACAATCCACTCTTATAATCCCACTTTACATCCTCACAAGTATTGGTCTTTAGCCCGTGTCTCCCTCAAGTGTTAGTAATTATAACCTATCTCTAGGCATTACCACCTACTGCACTCCTCTTGGGACGATCCCGTCTCTCACCACACACTCCTCTCGGTAAACAAGTGTATTACAAAGTGATCTACATAATTAGGCTCGCAAATACAACAATGGTTGTTCTCTTCAATGGCCGGGAACTCAATTAAGCTCACACTCTATGTCACAATCCCACAACCCAAATATACTATGAATGTAAATACAATAAGCTTAATTGTTGTGTGTGAACAAAGAGATACAATAGAAACAATTAATACGCAATATAAAATCTAGCTTATGAAATTAAGATCAAAATATATAAAATGCTAGAGTTGAGTTTAAGAAAAACTTCTCTATGGATCAAGAGAGAGAGGGAGAAGAGTTGGATGCTCAAATACTATTGGTGATCTTCCTGAAGCCCTTGTGAAACTTTCTTCACAAACAAACTCTTGTAAACAAACTCTTTTAAACAAACTTCAAAACCCTTAAACTTATTTAAAAACTTTTCTTGGATGATCATAAGTGTTGAGGGATAATGGGTTTTTATAAGAACTCAAGACAACAACCCAAAGCTAAAGAAAACCCCAAAAATGAGGCGAATCCCCAAAAAATCGGAACCAAAAAAATAGAGCCGTTATGTAACGGTAACCTGCGCGGTCGACCGTGGTACTGTAGCGGTCGACCGTGAGTACTATAGCAGTCTGGCAGATCTGATTTTTTTGCGTGTCGGGTTTTGTAAAATCAATTAAAAATAGTATATCATTTTCAAAAATTATAAAATTTTGAGAGAAGTTTCTAAACATGTACATGAACATGTTAGAGAAAGAATTTCTAAAATATCACTTCTCATTTGTGAGAAATAATTGTTTGAACACAGATATACAACTTCTGAAAAACTGCTAAAAACTCGTTTTTATAAATTCAATTGAAAATAACAAAACAACTCCAAAATTAGTAAAACTTGGGAAAATGTTTGTATATATGAAGATAAACATGTAAACGAAGAAATTTTTCAAATTGCGTTTACCAATTGCGAAAACTCATCTGTTTTGCAAAAACATGCACGAATATGTGCACGAACATGAACTTATTTAAAACTTAATTTTGTAAATTCAATTAAACATAACAAATTAATTCCAAAATTGCTAAAACTTTGGGAAACATTTATAAACATGAAATTGAACATGTTAGAAAGAGAATTTCTCAAATTGAATTTTTCATTTGTGAAAACTCATGTATTTTGCAAAACTTGTAAATACATGTGTACATAAACTTCTTGATTTTTAACTATTGAGATAAATAATATTTTGAAACCTTATAAAATGATTTTATAGACTTAATAGAATATATATATAATGGTTGTTAAGTCCAAAAACCAATAACTCAATATTTTGTCAAAATTACTCAAAATAAAGAATTGTGTGTATGTGTGATATTGAGCTCAAAGTATTAACAGACAAGTATAAATTCTAAACTAATTTAACCAAGCTAGATTGGTCTTCAATATGCTTGACTTGGTAAACTCACGGATGAAGCTTGAACTTGAATATTTAACTTGGATTTGCATAGCTTCACTCCACTATTCCGCCAACCTCCATTGGATATGATCGTGAATGATTGATTCCATCCATCCTCCAACGCGTTGTTTGTCTATAATAAATAAGAAAATACAAATACTAGACAAACAACATTAGTGGTAAATTGTTTGTTAAACATCATCAAAACAAAGAGGCCAACAGGAAGAAGAGTACAAACTGAGATTACAAATCACTCAAACTCACCAATTAATCTCACCAACAAATCTCTAATTCTCTCTAAATAAAACCCTAACCAATAGTTCAGAAAATACATTTTTTCTGTGCTCCAAATATCCCTAATTTTCTTCTCAATTCTCTCTTCCAATTGTTTCATATATATAGAAATCCTAAAATCATAAACATACTAGGAATTCTAAAACAAAAAACAAAACAGATTAGGAATCCTAATAACCTGTTACCAAAACAGATTAGGAATCCTAATAACCTCTTACCAAAATAAATTAGGAAACATATTAGGAACCTGCTATCCAACAAGGTTACGTGGAGGAATGAGTTGGAAAGTCTGAAACTTTGTGGATTGCTTTGAACCGAAATCAAGGAAAATGATAAGTGTTGGTATTCAAGGTTCTTTCTGTGCATAAAAAGTTTCTACTCCATTGAAGATGAAGATATTATGGATCTTTAGTTCATATGAACCATGAGAAACAATTCTATGGTTCAAAGAATATATGCTTGCATAAAAATAGATAAGATCATTTCATATTTATCATGTTCTATGCCTAGGTTAGTTGTTTGTACTTCTTGCTTCTCTAGGTTCCTCCTCATTAATCAAAATCCGTCTGATGTTGTTGACCTAATTGATTAGAGGAGTCCTCATATGATCTATTCCTACTAATGTTACATGTAATTTAACAACATACAGCTTATTTCGAGTTCTTGTTCTAGCGTTTGATTATTGTTTATCCCTGTGCCACCATTAACGTGCTAAATCTTATAGTGATGATTTTTTTTCGAGTTGTCTATTGATATGTTAATGCAGCTGAACAACATACAATGTTTTCAATTCTGTAACAAAGAAATAAAACCTCATCTAAGGTTAAATCAAATGATTAAATATATTAAATATGAACAATATGCTCATTGTGGTTGCAAAATTCATAATCAAATTTAAGTGCTTTTAGATCACTGATGTGACTGGCTAATTCAATTATAGAGCTCATATGGAAGTACTAAAAACATTGCAAATATTGAGCCAAAATCTCCAGATAGGTTTTTTTTCATAATAAATAAGGGCGATGGTCTGTGGCATATCTGGTCAGAGCACACAAGTTTACATTTTAGGTTTGTATTAAACCGGACAGATGCAACAAAGATAGCTTTGTAATTGGTGTAGGTTCCTTTTGTCATTTCTATACATCATATTCTTGCAGTTTTATGCTTCGTGCTGTGCGTCATTCTTTTTTTTCCCCTGAGAGACATGTCTAAGCATAAATTACTAGGAGGAAATTATGAAAGTTTGCAGCTTGTGCCCTTTGCTTTTCATTTGAAGATTATTGTTTATCTTGATCCAGTGGTCATTTGCTTTTTAGCTCTATTTTAGTTTGCAGGAAATAAACCCTAATAGAGTCCTCCTCTGTTTTTTGCAGCCATGCATTCTGATTCCTGTCACAGCATTTATAAGTCTTAGTCTTGATGGTTACAGTGAAACGTCATTCATGGAATAATTGCTATTGCTCATTATGTAGGAAGAATTTATATGGGTTGGTATGAGCTCTCCTATCCAAAAACCAACAATTTTCCAACTTAAGCGGTTTATACTCATTACTAACTCCAAAATATAATGTCATTTCCCTTTTTCGTTAACTCTTGTGATGTTAAGTTCAAGTCTAAGATAACCTTACGAGAGTGAAATTACCTTGAACAAACTAAGTATGATTGTATAAAATTTAGTGATAAAGAAAACATTACTCTTCTGATTGGTTCTTTGTTCTTGTTTTGTATGCAAGTCATTGCTCGGCTGTGCTATAGCCATAGGCAACTACAATTTCCCATATCAAACCATAATTTTACATTGTAACATTGTCTTTGATGTCAAATTTTTGCTGATCTTTCTCAATCTTCAACAGATATGTGAAGGTTTGGAGTTCATTGAACAAGCACAGCATATGTTTCGTCAACAAGAAGATATGAAAGGGCACTCTCTACCAGGAAATATCTATCCATGTGAACCATTTACTTCGTTGAATTCTTCTGGAAACATTTATGCTTCTCACAAGAACATCAATTCATTGCATGATCTCATAAACAAAGAGCTGCGTAAGTCTGAGCCTTCAACTAGTTATACTTCTTCCAACCATTACTCTCTGGGATCACACAATGGGATCATTGATCCTTATCTGTCAGCAATTCCAGTAATCACCAGTCCACAATGTGCATCCACTGTTGTTAGCAACCCATTTTTCAGAATAAATTCTAGAACTAGTATGTCGTCTTTTCCTGTCACAAGCCAGTCTGTAACAGCTAGTTATGGTTCTAGCAATCAGTTCACTGCCAACTTAAATGCAAACAATTTGGCTAATGAACTAGCCACCTCAGCAGAACAAAGAATGTTGCCTGGATTGACAGCAAACTTACATTATTCTAGCTCTCATATGAACTCATTTCAATATCATTCTGGACACTCAATTTCATTATCTTCACCTGCTAAATCCTCGTCCAAATCATCCTCTATTGCCTCAGAGCTACCTGATAATTTCCTCTCTTTACCCCAAGATCCAGTGCCTGAACAATCTGCATCATTCCAACTCAAAAACCACGAGACAAGATCTCAGGTTGATCCATGTGAGCATAACATTCCAAGTGTTCAAAGTGAAGCTATCAGCTGCAGTCCATCAATTGATTTACCTAGCAAACCAGTTGAGATTTCATCTACAACTGGTTGTGATTGGAAACTGACCTCCTCAAATGAACCCAGTCAGCTATTTTTGGATAACGACCTGTTTGAAGGAATGGAATTGGATCTGAGCCCTCGAATAGTAAGGCAAGAGTCTTGGGATGACATAATAACACCTATTGGCAGTAGCCGCTTCTCAAACTTGGGTACTAGTGTTTCAGACTGCAAATCTGAAATAGACAAAGAGTTGTTTTCTGGATCAAGTTTTGAACAATTATTGGAATCAGTTGTCAGAGAAAGTGCCAATTCATCGACTAGTAACAGTTTAATCTCTCTTAATAATGTTGATTGTACTCAAGGAAACACAAAGCCATCCCCTTTATGTGAATTTAACTTCGACAAGATTATACAACAATGTTCGATGGAAATTCCCCAAAAGTCACATTCTAGTTCTTGGATTGATGGTAGTTCCACTATGAATACTGAGAATGCTATAACCAATCAAATTAAGAAACCTGAAGAAAATGTTAAGGTTGCTAGGAAACGAGCTAGGCCTGGGGAAAGTACTCGACCGAGACCAAAAGATCGTCAGGCGATACAAGATCGTGTGAAAGAGCTACGGGAAATAGTACCAAACAGCTCAAAGGTACTTCTAGACTCACATTTGCAATTGTGCTCTCATTAACACTTTTTCTTGTATTTATTTTTAATTACAAATTGAACCCCTTATACTATTGCCCAGTAGCGGATAGAGCCTCTGTAGTTCTGTTATTGCGAATGGACCCCCCGTACTATCACCCAGTAGCATATAAGCATTTTGAGTGAGTTTTTATTGATTCTTTTACCCGCAGCAGGTCTACTTATAGAAAAACTGGGGCTAGTTCTACGTAAACCCCCTGAACTTCAAGGAGGGTTTCAAATAACCACCCTGAACCTTGTTTATCTCATATAACCCCCCGTACTTTGGCGTGTCTAACAAAATTCCCATGAAGTTTAATCGTTTCTCAGTGAACCCCCTACCTAGTAATTTGCAGATAACTGAGATATACTTGAGAGAAAAAATCACTAATTTTGTCATTTCTCATTTACAGTCAGCATACCCCCTCCAGATTTTCGTTTTTTTTTTCCTCAAAGAAATTTTAGCTACTTGCAACTCAGTAGGGGATCCAGTGAGAAAAGTTCAAAATTCAGGTGGTTTTTGTGAGACGCCCCAAAGTTCAAGTGGTTTATGTGAGATAAACAAAGTTTAAATGATTTATGTGAAAAGCCCCAATGTTCAGGGGGTTTTGTGAAATTATCCCAAAAAGCTATTTAACTTTCCTTGAGGGTAAAAGAATCAAAAAATTTCATGGTGGGCGTCTATCTACAATAATAGAACAGTAGGGGGTCTATCCGGAATTCACCCTTCATTTTATCAATCAGTCATGATTTCTTTTTTGATATTCATTTTATTGAATTGATTGATGCAACAGTGCAGCATTGACACTTTGTTGGACCGAACGATCAAGCACATGCTCTTCTTGCAAAGCGTGACAAAATATGCTGACAAACTTAAACTATCTGACGAGCCGAAGGTGTAATTCTTAATGGTTTGCAGAGTTCTTGATTCTGTTCATTAACAAATATCTTCAATGTAAATTTTATCTAAATTATATTCTTTTTATTCTTTTCTTGTAGATGATTGGCAATCAAAGTGGCGTTGTCCTTAAAGACAATTCAAGCAGTGGAGCTGGTTCCGGTGGTGCTACATGGGCCTATGAAGTTGCAGGACAAACAATGGTGTGTCCAATATTAGTTGAGGATCTTAATCCCCCGGGCCAGATGCTAGTTGAGGTTAAAATCAGAACCTGATCATACTTATCACGGTTAATTGCACATACCCCTTTTGTATGGTTGTTTTGAACATACAATCCCTGTAATTTCATTGTTGTAGATAAACCTCTGTGTCTAATTTTAACCCTTAGGTAGGCTCTCACTAATTTTACATTAGGTTAATATTGATCAAAATTTCACCCACGTTAAAAGAGTCAAAAAAAAAAAAAAGATAACCCAGGGTATCTATCTGCAACAATGAAACTACAAGGGTAGTAAGTTCAAAACAACAATACTACAGGGGTTTATTGCAATTAACCCAAATTTAATTTCTCCTAGCACGATATAATCAACATTTGTATATAAATCTCGGTTTATCACATGCATGTAACAGATGCTCTGTGAAGAGAGAGGATTCTTTCTTGAGATAGCAGACGTTATACAGGGATTTGGGCTGACAATTCTGAAGGGGGTGATGGAGATTCGAGAGAGTAAGATATGGGCTCGTTTCCTGATTGAGGTAATTAAGAACACATAAAGCTGATATGACATCTGATGTTTTTTGAATTTTGAGATTGCTAATCTTGGATGCATTGCCAGGCAAACAAAGATGTGACAAGAATGGATATATTTTTCTCACTCGTCCAATTTCTACAGCAGACGAGCAGCATTAGGACTAATGAGCAGCAGCAGAAGCAAACCACGGTTCTTGAGAAAAAAGTTTTCAACACATTTAGTAATTATCAGAAACGTCATGACAGGAGTCCTATCGCTATTGCTGATAGCTTATGTTGAGTAGAAGCTCATGCTGTCCTAACGTCAAAACCATCCTGTGCTATCATGATAAGGTTGTAAAACTTCCGAAACAACAACATTTGTGATGAGATGAAGATTTCAGGATCCAAGGAGAAAGATTCTCGAGCAGATAACGGACGAGAGTAATTTCTTCAATGATAGGAAATGTGACGTTCACATAGAGGGCGGGAAGAATGGTAGAATCGATCGGTTTTTAGATTTGAAGATTAGATGAGATTTGCTAAATTGTAGCTTCTTTTGTTTCTATCTTTGTCCTTACGGTATCAGAGAGTCGTTAGATGTTTAGCTAGTTATATAGGCAACATTTTGTTATTTGCTGTTGTTTGTGCTTTAAAGTGTTCCTCTGATTGAAATGGTCCTATTGAAGTGATAAGAAATATTTGAATGTTTATGGGCCATTGTATTTTTATAATGGGCGAGGCTCATTTTCTCTTCCATCAATTTTCTTTGATATCAGCTGAGACGGGCTATGAGTTCAGGATTGTGGGTTGAATTTGACTGGTGGGGAATTTTTTTTCAATTATTAGAGGAAAGTTGATATCAAAAGATAGTATGGGAATTTCAACTAATACTTGGACCTTACTCTTCGTCTGCGTTTCTTTTGAGAATTGTTTCCGGGAGCAGAATTTGAGGTATTGTTCAAAAAAGTTGACCCTCCTAAGCCACTTGAAAGTTGTAACAAAAATAAGAATGATTAAATTAAAAAAAATTGTTCAATCACTAGAGAGAATCAAGATATCATATGGCCCCACTTTAATTCATCTACTTCAGTGCAATATGATGTCATCATAATAGAACGAAGATCAGCGTGAGTTCAGGCTAAAAACTGTGTCAAACACTATTCACATAAGAAAAAATGTATTTTTTCGGTGAATACCGGTTGACTTTATGGGTATAGAACCTTTGTTCCTAAAATAGGAGGTATATCTCTCAAATTGCAACATTGGTTCTGTTTTTATTTCTATACAAACGCAGTTAAGTCTCCATAGAAATAGATTTTGTGAGAACTCATTTTGAAAAGCTCACGTTGTAGATCTTAATCGATCTAAAACATACAATATATATAATCATGATTGATTCAAAGAGAATCATTATAACAAGAAGAGCGGAAGCATACCTGAATCCATGACGAATTTGCACGGATCTGAATTAGGGTTTGATCTTCTAATCTTGAGGGTCTTTCTTTTAGATTTCTCTTTAGATAGGAATTTAGAGAATAGAGAATGTAACATCGGATTAGGGACCATAACCCCTTATTTATAGATGATGTACTTTTATAATTTGGCCCCTCATCAAATTATAATTATAATATGGTATCTGCACAATTAGCTCATGATTAAATTAAATAACCATTAACCCAAATTAACTAATTGATCACTTTATGCGGGTCAACCTTAAGGATAACATTACACACTAATATAACATATGTGCCCATAACAATATTTAATCCAACAATCTCCCACTTGGGCACCACATGTTTCCTTAAAGTATGTACAACCTTATGAGCTAAAAAATTGCTATCACAAATAAGGGTATTTCTAAACAATCCCGTCCATTAACTATATCAATATAGGATCAAAGCGGTTTTCATCACATTTATCGTGACTAAACACATCAATAGTCACATATACCAATACAATCAAATGACATAGATCAATCAT
Source organism: Asparagus officinalis (assembly GCF_001876935.1). Lineage (NCBI taxonomy): Eukaryota > Viridiplantae > Streptophyta > Magnoliopsida > Asparagales > Asparagaceae > Asparagus > Asparagus officinalis. The sequence goes on along the minus strand of NC_033803.1, from coordinate 52,323,115 downwards.
GGATGTATAGCATGAAAATTACATGCAATGTGATCTGTACATATCTATTTTTAACTGTTTCTTCCTTAAACTTTAGTGAGGTCAATACCAAACATAATGAAACAGAGTGTATGAACTGAATACTTTATTCTAATCAGACGATACAACCAAACATAAAGCACCAAAAAATTATAAACTCTCACTAAATCATGATATCCTCAAATAATACCACACTCATATGAGTAGTGTGCTCATGAAAGACCTTGGGTGGCAATCTTTTTCTAAGAGGATCAACTATCATGGAGTTTGTCCCAATGTGCTCTATAGATATCTGTCCACTCTACATCCTTTCTTTCACAACTAGGAACTTAATGTCAATGTGTTTTGACTTAGTCGAGCTCCTGTTATTATTGGAATACATAATTACTGATTTATTATCACAAAATTACTTAAGTGGTCTTTTAACATTTTTCAGAATGCACAGTCCACTGATAAAATTTTATAGCCATATTCCCTGATTAGATGCCTCATAGCATGCTACAAACTATGCTGCCATAGTGGATGATGCTACAAGTGTCTGTTTGACACTTTTCCAAGATATAGCTCCTCCTGCTAACATATAAATGTAGCCTGATGCAGACTTTCTTCTATCTTGACATCCAGCAAAATCAGAATCAAAGTACCCAATGACCTCCAACTATTCTGATTTTCCGTATGTAAGCATATAATCTTTTGTTTTCTTAAGATACATTATTGTTGACCATGTGGATGTGCACGAGGAACATTTGCAAATAAAGATGGTCTTTTAAGATTATTTTGCAAATGAAAAACATTTTAAAATAATATTGGTCTACTTGAAATATTTTACGATTTAGAAACTTTTCGCAAATCAAAACAAAACTTAGCTAAGTGACCAACTCTACCACAAAAATTACAATGATACACATTACCATGCTTATGATGAACAATGGGTGCATGTGTGTGTACATGTGATGAAGAAGAAGCCTTATGAGATGCACATGGAGTACTAGCAATCTTAGGTTTGTGTGCATCATAGCAAAATTTAGCAAGGTGGCCTTTACGATCGCAAATAGAGCATTTGTAAACTTTGCTATACAAGTGTGCATGGTGTGTAGGTGATTTTTTAGCACTAGACTTAGCACACTTGTCCATAAGTTTCTTATGGTTATCAATGCATGTTTTTAAAGTTGAATCTAAAGATGAAATGTATTTTTTCATAAGATTCAAGTCTTCATTTTTAGGCACATATGCACTTTTAGAAGTAGAACATAAATAGTTATTTATAAAAGAAGCTGTATCATTCTTTATGTTCTCTACTTCTAACATGGCATCAATCTTAGCATGAGATAGGCTAGCAATAGATGAGATCAAATTTTCATTATCCAAATTTAATAAGTCATTGCTTTCTTTAAGCATCGTATTTTCATTTCCAATGACATCAAATTTGGACACTAGCTTCTCATGATCGGATTTTAAATTATCATGCTTGCATTGTAAATCAACAAAATCTTTATGCAATTTGTTAAAGGCATGCAACAAATTTTCACTAGCACAAGCAAGTTCATCATTAGGTAAATCATTAATGGTTTCGAACTCGCAAACCTCACTAGGGCTATCGCCTAGTGGCCGTGTGCATGACGCTCCACATGAACTTGAAATCGGATCCGCCAAAACTTGTTGGATCGCCTCCAAGTCCCCTTGATGTACTTCAGTAAATTTCCATAAGGTGTAAGCACTATCAAAAGAATCAAGCTTGTTAGACATAAATGAATCAAATGCATTTAATAAAAATTCTAACATAAGCTTGTTCATAATAAACATCTTTTTATCATGTTTGATCCACTTGGATTTCTCCAACATGGGCAAGCAAGATACAAATAAAGCTCAAAAATAGATTAGCACAATAAGCTAACTTGGATCTTTAACTCAAGGCGATTAGACCTTAAATCAAAGAGCACCAAGCTCTGATACCAATTGTTAGACCCTAGAGGGGGGGGGTGATTAGGGTCTTAAGCTAATCTAATCCCAATTAAAAGCTAATAAAAATTGTGTTGATCAATTTGATCTTACAAGAAGAAATATGATATAGATATGAACAATAAAGATGAATAAAAATATGCTAAGCAAAACACAAACACACGATATGTTTACGAGGTTCGGTCACCACGACCTACGTCCCCGCTCCTCACCTCGAGGAGATATCCACTATCACAATCCAGTTTGGAAGCCGGAACTTCTACACACTCGGTTTACAAGATCACCGAAAACTCTCACACTACACAAACACTATGCAATCACACTTTACACACTAAGTGTAGGAACCTAGCCCGTGTCCTCCTCCTCAAGTGCTCGATTACAACCTCTCCCTAGGTTCGTCAATCGACGCCACTCCTATTGGATTCGACCCCGTGTCTCGCCTCACACTTCTCTCGGTGTACAAGTGTATTACAAGTGATTTTCACAAATAAAAGTTAAATACAATGATTTGTTCTCAAATAACAAGTGAGAACTGAATGAAGCTCACACTCACTAAATCACACCCCACAACCCACTCTATATAGTATGAAAATATTAAGCTCAATAAGTATGTGTGATAACAGTGAATGAAACTCAATAGATATAGCTAAATGAAAAGAAAATGAAATAATAAGCTATATAAGAGTTTAGAAGACTTCTCAAACAAGAAGAACAGTAGAGATGATTCCAATAGGATTGAATGCCACTTCTTGTTGTAGAAAAACTTGTCTTGAAAAACTGATTGATGAAATCAACTATTAAACAGCTCTTAAACACAATTAATATTTTGTTAAACACCAAACTTGGATTTCTTAGTTGTAGAGAGGAAACACAGCAATGGGGTATTTATAGCACCCCAATACAACAGCAAAAACATAAGTAAAAGACCAAAAAACCAATTTGAAAACAACAACTCGGCGGTCGACCGGTCCGGTCGACCGCTAAGCTCAAAAGCTCAAAGAAAATCAATTTAAAGCAGGCGGTCGACTGATGGAATTTTCGGTCGACCAAAAAAGTCTCTGGAGGTCTCTCGATCGACCGGTGCGGTCGACCGCGAGCAGCTCAGGAAAATACAACTGTCGGTCGACCGCACCGGTCGACCGAAAACTGACATATAGCATATTGACAGGTTTTGGGGATGTTTTGAAAATTCATTAAAAATATCAAATCAAATCCAAAAATAGTGAAACTTTGGGGAAAGTTTCTAAATGATGAAATAAACATGTTTGAAAAGGAATTTTTAGAAAATTAATTTTCGTTTGTGAAAACTCCCTGTTTTTGAAAAGTGTTCAGAAAACCTGTTTTTCGTGAACATGAAAATTGACATAAAGCTTGTAAATATGTATATATATATTGAGCATGTATTATATATATATATATAATGAAGTATGAAAGAGCTGTAAACATGAGATAAAAGTTATTGTAACAACGTTTGATGAAAAATCATTTATATGATAGAAAACGTCAAAAATCGTGTTAAGTGTACATATATTGAGCTTAGATATAATCATACAATATATGTAAGTAAACTAAACATATACCTAGGTAAATCCACACATATGAACTTGAATCTTTAACGCTTGACTGAAGTGTGTTGAAATACCTGAAATGAGAAACATAAACACAAAACACTAGAGAACTTATTAGTAATAAATTGTTTGCCAAACCATCATCAAAACTATAGGGTCAACAATCATAACCCTTTTGACTGCTATCCAATAATCCATACCAGGGTTGCTTAAGTATCTGCCTAACATACCAACAATATACGCAATATTCGGACGCGTACACCTGAGCATACATTAGACTTCCTACAGTTGAAGCATAAATAATCATCTGCATTTCCTGAATTTCAAGATTTCCTTTAGGGCACTGATTGAGACTGAACTTGACTTCTTTAGAAATAGGGGTGTCACCTGGTCTGCAATCTTGCATGTTAAATCTTTTGAGTACTTTATTGATATAGCTCTTTTGTGATAATCCAAGTATACCTCAAGAACGATCTCGAAGTATTTGGATTCCTAATATAAAAGAAGTGTCCCCAAGATCTTTCATCTCAAAATTCTTTGAAAGAAATCTCTAGGTTTCGTGCAACATGCCTATATCATTAGCGGCAAGCATTATGTCATCAACATACAGAACCAAAAAAATATACTTACTCTCACTGAACTTGTGATATACATGTTAGACCTCTAGAGGGGGGAGGGGGGTGAATAGGGTTTATGCTAATCTATTCCGATTTATGCCAAATTAAAAACTTACTAACACAATATCCTAGCAAGAATGATATATTATAAATATATATGCAAGGATATACAAGTAACACAAGGGTAAACAAACTACTAAAATGATAGGGAAATATAAACAACAAGCAATTGACAAAGGCGATTTAAATGATAAGCGCGAATATAAAGGAACACCAATGACAAACGCAAATAAACGATATGATCACGGAGTTCGGTCAACCACTTGACCTACATCTCCGCTCCTCACCTTGAGGAGATTTTCACTATCACAACCGGGTTTTCTACGCTCACCCGAATACCGTTTACACCATACAATATTGGTTTTCAATGCTCACCGATCAACGTTCACAATCACTCATAATGTAACTACACAAACTATCACCTCAAGTGTTAGCCTCTCACGTGTCTCCCTCAAGTATTAAGAATTACAACCTACCTCTTGGCATTACCACCTACCCCACTCCTCTTAGGACCGACCACGTCTCTCACCTCTACACTCCTCTTGGTGTACTTGTGCAATACAAAGTGAATCATCACAATTAAGCTTACTAATAACAAATGATTTGTTTTCTAAACAAGGTAAGAACTCAATTAAACCCAACACTATGTTACAATCTCACAACCCCAAATATACTATATATGAAAATACTAAAAGCTTAATGTGGGTGTGTGTAACAAAGAGATTTAATAAATTCAAACTAAACTCAAATAAGATTCTAGCTTTATGGAAATAAAAATCAAACAAATAAAATAGCTAGATTGAGTTTAGGAAAAGTTCTCTATATGATAACAAGAGAGAGGGAGAACAGTTGAAAGCTCAAACACCAATGGATGATCCCTTCAAGCTCTTGTGAAATTGTCTTAACAAAACCAAACTTGTAAATTTGCTTAAAAGCTTTTTAAACAAACTTAAACCAAACTTTAAAACCCTTGTAAAACTCTTTTAAACTTATTTAAAACATTCTCTTAGTTGGTAGGAGAGATAAATGCCATGGGGTATTTATAACAACCCAAGACATCAGCCAAAACCCTAAGGAAATGACCAAAAACTCACAAAAAAGCAAAATCTAGAAATAGCCGTTACTGTGCAACGGTCATATTGGCGATCGACCATAGTACCAGGTCCGGTCGACCGCGAAGAGCTGAAATCCAGAGATTGCTCTCTGGATATTTCGTGGTTGACCGTGGTGACCATGACGGTCGACCGCAAACCGACATATCAGATATGCATAGGTTTGCTGAAAATCTGATTTTAAATATGTCTTTAAAAATAGAAAATAAAATCTAAAAAATATAAAACTTTGGGGAATGCTTGTAAACATAAAAACCGCTTAAAATAACTTAAACAAAATGACTTAAACAAACTCCTGAAACATTTTGAATGGATTTATAGACTTATACAAGATATAAAAATAGTGTAAACAAGTCTTCAATCCATAAACATATAATTTTGGATTTATAGACTTATACAAGATATAAAAATAGTGTAAACAAGTCTTCAATCCATAAACATATAATTTTGAAAATTCAATAGAATATGAAACACATAAATGTATATATGAAGATATATATTATTTCATATCTATATAGCTATATCAAAAATAACTTATCCATAAATAAATATGTGAATAAATCTATGGTTTATTTCATATCTATATAGCTATATCAAAAATAACTTATCCATAAATAAATATGTGAATAAATCTATGGTTTACAAAAACTTGTTTTCTATGTGGATAAGTCCATAAATAAATATGTGAATAAATCTATGGTTTACAAAAACTTGTTTTCTATGTGGATAAGTTACAAAATAAATAAACCAAAAATAATAAATATGAAACATGTATGTATGTATATAGATAAGTGTAATTATTTCATATTTAAACTTGAAAGATATAAAACCAAAACGTGTATGTGTGTATATAATTGAGCTTAAAGTATCATCACACATAATATAAAACCTTAACTAATTTACCCAAGCTTGATTGATCTTCATTGTAGCTTGTCTTGGTAAACATGGATGAAGCTTGAACTTGGATCTTGACTAGTATGCATAGACTTCATTCCACTATTCCGCCAACCTCCAACGGATATAATGATGAATGCTCGATTCCATCCAACCTCTAACTCATTGTTTGTCTAGAATAAATAAGAAAATACAAACACTAGACAAACAATATTAGTTGTAAATTGTTTGTTATAACATCATCAAAACAAAAAGGCCAATAATACACAGTCATCAACAATATTCATCTCAAAACCAAACGAGATAATTATTTGTTAAAACTTGTGATACCATTGACGAGGAGCTTGCTTGAGTCCATAGATGGATTTTCTTAATTTACAAACCATATTCTTCGGGTCTCCAGACACAAAGTTTTCTGGTTGAACCATATAGATTATTTTATCAATGTCACCATTAAGAAATACAGTCTTAATATCCATCTGATGTAGCTCAAGATTAAAGTGAGCAACAAACATCATTATTATTCTGAAAGAGTCTTTCGATAAAATTGGAGAGAAAGTCTCTGTATAATCAATGCCTTCTTTTTGAGTATAACATTTAGCTACAAGACGTGCCTTATACCTCTCCACATTTCCATTTTTATTCCGCTTGGTTTTAAATATCCATTTACAACCAATTAGTTTTGCACCTTCTGGCAATAGAACAAGTTCCCAAATCTTATTGTCTTGCATAGACTTGTACTCTTCATTCATGACATCAATCCACTTTTGAGAGTTAGAACTTTTCATAGCCTGATGGAAGTTGATTGAATCATCCTCCAACATTCTATTATTTTCCTTATGTTCTTGAAGAAATACAATATAATCATCCGGAATAGCATTTTTCCTTTCTCTAGTGGATCACCTTAATGGCACTGGTTCTTAAGGTTATTGAGTTTGTTCTTCTAGAACAAGGAGTTGTTCAACATTATCTTCTTGAGGTTCCGGATTAACTTCTTGATTAATAATAGGTATAGGAACCTGAATATTGTCAAAAGTGACTGTATGAATTGAATCTGAAGCCAAATTTTCCTCATAAGCAAGGTCTCTAACCTTATTTCTCCCCCAAACTCAACATCCTCAAATAATGTTACTATTCCCGTCTCAAAAATAGTCTTGAGTGTAGGATCATAAAACTTATAACCCTTGGATCGTTCAGAATACCCAATAAAGTAGCTACTAACTATTTTGGAGTCCACTTTTTTCATTTGGCCTATGAGGCCTTGCCTCAAGAGGATATCCCCAAATACGTAAGTGCTTTAAACTGGGCTTTCGACCAGTCCAAAGATCATAAGGTATTTTTGCAACTGTTTTACTTTGTACTCTATTCAGAATATAAGCTGTCGTCTTTAATGCTTCTCCCCAGAGTGACTCTGGTAAAGAAGAATGAGCAATCATACTTCTTACTATATCCTTAAGTGTCCTATTTTGTCTTTCAGTTACACAATTCATGATGGGTGACCCTGGCATGGTGTACTGTGGGACGATACTGTATTTCTCTAGGTATTTAGCAATTTGTCCTGAACGTTGTTCACCTGAACCATCATATCTGCCGTAGTATTCACCACCACGATCAGATCTAATGGTTTAATCCTTTTATTGAGTTGATTCTAAACTTTAGCTTTAAAAGCTTTGAACATGTCCAAGGACTCAGATTTCTCATGAATGAGATATAGGTACCCATAACGTGAGTAATCGTCTATGAATGGTATAAAATATTTTTGACCACTCTAAGATGTCATAGGAAATAGCCCACAAATATCTGTATGTATCAATTCTAAGACATCTAAAAATCTGTTGACACCTAATTGCTTAACTTTGGTCTGTTTTTCCTTGATATATTCAACACATACGTCAAATCTGAAAAATTAAGGGGATCCAAAATGCCATCAGACACAAGACGCTCAACTCTACCTTTTGAGATATGACTCAAGTGCTTATGCCATAATATCGTTGAATTTTCTTTATTTAATTTACTCTTAGTACCATGTGATTCCACATGCAAGGTTTCATTATAAGAAGCAATTGTATCAAACAAATATAGGTTGTCATAAGTACTCAAGTAACCAGTTCCCACAATATTTGAATTTACAGATAAGCTGAATTGATTATTTCCAAATGAACAATAATAACCCGATTTGTCCAATATAGACATATAAACCAAATTCCATCTAAAAGATGGTACTACAAAAGTATCTTTCAAATCCAAATAAGAACCAGTTTCTAACAGCAACCTAAAGTGCCAAATTGCTTCTACGTCTACCAATTGTCCATCGCCCACAAAGATGTATCTTTCACCATCACTTGGCTTTCGGTAGCTCAGACAACCCTGCATAGAGCAACCCTGCATAAAGAAATTTATGTGAGTAGTAGCACCAGAGTCTAACCACAAAGTGTTTCTAGGTACTGAAGCTAAATTAACCTCAGAACAGGCCAAAGTAAGGAACATACCATTCTTAGCACGTCAGGTGTGATATTTGGTACAATCCTTCTTTACGTGTCCAGATTTGTTGCAAAAAAACAACCCTGATCATCCTTATGTTGTTTCTTCTGAACTGGACCCTTAGCAGCTTCATTATCAATTTTCCTTTTCTTTCCCTTATCCTTAGAGGCATAGGCCAAATGAGCACTTTTAGTCTTATCTTGCTTCAACCTGTCTTCTTCTTGCACACAGTATGAAATAAGCTCATTTAGAGTCCATTTCTCCTTTTGGCAGTTGTAACTGACATTGAATTGATTGAATTGTATAGAAAGAGATAATAGTACCAGATGCATCAGTAACTTATCACATAGATTGAGTTTAAGTGCCTTAAGTTTTGAAGCATTATGAGACATTTTCATAATGTACTTCCTGATATTTCCTTTGCCTTTATACTTCATCGAAATCAATCGAGCTAAAAGCATGCTTGTTTCAAGCTTATTGTTTTTAGCAAAACTCTTCTTAATTTCAGCAACGAAATTTTTAGCTTTAGTAATCCCTTCGGATTCTATGCCCCTGAAGGCTTCCGGAACGCCACACTTAAGGATCATTAGACTCATGCGATTTGAACGCTTCTACTTCTCATACACCTTCTTTGCATCAGGAGTGCTATCCACAGTGAGAAGTTGGGGTTGTTCAATCCTTAATGCAATATCTATATCCTTGCAACCAAGAACAATTAAAATGTTCTCTTTCTAAACCTTGAAATTTGTCCCATTGAGCATGGGAATTGAATTTATGTTAGTAGAAATTATTGCAGTAGATGCATTAGCTAAAATAAACAAAAGATATTTACATTATTAACCATAATTAGTAATCAATAAAATTCAAATAATGACAAATCTCATCTCAAGATATCTAGCACAACATTAGTATCAAGTCTTTGGACAGTAATATTAATTACAAGTGATATCTTGTTGCATTAATCAAACACTAACAATAACTCATATCAAATAATGAAGCTATTTTTGGATTAATTCATTATTCATATGTAAACCTTATAATTGTCACACGTTTATCATCACATAACGTGTTTGCAGTCTAAATAAATATTAACCTTCCTTTGGGCCGATAAAATATTTACACGAAGACACACATACAAACATCTAACATCCCTCATGAACAATCTACACAAGAGAGGTTACTTTGGCAACATCTTGTTTCAGTTAATCAATTAGAATGAGAGACACAATTAATACCTTACTGTTATTTTATTTGAATTAAATAATTGATTAACTACCATATTTAATTTAATTCATATTAAATGAATTTCTAAAATTTACTTGAGCAATTAAAATAGATTTCTCTATTTTAATTAAATAAAGAAAGGGCCATTAAGAAATTTAATGGCCTACAAATTTTTTTAAATTATTTGATTAATATAAATAATACATAGTTAATTGTTACAGGTCCATAACCTTAATAAAATTATTTGATCATTCAAATAATCCTCTATAGGCCCAAAAAGGCCCAAACTAAATTCTTTTAGTGGGATTTTGGCTGTATAAGAAGAAAAGTATTCATATCTTTTCAACCGTATCCGAAGTTCGCCTATAAATCCCAATCGAGCCGACGAAGCTCGCTTTCAATCGAAAGTTTTGAGCTTGCCTGAAATTGAGATTCAAAAGCTCTCCTGAATCGAGATTCAAAAGCTCGCCTGAATCGAGATTCAAAAGCTCGCTTGCTTCAACAGATCGAACCTATTGAGACCAAGCTCACCTGTAATAGAGGTCGAAGCTCGCCTGAATCGAGCCCTAAGCTCACTTGAATCGAGCGTTTGAAAGCTCGCCTGTATTCGAGACGAAGCTTGCCTGAAATCGAAACCAAGCTTGCCTGAATAGGGCTTGCTCGCCTGAAGAGTTTAGAGATAGCCTGAGTAGGGCTTGAGCTCACTTGAATAGGCTTGAGCTCGCCTGAATAGGCTCGAGCTTGCCTGAATAATTTATAGCTCGCTTGAGCCCTTGCTGACGAGATTTGCCTACTGACGTAGCCGACGAAGTTCGCCTGCATCCAAGGACTTGAGCTTGCCTGCAGAGTTGCCGACAAGCTCGCCTGAAATAAGGTAACCTCATATTCCCTAATTTTCTGCACGACCTTAAGTTTCTAAATCGCCGTTGCTGCCGCTTAGGCTTCTGCACCCTAGGGTTGAAATCCTAGGGTTCCTGATTGCTGCCGCCACTGTCTTCATTTGACAGTGGGGCTGCCAGCAAATACATCACCGGCGAGGAGCCCAGCGATCGACGCCAATCCAAATAGATATGCAGATAATGATATATTTTTTCAAACCGAAAATTGGTAAGTTGCACACAATCTGGATCAAGAGTTTGATCCAGATTCAATAGCCAAAAGACAAAATCAAACCAAAACATGAACTTTACTATTCATGTGTGCAACAGAACAAGATTCTTGCACGCTACAGTGCATCAACAGATCTTAATAAAACAAAATTATGATCAAAGTACCCTAATTTCTTAATCTTAATCTTAAATCCCTAAGAATTAATCATGGTGGCTCTGATACTAATTGTAGATCTTAATCGATCTAAAACATATAATATATATAACCGTGATTGATTTAAAGAGATTAATTATAACAAGAAGAGCGGAAGCATACCTGAACCCATAACGAATTTGTACGGATCTGAATTAGGGTTTGATCTTCTAATCTTGAGGGTTTCTCTTTTAGAATTTTCTTTAGATAAGAATTTAGAGAATAGAGAATGTAACCTCAGATTAGGGACCATAACCCCTTATTTATAGATGTTGTACTTTTATAATTTGGCCCCTCATCAAATTATAATTATAACCTAGTATATGCACAATTAGCCATGATTAAATTAAATACCCATTGACCCAAATTAACTAATTGATTACTTTAGGCAGGTCAACCTTACGGATAGCATTACACACTAATATAATATATGTGCCCATAACAAGATTTAATCCAACACACACATCATGTAATTTACGGGGTTGGCTGCATTATGGATAGCCTTGAAGCTTACCGAGTTCATAAATAGATATAACATGACACAAGAATCATTTGAAAAGATAAATTAATGCCTTTATTGCCTGTCTATTTGTCACTTTGGTGGTATTTCATCAAATAACCTATTCTTCTTCTTCTTCTTCTTCATTTTTTGTCTTTCTTTTTTTCCCTTCTGCATATTTCATTCTCATTAAAGAGGGTAAACCGTGAGCAAATAACCAAGATCATGATATACAACTCCAGTTTTGCGGAAAAACACCCTTATACTATATCAACATTTACTAACAAATTCCTCCAAAACTCGATTGGACTTATAAAATTTTATAGTATATAAAATTTAGAAAATTTGAAAACTGAATTATAACTTTGTTTTCAAAGATAATAATAATTATTATACACTTCATTAAAACTTATTAGAGGTCATCGATTCTATCCAAATTAAAATAGGGGAAAAAGACAAAAATCAGAGCTAAAATAATTAAGATACCCATCATAAAATCACATAGAAAGAAGAGATGAAAGCAATTAAAACTAATAGATAGATGTTAGAACAAGTGCACAGTAAAGCAGAAATAATTGTGAAGAATAAGCACGAGAATAAACCACAAGCAATTGTAAACACAAAGATTTACATGGTTCACCCAATTTTGGGCTTCGTCCATGGCAGAGGCATCAAAGAGATTCCACTATCAAAAGAGAAAGAAGTACAAGAACAAGACAAAAGCCTAAACCCTCAAACTCTCCTTTTCAAACCCTCCTATTTTGATTATTTTTACTAATCTAAACTCTCTATTTTTTTTATATAAGAGACCATAATAGATTAAGAAAGAGTTATCCAAAACTTGGTAAAAGTTGGAGATCAAAAGAAAAAATGAACGCCTGACATTAAATCATCAAAATTACAAATCAGCGTCGTTACCATTGATGGCGAAACATGACCATCGATACTCTCCTATAGTCTACAACTGGTATCAAAGCTTCAGTTGTGATCACTTTTGTGGTAGGAGTATAGGAAAGATGTACTTGTTAAAATTGGGCCTCAAAACCCTTTGAATGTCGATTTTAGCCAATGGATCATCGATGGTCATGAGGACACCATCAATAGTCACTTCGATAATCAATGGTTTATAGTGAATAATCAAGGAAACACAGAGACTGAATTTAGAACCATCAATGGAGTATAGGGAACCATCAATGAACTGTAAGAGTCCATCGATGATTGTGTTTCACTATGGATAGTAATAATGTTGATTTGCAGTTTTGATGATTTCATATCGGCCATTTGTTTTTTCTTTTTATCTCCAACTAGATAGGTCTTTCCTGATCTATTATAGTCTCTTATATATAAAATAGATAGAGTTTAAATAAGTAACGTTGATGTCCTGGGACGTAGCAGCGAGGTTAGTAGATAATCTCGAATTAGTGACGGGGCTTAAAGAGAATATGGATGATATAGGTCCCCTCATTCCTTCATATGGCTAATCCCCTATTGAGAATAAGAGAGTTGCATAATGAATACGTTAGAGGACTAGAGTTGGGTTCTCCGATGATTCCTTTGACGATCAAGTTAGTATAGAGCTTCAATGAGGAACCATTGCACTGAATAAGTTCTGAAGGCGTTAAGTTAATTAGCCAGAATTGGTGTACCTGTAGCCCCCTGGGGGGCTCTTCTCCCGATCCCCTCTACAAGTAGGAGTTGTGCTCTTATAAATACCTAGCTGAGAGGGGTAGAAGCATAACTCTGGCCGAGTCTAAGTAGACAGTTAAATCAGCAGATAGCTTCATAGGTGTTGACTACAGATGTGATGAGTCACTATTGATTTGATGTTATGGTTATTGAGTAGGTATGCAGGATGATGAGTCATAGAGATTAGTGCCACTAGACATGATAATGACGGACAACTACTGGTGAGGAATTCGAGGACAAATTGCCTCTCGACTTGGTTCTACGAGCTAGACAAGTACTACCTTTTTAGTTGGTCTTGCAAGTTATCAACATGACCTTGATTGAATGGGGGGCCAATAAAAGTGATAAGGTCGAGTGAGAGTCCATCTTGACTCATTGAAGGGATGAGTGTCCATGCTACCTAAGTCATCCCTAGCCTAGGTGTGAGCTGATAATCAATGTGGGACACTTGTTGACTCTTAGATGAGGGTTAACACTTAGGTTAAATGATGATACAGAAGTGGCCCCTTTTCCCTCGAACTCGGAGTGGCCAAGTCCAAGTGAAATAGAATCGTAGCCGGCCGGGTCCCAAGGTGCATTTATGAGGGGTTGCCGAAGAGTCTCTTC
>NC_033803.1:52263093-52309073 GCF_001876935.1 Asparagus officinalis | reverse complement strand
CGCGACTCTTGTGTGAGGATTGCAGGCTCGCTAAGATGAGGGGCGCTTTGATCCTAGAGCAGTCGCCTCGTTTTCTAGGAATGATCTTGGCCATTGGTTAGGGATGAGTAGACCGTTGTGATCTTGCCACCTGTCGGCCCTTCTGCCTATAAGTATGGTGGCTCTAATGTAGGAAATGTTTCCTGTTCACAAAATCTCTTAAACTCTTCTACTGTGAAAGAACTCGATTCTTCTATATTTTCTCTAGTGAACGCTCAGATCTGATGGTTTCTCCATATTCCATGGCTCAGAATGAGGTTCGGATCAACTAGCTACAGAAACTCAACTCTAAATTGCTGCCATCGCTGCTAGAGAGTCTATACGACAAGTACGACATCTATAGGGAATTTTTCCTAACGGCGTCGGTGCATACACATGCAGTGTATGATCACGATGATAGCATCACTTCAGTGTATCTTAAACACATAGAGTATAGGCAAAGCCTAACACTGCGTCCTTTTCACTGTTGTATCTTTGAGACCTTAGGGGGTGTCTCCATCAGAAATGAAGTTGAACTCCACCACCACTCTGGTAGGGTTCGTTGTTATCTGCCACTGTCTGGGAGCTGACCTGACCCTGAGGATTCTCGACCACCTTGTTTTTGTGAAGGTGAACTAGCACGAGGGCCGCTATTATCTCCAAGTATTGTGGGGGAGACAAGATTATTGTCTTATCTCCTGAGTCCATTAAGGAATGGAAGGAGAAATTCATCTGGGTGTCTGGGGATGACTCTATCCTAGCTTATTCTAGTTGGCCCAAGATCAACAAGGATGCTTTGAGGCTTGGGCTACTGTTGCACGACGAGAAGTGTGCGCTCGATACGATAAGGGCTTACACCGGTTCTTATCGTGTTGAGAATCTCTTTGACAACTCAGTCCTACGAGTCGTTGGCATCTCCTCAATTCTCTGATTGTGGATGATGAAGCTCGGTCGACCATGCTAACACTGGGTTCAGATGAGGTCGAGATAGTGGCGATGGTTACACCTACTCAAACTCGGTGAGGGCCCCTGACGAGGCTGAAGAAATGTCTCCATTTTGATCTGGCCCCTAAAGAGGCCAAGCGCATAGGCTAATGTGGCCAAGATAGCAGCTCGATTAGCTGGATCGATTGCTGTTGCAGTCTAGGCTGAGAGGTATGAAAAGAAGAAAAGGCAGAAGAAAGTGGGTAGCCAATGCCCTAAAAAGTTGGTTAAAGCTGCTATGGAGGCAGGTGTGGGCTCTCCTACTCAGAGGGATGCAACAAGCCAGCCACCGGCAGGGTCCACAAGCAACAGGGGCGGATGCTGCTACCATCCCTGCACGAAAAGCTGGTATCGTCATCATTAATGATTGGTCTCTTGCTCAAGGAGAATAGGCAAATACGGCCTCGACCGGAGTTAAAATGGCCTCGACTAAAGGAGACGAGGTCGTAATTGAGGGTGGATAGGCCTCTGATATACCCGCCGAGTTACCTCATCGGCAAGAAAAGTGCTAGTTGCTAAAGGGGCGACTCCTACTAATGGATTCATATGGTCGTATCCTCATCATATTAATGAGCTTGAGGAGGAGAAATGGGACGAGATGAGGATGCTGCTGATGGGGTATTCCAGAGTTGGTCCGTGCTATGATAGGGAGCCATCCTAGAAGTTCAAATTCAAACCCAGGTGACAACTCAACAAGAGGGGTTCGGTCTTGGGGTCTCGAATCACCCAGACTAGAGCTGTTGAGCAGTTCTACTTACCTCGTGATGATGAGATCCTCAGCTTGATGCCAGATGTCGGTCTCCATCAGTGTTTGAAGGGCTATATGATCCAGGGAGTTCTAGTGGAAGAGGAGCTATTCAATCGATATGAGGAGTCCGAACATCTTATCTCAAGCTCCAAGGGGAGTTGGAGGCTTAGAAGGCCAAACTCGAGAGGACTCTCTTAGCATTGGCTACTAGGAAGGATGAGGTGGCTAACTTGAAAAGGAGCAAGGACAAGTAGCATCGATAGGTGGTGATGTAGGAGGGGATGATTGATGGATTGAAGACTTGGAACAACAAGAAGTCAGTCGAGATCAGCAAGCTCCGAGAGGACCACTAACACAAGCTCCATGAATGAGATGATAGGGTAAAATATCTATTCGAGGAGGTCAAGGTTGAGAGGCGAGACAAGAATGATGCTTATGAGCGAGCTTAATCAGATCATCTGGATGCCTAATGTTTCCATCAAAAGTCACCTTCATTATCGATTCTATTACAACTTTAATCGTTTACAATGAATTCAAATAACAAAAATAAAAATTACAATAGTGAGATAATTACTCTTCTCAAGATCACCGTAACGGGGCAATCTTAAGGATAAGAAACGGGAACTACAGATCTAAAGAACTCTTCTTCTTCGTGTTAAAGAACTCGCTCTGACTCCTCCTCACTTCTGAAATTCATGCTCCTTCAGTCTTCAGTTCGGCAGGGCTTCGCCAACGCTTGGGAATTCCAGATCTAAAAAAATGAAGGCCCTGGGCTGTATTTATAGGCTTCAAAAGCCCTGTGTTCAGATAAGAATGATCGATTTACTCTTATCTTCAGTTATAACCACTTAACCATGTTCTTGAATGATATCAGATCAATTAAAACAAATCCAGGCGGTTAACGATCGAAAAATAGCTTAAAACCACCAAATACAGCATTTTTGGGCTGCGGACACCCGTGGGTGTCTCAGCGTGGCCGAGACACCCGTGGGTGTCTCAACATAGCCAAGACACCTTGGGGTGTCTCGGCCTGGCCGAGACACCAAGGGGTGTCTCGGCGAGGTCCGGAATGTAGTTTCGCAC
Organism: Asparagus officinalis; assembly: GCF_001876935.1. Lineage (NCBI taxonomy): Eukaryota > Viridiplantae > Streptophyta > Magnoliopsida > Asparagales > Asparagaceae > Asparagus > Asparagus officinalis. Next base: position 52,306,240 of record NC_033803.1, on the reverse strand, counting down.
GCTCTATCAGTTTCTACCGTATTTTCGTTGTTCGAACTCAGAATTGCGTGATTCAAAGTGTGTTGGAAAGCTGACGAGGAGATCTACGAGATTCTATGATTGAGTCACATATGGAGTAAACGGGACCTGAGGGATGCTTCATCTTTTGTAAGCGACGCGTAGCTCCCGATCAGTTCGTGTTTAGTTATTCTGAAGTTCCGTTGCTTCACACGGTCCGTCGACTCACTTCATGAGTTTGGCATTATCAAATGAGCTTTTGTGACTTGAATAGTGACTTTCATCATTTTCTCTCTGTCTCGAGCCGCGTGTGGGGACCTATAGGTAATTTTTGATGCCTACATATACCCCCTCCAAAGTGTTTCAGTCTCCTTTCTTTTATAGATGAGCCTGAAATACTTTGGATATGATCGGTCCAACCTTCAGTTGGTATAAAAGGACCTGTAGTTAGCTTTGATTCTTGACTCCTTCGATTTTCAGTCTATTCGATATTTTTAGCTGAAGTTCTCCCGGCGTTGCGTTTATCGTCTGGCCGTCGTCGAAGTCTTGAATCAAAACGAGTGAGTTGATTTTGGCTCGTGTCATCGAGTTAACTTAGAACTGACTATCTCTGTCATAATATATATTGACTTGCGTTGACTTTTATCGCAACTCGTTGACTGGCATTGACCTAGGGTTACGCGTTGACCGCCGTTAACCTAGGGTTTCGGATCGCTCGACGTTGACTTTTCATTGCAACGCGTTGACTGGCGTTGACCTAGGGTTACGCGTTGACCAGCGTTAACCTTAGGTTTCGGATTGCCCGACATTGACTTTTCATTATAACGCGTTGACTGGCGTTGACCTAGGGTTACGCGTTTACCGACGTTAACATAGGGTTTCAGATCGCTCGGCGTTGACTTTTCATTACAATGCGTTGACTGGTGTTGACCTAGGGTTACGCATTTACCGACGTTAACATAGGGTTTCGAATCGTCTAACGTTGACTTTTAATTGCAACGCGTTGACCGGTGTTGACCTAGGGTTACGTGTTGACTGGTGTTAATCTAGTGTTTCGGATCGCCCGACATTGACTTTTCATTTCAATGCGTTGACCGGCGTTAGGCTAGATTTTCGGATCGCCCGACGTTGACTTTTTATTGTAATGCATTGATCGGTGTTGACCTAGGGTTACGCGTTGACCGATGTTAACCTAGGGTTTCGGATTGCCCAGCATTAACTTTTCATTGCAACGTGTTGACTAGCATTGACCTAGGGTTACGTGTTGACCTAGGGTTACGCATTGACCGGCGTTAACCTAGGGCTTCGGATCGCCTAACGTTGACTTTTCATTGCAACGCATTGACCGGCGTTGACATAGGGTTACGTGTTGACCGGCGTTAACCTAGGGTTTCGGATCGCCCGACGTTGACTTTTCATTTCAACGCGTTGACAGATGTTAACCTAGGTTTTTGGATCGCCTGACGTTGACTTTTTATTACAATACGTTGACCGGTGTTGACCTAGGGTTACACGTTGACCGACGTTAACCTAGGGTTTCGGATCGCCCGGTATTGACTTTTTATTGCAGCGCGTTGACTGGCGTTGACCTAGGGTTACGCGTTGACCGGCGTTAACCTAGGGTTTCGGATCGCCCGACGTTGACTTTTCATTGCAATGCGTTGCCTGGTGTTGACCTAGGGTTACGTGTTGACCGACGTTAACCTAGGATTTCGGATCGCCCGGCGTTGACTTTTCATTGCAACGCTTTGACTTGCGTTGACCTAGGGTTACGCGTTGACAGGCGTTGACCGGCATTGACCTTAGGGTTTTGAATTGCCTCGCGTTGAATTTTATCGTATCGTGTTGACTTTTCATCGTAACGCGTTGACTGATGTTGACCTAGGGTTACGCGTTGACTGGCGTTGACCTTAGGGTTTCAGATTGCCCGATGTTGACTTTTCATTGCAACGCATAGACTGGTGTTGACCTAGGGTTACGCGTTGACCGGCGTTGACCTAGGGTTTCGGATTGCCAGGTGTTGTTTTGTGTTGATTTTCATCATAACAACCAATCACCGGTGAAATTAGGCGAAATAGAATCACGAAAAATACCTGGGGGGCTCGACCTGGGCCAAGACACCCGTGGGTGTCTGGACCTTGGCCGTGACACCTCTAGGTGTCTCGGCCAAGGCCAAGACACCCTTGGGTGTCTCGGCTCTGGTCGAGACACTCNCCCCCCCCCCCCTTTTTTTTTTGCTTTGTACTTTCATTTCCCTCTTAAACTCCCACATTTCAAAAAGAGTCATTTTTCCCCTCAACTTCTTCTTCCTCCTATTCAAACTCCATTGTTTCTTCTCTTCAAGAATTCCTAACCCACCAAAATTCTTACCTTTAAAAAAAACTCAACTTCTCAAAGGAATTTCGGATTTCCTCTCCTCCTTGGTCAAAGTTCTTCTCCTCTCAAGGCTAGGGTTCATCCATCTTCAAGCTCAAGACTTGATTTGCGTAAGCTTCCCCTCAAGAACTCTTTCTTTTCTTGCATTCTTAGTTAAGATTCCATAGGTTTTACAAGAAAGATTGAGACTTTATTATTATAATGATGATATGCCATGAATTTGTATGCAAAGGTCATCGATTTTTTCCCTCATGAGGTGGGTTTTGTGAAAAAGATTGAATCTTGAATGTGGGTTTTGAAGATAACCGAAATTTGGGGTGTTTTTTGTGCAAAACTGTAGGCGTATAAAATTGCTTATAGGTCCCTTGATACGGCTCAGAACGATTCGACAAACCATCGAGTGACGAGGCGACGAGGTCGACAAATAGCACGCAAGCAACGAAATGCATCCATTCGCGTGCGGAATCAAGCCAACTGTTCGGGGAGTCAACGAGCCATCCAAACAAGAGCGGACTCGGGTGAATCACGACCGAATCAAAATCGGTTTCGGACTCGAACTCAGAAGTGTATTTACTGCCAAATCAGGAATCAGATTTACTGCCAAATCAGGTCAACAAATCGAGTCCCGATAAATCAACCGCACAACCGAATCACGGACAAAACGAGAACAACGACAAAACGACAAAACCCAAAACACCCTGAGGGGCTCGGCCAAAACCGAGCCACCTCAGGGTGGCTCGGCCCAAGCCGAGCCACCCTAGGGGTGGCCGGCCACTGGGGGCCGAGCCACCTCAGCCCAGATCTGTGCCTAGGCACAGATCTGGGTGCCTATAAATAGGCCAATGGTGGTTCATTTTCAAAGAGGACTTTTTGGAGCTGAAACTCTGCCGGATTGAGACCCGATTCTTGAGTTTTGAAGGCTTGAAGACTTGGACATTCAGATCTGGTGCTCGGCGATCGTCAACGCCAAATAAGGCAGGTGTTCGAGAGGACCGGATCTCAGATCTACACAGGTGTGCTCCGGATCAAAGCTTGGCCTTTGATCCCGAGATTTGGACGATTATTTCCTTAGTGAACTAATCCTCCCCGGCTATTATTTCCTTTGCGAAATAATACCCGTCATACAGCGTAGATCCGACTGGATCTAGATCACGCGATGGTCCACGGATAAACCCCGACGCAGGCAAACAACCCACCAAGCGAGCGACCGCAAAACAGGAGCTCGCGATTTGTTCGATAAACAAGGAGAAATTGTAATTTTTTTTTATTATTTTGATTTTCATTGTAATCGGAATCTTATAAAAAGACCGAATCTTTGTAACTCAAAAAGTTGTTATTTAAGATGATAATGGAATCAATAATGAATTCAATGAAAACGATTTTCCCCGCGAACAGTATTGTACCTCTTGCTCCGAGATCGGAGCGTCGCAGCCGCGGATCTCAATCCCGGTCGTGGAGGAGGTCGAGTATGAATTCGACCAGGCCAAGTACGAGGAGTATCTCTCATCCTCGTCCGGATCCACCTCCCCCCGCAAGTCTAAGAAGTTCTCCTCCAGGAGGAAAGTTCGTTGGTTTGAAGAAGTTCAGAACGCCAACGAAACCCTCGCCCCAATTGACGCCAAAGTTGCGTCGGGCGAAGTTCCGCCGACCTCCAACCAGGTCAACCCTACTGCCCGCCAGAGGCGACGTCAACGCCTGGCGTGGCAACTCGCAAAGGCGATGGAGTCCACCGACGGAGTCCGCTATCACGCGGATCTGAAGAATAGGAGAGGCAAACAACCTCAACCACCGATGAATGGCGACTCCTCCAAGCCGCCAACGAACGAATGGGTCCGTGTCAAACGAAACCGTTCGACACTTGAGGAGCGCATTCGCAAGCGCCGCGCAATGTCAGCGCAAGCATGGGCTTAAGTCCAGGAAGCCCGTAGGAGATTGCAGAAGGAAGTGGCGAAGAAGCCACCACCAACTCACCAAGTCTGGAGGCCAAAATCTAAAACGGCGATTCAGGCTAAGGAGCAACCTTTGCAGCCTCCAGCCAAAGTCCAACCTCCGGCGAACCAAGCTAAGTCGCCGAGAGTTCCCATAGCTACTCTGGGAGATTATGCAGAATCATCCCGAAGAAGAAAGTCAGTCTTGGAACGCCTCGGTCCAATTCCCGACGAGAGAGACAAAGCTCCAGTCCAAGAACGTTTGGGTCCGATGAAGAAGCCCCGAACGACTCAACATACTGGGGGTCGCCACCACCCTCAACATGACAAGGAGTTCACGGTAGCTGCGCATGCTAATTTGCGCATTGAGGTCCAGGAGCCCGCTAAGAACTCACACCCAAAAAGGCATGTTTCGAGGCGCGTGACTTTTAAAGGCCCAAAGAAGGCAGTTCACCCTCAGAAGGAAACATTATCATCTGATAATGATGTTATACCTGAGAAGTCGTGCCAACACACAATAGGTCAAGCAGACGAATTGTACTATTGTGTTGGGGGTACGAGTAAAACCAGGAAGAGGAGTCCCTGAGAACAGGAAACTTAATGCCCCTGTTCCAAACTCATTCGGGCAGTATTGTCTGAGTGCAACTGTATCAAGGCGGTCCCCGAAAGAATTTTGGTTTTCGAAAGACTTAGTGCCGAAACACCGAAACCAAGGCTTAGGCATTTCCGACGAAGAAGAACGGTGGGTGAAGATGAAAAATATCCGAAGGTCACCACCAATATGACCAGCAAGGGGACGTTGGCACATGATAATTTCGAATCGATTCTGAAGGCATCCCGGCCTAGAACCCGTCTGCAGTCTGGAACCATCAAGCGAGCAACCTATGGTAGGGTTCGGACAAGACTCCCTTCAGAAGATGAAGAATCTGATGCCGGCTCCGCGGTTGCATAAGATAATACGGTATCCAGTGAGGGACAACCACGCAAGGCACTTATGATAAGTGCGGAGCAAGTGGCCAAGATGCTCGAGGACGCCTTAGCTAAGCAATAGGAAACCTTCAGGTTCGAAATGCAGATGGCCATGCAGAACATGAGAGAAATGCATGACCAACAAATCCAAGCATTGACGAACCAGCAAGGCGAGCCAAGTCGTCGTAACCCGGTTAATCTGGAAGATGAGGACACAAATGCGAATGAGACTCATAATACCAATAATCCTCCCGTCAATGCAGGGGGTGGTAACGAGAATGCTAGCGAAAACACAGGTGAAAACTTGAAGATTAAGAACCTCGAGAGCAAAATCAATACCTTGATTTCCGCTCAAGAGATGAAGAAAACAGGCATTCCTTGCCCATACCCAAGAGAATGGGAATCAATCCCATATCCGGCGAAGTTCAATCTAATTAACTTCACGCCGTTTAATGGGATGGGTTCACCTACCCAGCATTTGATTTACTTCAAATCGCACCTGGGGGTTATCTCTGGTAATGAGCCTCTGATGGTACGGTCCTTCGTTGGCACTCTTCGTGGAGCCACCTTCGACTGGTATCGCCACCTCAAGCCAGGAAGCGTGAACAGCTGGGATGATATGGAGACTAAATTCCTCGCCAACTTCTTCGACGACGACACAGAGATATCTATCGGGTTGTTGCTTGACGAAAAACAAAAAGACAGGGAATTGGTTGACACCTTCGTCAAAAGGTTCCGGAACAAGGCAATGAACTGCAAGGACCCGATCACCGAGGAGTTTATTCTCCAGACTTGCCACAACAACCTCGCACTGGACGTGTTGGAAGCAATGGGGACAGCTCCATCCAAAACATTGAAGGATCTGAAGGTCCGAGGGGAGCAAGCCGAGCGATTCCTCAGAAGGAAGAAGGCGGAAAGAGGCCAACATGCGACGAATGCTCCGCAACAGAATTTTGTCCCACGGGGGAAAGGTAAGGCACATGCTAATGCAGTTGATGCTAATCAAACTTTTCAATTGCAACCTTAGCAACAGCAATAGCAACAAGCACCACAACAATCTCGGGGGCAATGGCAAGAACGGCCTCAGAAACAGAAGTCTTCAGAGCCGAGGTTTCCTAAAGTGTACTCCTTCAAAGATGACGAGGTCCTCGGCATCTTTAAGTACCTGCTGGAGAACAACAAAATCCAACTGCCGGCGATCGTGGACCAAGAAGGGGCCAGCATAGTGACGGATCCGAAGTATTGCGCATACCATAGAGCGGTCCATCACCTAACCAAGTCGTGCTACCACCACAAGGACAAGATCCAGGCATTGATTGATGTAGGTGTCATAACCCCAAAACCGTCCAAAAATGTTGGAGCAAATGCAGTGTCGATCAGCTTTGGATCGGTACCCACAGCGTGGTTCGAAACAAAGCACATCACCAAAGTAGGAATGAAGACAGTGAACGATGACCCACATGGACAGCGTCAGAAAGGACTCGTGCCACACACAACCCCAAACGGCGAAATCCTCTGGGTTCATCCCGATCTCATTGAAGATGAACAATGGGTCGGATCATCATCCAAGAAGAAAGTCTTGCTGCGGAGTCTCGGCTATCCCAGAAGAAGATGACGAAAGAATCCTAGCTTTCCCGCTCTCCGAAGAAGAACAAGAAGTCTTTGCGATCCGGAGTGGAAATGAGTATCACTACAATTACCCATCACCTAGTGAGCAGGGGGTGAATAAACGGGGACAAGCCAAAGCTCTTACGGAGATGGGGGTGATTACAAGTCCTACACCGGGCGAAGAGGCTCGACGACAGCCGGTGAATAAACCAAAAGAGAAGAATCCCCAGGAGGTGCAGAATCCGAAGCAGTCTCGTTTCAGTCGCCCGATTGGAAGAGATAAACCGGAAAGCTCGAAGACTCCACAAGTCTTCGATATAATGGCTCAACTTGCCAACATTCCAGCACAGATAACACTGTATGAGTTGCTGCGGTTGTCCAAGGAAACCAGGGAGGCCTTGCAAGAAGCTTTGGCCAATTCAGAGGTGTTTCTGACTCAAGTCAAGCCGGTGCCTGAAGAACCGAAACCGTTGAGTCAACACTGCAATATAGCGACTAAGAATCTTCCTTGCATTACTTTCACCAAAGAGGATATGCAGACGAAGAATTCAAACCACGATCGACCGCTATACTTCATCGGGTACATTGGCTCCAGTAAAGTCAACCGAATCCAAGTGGATCCGGGTTCTGCTGTGAGTATTATGCCACTCCGCTTGATGCATTTCCTCGGTATTCCAGTTAGTAAATTGGCGGCCACAGGCACAGTTATCTACGGATTCAACACTAGCGGGTCAAGACCCTTGGGTAAAATCCGGATAAAGTGTCAAATGGGAGATTTGAAGACGGAAGTCACGTGTTATGTGATCGATGCCGAAACTTCATATAACTTACTATTGGGTCGGCCTTGGATCCATAGTAACGTTATAATCCCTTCCACACTCCACCAATGTTTAAAGTATGTCGACGTTGATAATAAGGTTAGGACGGTGGTCGCGGATAAGCAACCATTCAAAGGGTATGGGAATTATTTCACTGATTCTCTCCTTTATGGTAACGAATCCGATACTGAATCATCGGCCCATGGCACGGACAGCGGAGAAGAAGCTGATACCGAAGCCGGATTTGATTACAATGGAGGTTATGTTCTAAATGACATTGTACCCTTTGTAATCAACCTTGACGGAGAACAATCGTCAGAGGGCGGTTGTAACTGGCAACTTGCCGATAATGAAATAAATAACAATTTAGAGTACTCCCTGTCTCTTGATGATGTGATAAAAGAGTTGTATGATAATCCTGACTTGTATATGCCGCTCCGATCATCATATGTAACAAAGGAACGCCTCCAGCATTCTTTCGGAATGACCATGGTCATCCCGAACAAAATAAGAGGCGCAAAAGAAGTGATTTACGGTAAAGGAAAAAGCTCTCCATTACCAGATAATTTTTTAAGAGAAGATGAGGATGATGACAAACCTGGTCGGCATTTATCAAAATACAGTCCAGAAGCGCGTAAGCTCATGGAAAAACAGGGATATGATTTTACTCTCGGAGAGGGTTTATACTTCGATCGAGGTATTCGGAATCCAGCCAAAGCGGTATATCTACCAAAAGGGAAACCGGACGATTATTATAAATACGGACGAAGGTTAGGGTATGAATCTTCTTCAGAAGACGAATGCTGCTGGTTAATTAATGACCCATCATCTAAGCAACACAAAAATAGAAATTCGCCAGATGCCTCAGAATGGGACTCCGATACAAGTCTGGGGAAAGCCTTCAAAGCCTTAATGGCGAACATGGCTACAGCTGATCCGTCCACAATGGATGACGACGATCAAATACCAACATGGGAAGACCCGTGGGTTCATCACCTGAACATGCAGTATGGTGATAGGTTCGAACAGAGGGAACCCTCCACTGAAGACAAAATAGTCCAAATCAACATGGGCGACGAAGCCAACCCAAAGCCTATATTCATCAGCGATAGTCTTCCCCTAAATGAGAAAGAGGAGTTAATTGCTCTCATCAGGGAGTATATCGACGTCTTCGCTTGGAACTATGAAGATATGCCAGGGCTCGACCCCATTGTGGCAATGCACCACCTCGATATCAAGCCGGATGCCAAACCTGTCAAACAACAATAAAGACGGTTTCGTCCGCAGATGATGGAGGCAATCGAGGCCGAAGTTAAAAAGCTTATCGACTCGGGCTTTGTTAGGGAAGAACAACATCCCGAGTGGCTTGCCAATATTGTTATGGTCCTTAAGAAGAATAGAAAAATCAGGGTTTGTATTGACTTTAGATATCTCAACGCTGCCTGCCCAAAAGATGATTTTCCCCTTCCCATCACAGATGTCATCATCGACAATACGTGCGGGTTCGAGAGGATGTCTTTCATGGATGGGTTTTCTGGTTATAATCAAATAAAGATGCATCCAGATGATGAAAAGCATATCGCGTTTAGAACACCCCTTGGCGTTTTCTGCTACACGGTCATGCCATTTGGTTTAAAGAATGTAGGTGCCACATATCAGAGAGCCATGTCGAAGATTTTTCAGGAGCATTTACGGAAAACTGTCGAATGCTACGTGGACGATCTAGTCGTAAAAAGTCGTGACAAGAATGATCACATCAAAGGTCGTAAAAAGTCGTGACAAGAATGATCACATCAAAGACTTGAAGACCATGTTCGATCTGATGCGGACACATCAATTGAAAATGAATCCTACCAAGTCTTTCCTCGGAATGTCCAGTGGTAAATTCCTTGGATTCGTCGTTACTACCAAAGGTATTCACATCGACCCTGATAAAGTAAAGACAATTAATGAGTTACAACCTCTGAGAAACCTTAAAGAGCTCAGAGGATTACAAGGGCGGTTGGCTTATATCCGTCGGTTCATCTCGAACCTCTCAGGAAAATGTCAACCATTCTCCAAACTCACAAAGAAGGGCGTATCGTTCGTATGGGACGACGCTTGTCAAAAGGCATTCGAGAGTATTAAAGAATATCTCTTGAAACCTCCTGTACTCGTTGCACCAAAATCAGGCAAACCGTTCTTGATTTATGTCAAGGCGACGAGCCACTCATTAAGTGCGTTACTTGCACAAGATGACGATAACGGTCATGAGCAGGCAATATATTATCTGAGTCGGACTTTGGTAGGTGCCGAATCCCGATATCCCATGATCGAAGGAGAATGTCTCGCCTTGGTATTCGTAATTCAGAAGATGCGGCATTATCTGGTGGGACAGACTATTTATGTTATCTCCAAAGTTAACCCAGTCCGAGTATTCATGACACAACCAGCTTTCATGAATTGGCGGTTAGCGAAATGGGCCTTGCTCTTGTCCCAGTACGACTTGCATTTTAAACAACAGAAGTCAGTAAAAGGACAGACCATCTGTGACCTTCTGGCAGCTAATCCAACTACGGATACCGCCGAGATATATGACGATCTACCCGATGAAACCCACGAGGTCAACGCAACTTCACACCAACAAGTATGGCGTTTGTATTTCGATGGCGCTTCCCTTGCAGCTAATGTAGCAAATGCGTCCGGATGTTCTAAGATCTCTTATGGAGTTGGAGTCGTCTTAGTTTCCCCAGGAAAACATGTAATGCCTCGGGCTTATTCGTTGACTAGTCCTTGTTCCAATAACGTAGCTGAGTACAACGCGCTTCTCATTGGACTCAGTTTTGCCAAAGAGCTGGGGGTCGAATATCTCGAAGTTTTTGGGGATTCTCAACTGATAGTCAACCAAGTCCGAGGAGAGTATGAAGTCAGAAACCAAGACCTGATCCCATACCACCAGGAGGCCATCAAAATGGCAGATTCTTTTGAAGAATTTTATATTGAATACATCCCCCGTCTCCAGAACGCTTATGCGGATGCACTGGAAGCACTAGCGGTATCTCTGGCACAGCCTCCCGAAACTGAACTACTAGTCACAGTAAGGACGCATCAACTCTGCATACCCATATACGATATGGACATTGAAGAGAGAGATGATGGAAACATAAACGCCAAGGAGGTGAATTCAACTCAAATTGGGTCTGAGTCCCGAGATTGGCGTTTTCCTATCATCGACTACGTTCAATATGGTATTTTGCCAGAGGACATAAAAGAAAGGGAATCAATCCGCCAAAGAGCGCCAAGATTCTTCTACAATACCGAGACCCATACGTTATATCGTAGAGGGTATGATGGTTTGTTACTCCGATGCCTTTCGAACAAAGAAGCAGAAGAAGTTCTTAAGGAAGCACACAAAGGAGAATGTGGTGCGCATCAGCCCGGTCCCAAACTGTATGATCGCATCAGGAGAATGGGATATTATTGGCCAACAATGGTTCGTGACGCAATCGAATACGCCCGAGAGTGTCATGCTTGTCAAATACATGCAAATTATATGCACCAACCACCAGAGCAGTTGCACACGTCAACCACGTCCTGGCCATTTGAGACATGGGGTATGGACATTGTCGGTCCTATTTTTCCCCCTTCAGTCAAAGGTGACCGATTCATCCTCGCCATCACAGATTACTTCTCAAAGTGGGCTGAAGCGATTCCGCTTAGAGAAGTGAAGACGAACAACGTCATCAATTTCATCAAGCATCATGTCATATACCGACACGGCGTGCCAAGACGGATCATTCATGACAACGGTCCACAGTTCATAAGCAACGCCTTCATTAGATTTTGTGACAAGTTCAAAATTGAAGACGTTTCGTCAACACCTTATTATCCCGCTGCAAATGGATTAGCTGAGGCGTTCAACAAGACGATTATTAAAATCCTGTCAAAGCTCGTGAAGACCAATAAACGAGACTGGGATGATAAGCTCGGTGAAGCGCTCTGGGCTTATCGCACCACCATACGCACACCTACGGGAGCTACCCCATATTCGTTGGTATACGGATGTGAAGCTGTGCTACCATTGGAGATTCAAATCCTGTCACTTCGGATCGCACTCACAACTGAGATGATGACAGAAGAACAGCATCAAAAACGTCTCGAAGAACTCGAGAGGTTGGATGAAAAGCGCCTGGAAGCTCAACAACAAATTGAGTTTTATCAAGCCAGAATATCTAGGGCTTTTAACAAAAGAGTCCGACAGAGTAGCTTCAAGGAAGGAGATCTGGTCCTCGCTGCTCGCCGACCGATAATCCCCAACTCTAATAAGAAAGGTAAATTCGAACCCAAATGGGAAGGGCCGTTTGTGATAGACACAGTCTACTCAAACGGCGCATATCGCCTGATTACCCAAGAAGGCGCCAGGCAACTAATGCCAATAAATGTGAAGTTCCTGAAAAAGTACTATCCCTAGTACATTCGGGATAACCCATTTATCAGGAAGTTCCTTGAAGGATATTACACTTAATATTCTAGAGGATAACCCAAAATCAAATCCCTCACTGATCAATTTCAATTGACAGTGAGTCCACCAAAAATGTCCTTCTGGTCCTCTTGACTCTTTCCATGAACAAGAGGTCCACTTTCAGTTCAGAGTCCCCTTTCGATAAATGGAAGAGCTCCCCTTCTTTTCTCTTTGGTTAAACCTTCTCATGGTTATAACCGAAGTTGAAATTTCACTTCGATAAACGAAGAACTCTCGATCAGATAACCAATCCTATAAAAGGTAAGTTTATCTAGATCTTCCAGATTCTAGAAGTGGAGATCCCACTTCTAGTTTCTTTCTCGCACTGGAAATAGGATATAAAATTCTTCCTTTCCAGAATCAAGGAATAGAATATAAAATTCTTCCTTCCTTATTTGGGGGAACAGAATATAAAATTCTTCCTTCCCACACCAACTCTTTTTCAAGTATTTAGGATTTATCCTAGGAAGTTTATTCCGAATCCTAAGCAGGGATAAGTTTGCGCCTAACACGCGCTGCCGGTTTAGTCTTTTTCCGTAGAAAAAGACACCAGAGTTCGATTCTGGGGTATTCTATCCTGAAACCTAAGTAAGGATAAGTCTGCGCTTAACCCGCGGTGCCGGTTAGTTCTTAACCGTTAAAAAGAACACCAGTTCACATATTCAACATTGTGGCAGGTTGTTATTAATAACACCAAAATCCATGCCTTACTCGCATGGGGAATTTCATCCTGAATCCTAAGAAAGGATATGCCGACGCTTAACACGCGTCGCGGGTTTAGTCTTTCTCCGTAGAAAAAGACACCAGAGTCCAATTCTGGGGAATTTTATCCCGAAGCCTAAGTAGGGATAAGTCAGCGTTTAACACACGTTGCTGGGTAGTCTATTCCCATAACAATGGCGAAGTCTACGTATTCGAAGTCGTAGCAGCAAGTCTCAGAGGATTCAACCTCTGAGCACAACGTTACATACGGAACGGACTTAGACAATCCGCATGCTAGCCCGACTCAAACGGTAGTTGGTAAAGGTTAATCAAATCCGTTGAAGGCTGGGGGTTAGCCTAAAACCCTAAAGTCAACACCTAACACGTGTCGTCGGGTAGCCTATTCCCGTAACAAATGGTTAAGCCTATGTATTCGACATCATAGCACAAAGTCTAGGAGAATTCACTCTCTTAGCACAACGTTACATGCGGAACGGATTTAGACAATCCGCATGCTAGCCCGACTCAAACGGTAGTCGGTAAAGGCTAATCAAATCCGTTGAGGGCTGAGGGTTTGCCAAAAATCCTATAAGTATTATGGTCAATCATTTCAAACAGAATGACGAATCATAAGGGCTGAGGGTTTGCCAAAAATCCTATAAGTATTATGGTCAATCATTTCAAACAGAATGACGAATCATAGTAAAGATAAAGATAAAAGCCAGTTTCACTAAGGGAATCAAAAGTCAAAACATTCAGCAAGTAAAATCATACATCAAACGCATGGCCAAAAATCTGCTGATTGAGCTTAGACAGCTTCTCATCATAAGCTTGCCTAAGCTCAGCTCTGATGGAATCCTCTGTGGTGGCTAAAGTCCTCGCAGCAACCTCCTCCGTCTCGACCAGCTTCTGCTTCAGGGATGTCAACTCACTAGATAAAGCAGTGTGGGCTTGCATATCCTGTACCTTCGTCATCTGAAGAATACCAAAAGTCTCCTCTTTTTCATGGAGTGCTCTTCTGAGCTGGTCTATCTTGGTCGCACAGGAGGCAAGAGAAGAGTCAAGATCGGAGAGTGAAGATGATCTAGCAGCAAGATTGGCCTCGACTCGGTCTATTCGGCCTAGCTGCACCTGAATCTCGAGCTCAGCCAAAAGCCGAGTATCATGCCATGCCTGTAAGCGAGTATCCAACTCGGCAGCAATAAATGAAGAGGCACCTGCATCCCGGAGCTCGCGAAACATCTGAAGCTTATGCTCAAGCCGGTCAAGGTCATCAACTATAGCCTTCGCCAGATCCGGATATCCTGCATCCCTTATTGAACTTATTTTAGAATCAAGAAAAGGCTTAAACTAGTGCAGGGAAAGCCCGCCATGAAAGAGTTTGCCAATCATAGCATTCACAAAGGAGAAGAAGGAGCGGACTTCTATGCAAATGACAATCTTCTCTGGGTCACTGTCTGATAATAACTCCTTCACAAGGACATGAAGCTGAGAAGAAAGCCCTACACAAAAAGAAGAATCTGTCAAAAGCCTTGATGAGGAAATAAATAATATTTCTTAGTAGCTCAATTTATACCTTCCTCCCCTTGAGACACTGGGGGTAGTGGAGGTGTAACGGCTGTGGATGTATCGACTGGGGTAGCTGGTCTCACAGCCGGCTCAACAGGATCAGTCTCGACAAAAACTCCTGTCAAGTACAATACGGAATTCTCAAATGCATCACTAGTCAAAAATTGGCTAGTCCTATAATTAACTTGGGAAGAGGCACGTACCTTCAAAAGAACCATCCTCGGAGTTCTTAGGGAATGTGGACTCAGGAAGCATATCTCCAGGCAACTGGTCATCAATCTGAGGAGAGCCATACATAAAGTGGAGCATAGGAGTGTCCACAAGTAAGCCTTCCTCATCAAAATCATCAGTCGAGAAATCTAACATAAGAGAGCATGAGTACCAAAGAAGAATAAAGAGACTACAACCAACAGAAATAAGTTACCTCTCATAGGTGCGCTAGCCTCTTTATTCCCAAGATCCACGTTTGCCTCCTGCAAGTTATCTAAAGGAGCGAGAAGCACAGAGACAATTAGGGAATGCACAAATTCTGATTCATTTAATTCTTTTGTGTGCCATCTAAAGGATATATCGTCAATGGTAGATGTACCTGGATTCGCTGAATCGGGTCCTACATTGATATCCTCCCCAACATCGGTAGTTTCTTCAGGCCTTTCTACCTGGTGCGGTGAGTCAGGCTCGCCAGAAGATACGAAGTCGAGAGGAACAGGATCGGGACTCGTCTCACTCTCCCCACGCTCTACTATATAGAGATGGAAAAAACATGAGTCGAAGTTCTGAATAATCAAGAGCATGGTTTACAGGATGGATGTTACCTCCGTCACTAGCAGGATCATCACCAGCTAATCTCTTCCGCCTAGCAGCAGGAACAACAATAGAAGGTCTCACCCGGGGAGGAGGACAGAACTCTTCATCCTGGTCAGCTGTGGTCTCTGAAACATCAAACCATTATCAAGATTAATAATCCTGGAAAACAGAAAGGAAAAATGGATAGCTAACATCGCTCGGAAAGATCCTCGTAATCTTCAGGGTCTCCGCCCGAAGCCTCGCCTGCAGAATGGAAGACCCTCGTCCCCTCTTCATCAATCCGACGAGTCTTGTTCTGTATCCTTTGTGACTGAGCGTTTTCCCAAATCCTATGAGAATCAACCTGAGAAGCTTCCTCGGCCTCTAGCTCTGCAATCGGCTTCACAGGAACAGTCTTATTAGCTGCTAATAACCACTTACAGCTTAGGAAGGTGAGGTTCAACTGCCGCTCAGCACTCGGGAGACTGAACTTAGTACCAGTACAGCCCGTCACGGTCCACAACCAAGCTCGGAGACCATCCACCAAACCGCCGTGGGTCCGAAGCTGCCGACGTGGAGTCCCAACATAAAGCTGATCATAGCCAAGCTGGCGAGCGAATCGGCAGGGTAGATATGGCTCAATAAAACACTGATCCCTCACCCGGAAAGTCAGATAACCCAGCCTAATGTTCACCAGCCAGTTAAAGCAGACGATGTCCAAGTGAGTTCGATACTCCCTCGGTCAATCAAACACTCGCCGTATCGACCGGAGAACTGCGGAAAGCAAGTGGAAAATGCCCAACACTTGTGAATCTGTAGCTGCTATCTGATGTCAGGAAATCCTCGTCCCTTCCATTTGCCATTCTCAAGCAACTGTAATAGGGGAACGGAGTGGTCTGTGGCGTTCGACACCGACATCATATCAGAACGATGAAGGACGAACCAAGCCATCAAATAAGTGTACGGAAGCTCCACTTTAATAGTAGGAATCTGAGTCGGAGAATCACTCTCTTTCTGTGTAAAAGCACTAGAAATCTGTTGAAGTCCTCGATGAATATTAGCCACCATCACCGGAAGAAGCGAAAGTTCCTTTTTGTAGGCAAGCTAAACCGCTGGGTAGAGCACCTCCAATGGCAAGATATCACTAGACTGATATGGGACCACGCATTTCTTTAACCAGATAGCGAGGTAACCAGCAAGAAGGGTCATCGGTCGAATCGGTGCGGTCGCATGCCATAAGAACGATTTAAACTTGGTCCCTGTAGGAAAACCACTCTCAGGACTGCTAATGGTATAGGAATGAGCATCAACCTTCTTCAGTAGAATATTAACCCCTGAAGGAGTAAGTGGTGCAAGCTCACAAATAGCCTCGCCAGAATTGCTCTCTAGATTCCTGAACAAATAAGACGCAAACTGCTTCTGGCTCACATGGGATTTAGCCCTCTTCGCTAAAGGTTCAGACTGCGCCAAAGCGATATGATAGTGACATGTGAGGTCCCATAAAGTCTCGTAGCGGTCGGGCATGCGATCCTTTAGCTGACTTAATTCTTGGTTGGAGGGAAAATATTCCTGATATAGCATCTGTCCCATGGGCAAACCGGAAATCCTGTGCATCTCATGGAGGGCCAAGCCCAACTCCCCTTGCCGGGTCAGAAAGGTGTTCGAATCTGGATTATAAAGCTCGTACAAAGCGAAGAAATGCTTCGCACTGACAGGCAAGCCATACATGGTGGCACGAACGGCTGCATATAAACCACAAGCGTGCAACTCCTCGCTCCATCGGCTCAAGACGTACTTCGTCATGCGAGTCCACCAAAGTTTGTCCAAAGAATGGACCCAGCCGTAGATTCTATGGCGCGTCACAGGCATTTCCCGTCCTAAGACAGCGAGGCGATTCCTCAAAGTAGAAGCAGAGGCAAGAAGCTCGTTACGCGGCGGTGCATCCAACCCCAATACTCCAGGATGCAATCCAGTGATATGACTCCTGCTCGAACCAGGAGCTGCCTGATGAGTGATGTAGCCACAGTGAACACTCTCATGCTCCTCCGTCAAGCGCCACGACATCTCCCGTGTCACAGCCTGACGCCTAAGCTCAGTCAACGAACGGTGACGAGGGATCTTCGGCAAATATATGAAACCACCGCTGTTTTTATGAAGCCACTGCTCGGCATCAATAAACACTGCATCCGGATCTCTGACAGAATCACCGAATAAGAAGTCAGTCTTCCTGAGAGACTGAACAGAACTGGCGTCCTTCACGAAAGGCACATCTGTAATCAACTGTCGAAGAGCTCGATGTCCACCTTCCTTCACCACTTGGGCAACCTCTATCGACGTGCCCGAAGCAAACTGAGGAGTAACTGGAATAAAGGAAAAATCGTCGGAAGTCGAATAATACTCGCCACGACGCCCGTACACCGCGTGAGATGAGAACGCTCCAGAAGGATACTCAACTGAAAACAAGCAATTAAACGTTTGTTAATTCCAGTTATAAAAGGAAATGGAACTCATCTTACGAATGGGTAAGATAGAGTCATTGCCTTATAAAGGGTGAGACGATTTGGCCACATTGTGCATTCATAAGATAGGGTATATCGACAATATATCCCTGCCTTATAAGGCACAATACAGCGACAAAACGCCCCCTTTATTTATTATGAGATATGGTTTTGACCAAGCAAAACATATCTTTAAAGCGTCGATCCTCACCAAGGAGAATCAAGGCTCTTCCCGGTTGCCTCACCAAGGAGAACAACGAGGAGTAAAAAAGGACCAATTTGCAAATTTCCTAGAAAAAATGGACTAATTTGTAAATTTCCAAAAATAGCTCACCGGCATAAGAGGGAGGCGCGCCATCAGTCGACGCGGTAGAGGATTGATCCCTCGCAATACGAGACATGGTGACCTGCAAAATAAATTAAGGGATCAGATCTAGAAAAAAGTTCCTCTTTTTATTTCTACCCCCTGAAAGAGGAACTCGAGGCGCCAAATCATAATCCTAACCCTCATATACGACCCCCTAGATTCATGTGCTAAATTAAACATGAAAAATGCCTAAATTATGGAGGATTTACCTGAGGAAAAGCTCGAGGATCCGACAAGAAATTAGATCTTGAAAGAAGCTCGAACCACGTGCTCGAGGGGCCTGAGAGAAATTTTTATATGCAGATTTTTGAGGTATTTTTCAGTCTAAGATCAAAAGGAAGGATGGATCTAAGACAAATATGAAGTTTTGAGGGAGAAAGGATGCAAGAGGAAAAGAAAATCAAAAAAGAGGACAGGGGGGGGGGGGGCCTAATGAGGAGAAAAGACCCCTTTTTATAACGTTGAACCAAGTCTAGTTGAACCGGACCAGACCAAGTTGAACCGGACCAGACCCGGTTTGAACCAGAACTCAAATTGAAGCTGAATTGAGCATCGAAACAACTTCAAATCGACCGAGGGTTCAATCCTTTGTTTACTCTTGCCTCTCCCACGTATTCGGAAGGATCGGGAGATTTTTTGAGCCAAATTACTGCCTTTTTTGGCTCATTATCAGGCCGGTTCAGCTCATTTGGGCATGAGAATTACTCCAATAAGGTATATGAGTATAAACTGTTCCCTATCTTTGGTTGAGAAGTTCCTAGAGAATATTTTTCTAAATATTCTTAAGGATAACTCAACAATACTATGCCGGACAACGCGTCGCAAATAAAGACTTAACGCCAACATTCGAGGGTCAGTTCTATGTTGAACCAACAAACATAAGCTAAATCAGGAATCGACTTCAAATTCAAAATTCCGACAACGGTCAGACAATAAATGCAGCACCAAAAACTTTACAGACATTCGACAAAGCACCGAATAGCCTGAAGGATTGAAGGAATAAAGAACAGAAGTCATTCCAAGGTCCCATTACACCGACTGAAGGTTGGGACAATCATGTCCAAAGTATTCCAGACTCTTCTATAAAAGAACGAGACTGAAATACTTTGGAGGGGGTATCTGTAGGCGTATAAAATTGCTTATAGGTCCCTTGATACGGCTCAGCACGATTCGACAAACCATCGAGTGACGAGGCGACGAGGTCGACAAATAGCACGCGAGCAACGGAATGCATCCATTCGCGTGCGGAATCAAGCCAACGGTTCGGGGAGTCAACGAGCCATCCAAACAAGAGCGGACTCGGGTGAATCATGACCGAATCAAAATCGGTTTCGGACTCGAACTCAGAAGTGTATTTACTGCCAAATCAGGAATCGGATTTACTACCAAATCAGGTCAACAAATCGAGTCCAGACAAATCAACCGCACAACCGAATCACGGACAAAACGGGAACAAACAGAAAACGACAAAACCCAAAACACCCTGAGGGGCTCGGCCGAAACCGAGCCACCCCAGGGTGGCTCGGCCCAAGCCGAGCCACCCTGAGGTGGCTCGGTGGCCGAGCCACCTCAGCCCAGATCTGTTCCTAGGCACAGATCTGGGTGCCTATAAATAGTCCAATGGTGGTTCATTTTCAAAGAGGACTTTTTGGAGCCAAAACTCTGCCGGATTGAGACCCGATTCTTGAGTTTTGAAGGCTTGAAGACTTGGACATTCAGATCTGGTGCTCGGCGATCGTCAACGCCAAATAAGGCAGGTGTTCGAGAGGACCGGATCTCAGATCTACACAGGTGTGCTCCGGATCAAAGCTTGGCCTTTGATCCCGAGATTTGGACGATTATTTCCTTGGTGAACTAATCCTCCCAGGCTATTATTTTCTTTGCGAAATAATACCCGTCATACTGCGTAGATCCGACCGGATCTAGATCACGCGGTGGTCCACGGATAAACCCCGGCGCAGGCAAACAACCCACCAAGCGAGCGACCACAAAACAGGAGCTCGCGATTTGTTCGATAAACAAGGAGAAATTGTAATTTTTTTATTTTGATTTTCATTGTAATCGGAATCTTATAAAAAGACCGAATCTTTGTAACTCAAAAAGTTGTTATTTAAGATGGCAATGGAATCATCAATGAAGAAGAATACCATTTTCCCCGCGAACAAAAACTAGGGCTAAAATTTTGAGGGGCTTTTGTACAAAAGTGGACTAAAATTTTGAGGGGTTTTTGTGTGCAAAAGTGGACTGAAATTTCATGCCCATTTGGCCGAAATTTTGATAGGTGCTTTATGCAAAAAAGACCAACATTATTGAGGGGTTTATTTTCAAAAAGGCAACCGAACATTGTAGAGGGGCTTATTTGCAAAAGGGCTAAAAATTTTAGGGCTAAGATTTGTAGAATTTGGACTACATGCCCATGACCAAAAGTTTGAGAGATGTATGTGCAAATTGGGCCGAAATTTGTAAAAGGGTTTATTTGCAAAATTGGCCAAAACTTGTAGAGGGGTTTATTTGCAAAATTGGTTAAAATTGTGAGATATTGAGGACAATGGTTTTCTTTCCTCGATCATGGCCAAATTCGAATGTGTTCATGGCTAAAATTTAGCCTTGAACATGAGGGGTATTTTGGGTATTTCACCCAAAAGTTGATCATGAAGGTTTTAAATGCAATTTCAACCCATTGTTTGCATGCATAAAACCCATAGGTTTAATTAGACTTCAACTGTAAAATCCTACTTTATTTATAAGATTTTAGTCAAAGTTCATAATTTCCCTTTTAATTTTCGGGTTCTTGGATTTATGATTGTACCTGATCTGTTGACTTTCGTTACAGGTTAACCATGTCTCCGCGCCGACCACGAGTTCATAGGAGTTCTCATCTTCTCAGCATAGTGAGAGAGAGGTTCCCATAGCATCCTCTTACGGGGGTGAGCCTTTAAGCTTTCTGTATCCTTGTTTGACCCCTTCGCGGGTCATTCGGGAAGAACCGACGTCCTCCTTCGTGGGGATCGAGGTTTCGGGATGACTTGTGGTTCTATCATGCCCTCATTTGGCCCCTTCGTAGGTCATTCAGGAAGAACTGACGTCCTCCTTCACGGGGATTGAGGTTTCGGGATGACTTGTGGTTCTATCATGCCCTCGTTTGGCCCCTTCACGGGTCATTCAGGAAGAACCGACGTCCTCCTACGCGGGGATCGAGGTTTCAAAAGACATGTTTTGCTTGGCCGATTCACGTCTTTCGGCATATTGGGGCGATTTCGTGTTATATTATACTGCGTCAGTCGGGGTACATTACCGTGTTGTTTACGTGATGATGCATACCGCTCCTCCTGTGTAGGACACTCGTAATCATCTTGCCAATCATTCAATGAGCGACTCTATCTCGCTATCCTGTAAGATGAGTTCAGTTCCTAAATAATTTATAAATAATTTATAAATAATTTTCTGATTCAATATTTGTTTTGCTACAGTTGAATTCCCTGCAGACAGCCTTCCTCCCCATGCTACTAGCGGTTGCAGTAGAGAGAGTTTTGCTTTTATTGTCGATAGGCAGGCGATCGGTCCGACCCCTTAGTTTGGTAAGAGTCGTTCCGAGGAGTTCTGTCACTTGATACGAGATGGGGATCGCCGTCACTACGCCAGCTGATTACAGATGCCACCCTCACTAAAGACTCTATTTCCACTCAGGCTTTAGAAAAGCCTGATTATTTATTTGGAGACCATATTGAGGATCCGGCCAAGCTGATTCTTGGTGACGAGCACTGGTTGAATAATGATGGAGGACTCCTTTTGTACATCCCTTCCATTCCCCGCCAACATTCTCTCGCTCATTTGGAGATGCAGGCTGTGCAGTGACAGATGTCCTGGAATCTTACAGATGATCATGATCGAGTTCATTGTGGATTTATTTCCCATCATAAGACCCAAGTTCTGACGGATATAATTATATTCGTCGCCTTTGACCAGGGATTCTGGGCCTTGATACCGCGCCACCGGACGAGGTGTTAGCAGCCGCCCCTACCGTGAGGAATCGTCTGGCTAAGCTGGGGAGGAAGTTACCTCCGACAAAGTTTAGATGTTTTGGTTAAGCCTATTCGCCACCCAAAAAATGGTGGACTCGTATGACCAGTTACATCTTGGGACGTTGGGAGAGTGATGTGAAATACAGTGAGTTGTATGCACCCATACGAGCCACCATGTATGGATTCCCGGTCAGCAGCCATCATTTCCTAGAGTTATTGGAGACATATATCCCTGTTAGTAACACTTTCTTGACTTGCAGTGGAGAGTTGGGGTTAGCCCTGCATGTGAAGCACAAAGTTTCTGGTCTTCCGATGGGGGACCATCCATATCAGGAGTACTTTCCCTCAAACCTGCAGTTAGAGTGGCTGAAGAAAGATTCTCCTGGTATGTACAACACGCTTTGGGACCTTACGTGTTATTATCACACATCTCTAATCAAAGTGAGTCCTCTGGCGAAGAGGAAGAGGCAAATTAGTCTGAAGCAGTTCGCTGATTATTTATTCCAGCATTTGGAGAGCAGTTCGGGCGAGGCTGTTTGTGAGTTGGCCCCTTTGACACCTTTTTCCATTAATGAGTTAATTGAGAGGGCCGAAGCTTGTTCCTTTACTACCGCTGGCACTGAGAGAGCTTTCCCTATGGGGACTAAGTTTCGAACATTCCTTTGTCATGTCCAGAAGTCGATTTGGCCCAGGACTCTGCTGGCGGGCTATCTCGCCCTCTGGTTGAAGAAGTGCGTCGTTCCATATTAGTTTTCTGACACCTTACCTATTGAGGTTCTCCTCCCCGCCGTTCAGTTAGCTCATGGGAAGGAGCTTTCCCTGCTTCCGGCGATGGTTGCCGGCATTCATTATGGGCTTAGGTATTTGGTCGATAATCTTACACATGTGGGTTCTAAACCATCGACCGAACTTCTTTCTGTAAAGGTTGAGCTCCCGTATACATACTTGATGGTGTGGCTCGTTCTGCACCATCATGATTTGATGTCGGCGCCTAGTACTGTTGATGCCTCCGTTCCTTTTGTGCAGCTGTTAGAGAGGAGCAAGTGGTTTGGGAAGACATTCACTGATCTACAGCGAGAGCTTCAAGTTCATAAAAGCTGGGAGTTCTTCAAGTGTCTTCCTCACTTCTCGGACCGTTATGACGACGTGTTGATTGATGAGGAGAAATCAGGGGCCGGTCGGACTTCTCTTGACATTGGTTGCTTCCGTTGGTTGGTGAACATCCGCGTTGGATATCTCATCCTTCGGGTAAAGGGCCGTTGCCATATAGAGCCTTATCTTCCGTGCTGTTTTGCTCGCCAATTCGGTTACGACCAACTATATGTCGGGAATCCAAGCCGGGGCTTGAGGATCGAGGGGGGTCTTATTGACGGCGTCCGAGCATGGCTTTGGACTATGATGGGCTGTACTGGAGCCTATTTCGCTCTTCCTTCATCTAAGCGTTAACCGTTGCTTACTTTCCTCAGTTACAAGTGGCTCCTTTCAGCTAATAAGCTTCTAGATGTGAAGGGCCTCTCAAAGTTGGAGGCTGAGCACTTGGTTCAAACTACTATCAATGCTGCTCGTAAGGCTGAGCTTTCGAAGAAGCGGGGGAAGAAACCTGCCAAACCCTCCAGTTCGGGCAGAGACAAGATGGAGGATGATGAAGAACTCCTTCCTATCGATGATGAGGATGAAACTTCTGAGGAAGAATTTATGGACATGGATACCGATGGGGAAAAATCTGATACAGATCTGTAAGTCTCTTTATGTAAAACCCCGAAAATTTAAATATTTTATGATAAATAATAATAAATATGTTATACATTTATAAATAATTTATTATGATGTTCGAGTATGCTAGGAATTGATTTGAGATCAATTCAATGTATATATGTATATATATAAGAGCAAATGCACATTTCATGCTCGATGTATAAATCTGGAAATCTATGACTAGTTAAGAGTTTATGTGTTTTACATATCATGTATAAATCTGGAAATCTATGACTAGTTAAGAGTTTATGTGTTTTACATATCATTTCAGTTAGAATTTAGAAAAACTCAAAAGACCAAAGTTGTAGATCTCTTCAATATCTTTCCAACTAATCTTATATCACCTCATTTTGAGGTCGTATCAGAAAGTTATGGCTATTATACCGAACCTCAATTTGTGTGCAGACTGTCAGACGGTCGACCGCAGTGGGCTCGGCGGGCGACCGCTCGACCGCAGTGGGCTCGGCGGTCGACCGCTGGGCGTGCAGACGCCAGTTTCAGTTCTGTTTCGGGTTGGGTTTTATTTATACCAAACCCGGTTGTTACCCTAGGTATATATACTCGTTTTGAAGCTCTCAGAACCCTCTTTTGAACCCTAATAGCCTCAGCCCCCTCCTCTCTCTCCTCTCTAAACCCTAGCTCGGATTTTGGCGTTTTTAGGGCGTTTCGAAGGATTTTCGGTGGGGTTTCGCGATTCAGATTGAAGGAGGATCGTCTTCTGGGGATTTGTCAGCACCTGAGTTGAGTAACATTTTGCCCAATCCCTCACCCATATTTCTACGAATTTTTATAATGATTTTCATGAGTTTTGATGAGCCTAAAAGGTATTTTTGTATAAAGATGGATTCTCTATAATGTGGATTGCAAGAATCAAATGTTTCAGTTTATAAAAGAAGATGGATTCTCTATAATGTGGATTGCAAGAATCAAATGTTTCAGTTTATAAAAGCTCACCAATGTTTTATTTAGTGAAGATCTAGATCTGAAATTGCTTAAACAAGAGTTAAATCACGATTTACTATTTTCAAAACATTTTTAACATATTTCATATGTGTTTAGAGTGTTGGGGATGTAGTTTACATGTTTAAATTTCGTTGTTTTCTTCCATATGACACATTAGAAATGTTAGATTTTTGTTAACATAGAAATCATCAAGTTTGTATTTGTTTCGAAGCTGACAGAAACCCTAACTGGGCTTCTGTCTGCTTCGCGGTCGACCGCGGTGGACGCGGCGGTCGACCGCTGGACGCATAGAAGGACAGAGTCTGTCTACCCTTTGCGCGGTCGACCGCGGTGTGCTTGGCGGTCGACCGCGGAGTGTTTTGGCTGAGCACTAAGTTTCTGCTCTGCGCACGGTCGACCGGAGTAGCCTCCGCGGTCGACCACCGCACAGTTATGGTGCACTATTGGTTTTATTGTTTTGTTCGTGCTTTCGAGGGATTTGTCTCGATTATCTGATACTATGTTTCAGATTTAGTATATATCTATGCATGATAGATGACCGAGGACACCGATTTAGAATCGCACACCAAGACACGTGTGAAATTTGTATAAGTATATCTTTTCACATATCTCATCGATATTTGCACAGCTTGTTCAGTCATCGTGTTGGACTATAATCCATTGAAGTCCTCGTGTTGGACTATAATCCATTAAAGTCCTCATGTTGGACTATAATCCATTTCAGTTCTCGTGTTGGACATTTACATATTAGACCATGTGTTGGACAATTGTTAAGCTATGAGTATGACACTTATCTGAATCAGGACAAGATATGATTACATAAGATTTGGACATGATAGCTACCTAGGCTGGACACGACACTTATATGATATTAACCTTTGACATTTATATGGTTTTGGCGTGACTTTTGATTAAGTATTGAGATGGGCTGTTTCTTTTAGTTTATATGGTTTTGGCGTGACTTTTGATTAAGTATTGAGATGGGCTGTTTCTTTTAGTTTATTATTCATGTATTAGACTTCGGGTTTGGTAATTAGGGATTTACAATTTGAGATACAAGGTATATACATGAGGGTTTCCTTGTTTGGATTATTTCGTTCAACGTACCTATGCTCGTGTTATAATTTTCTAAATGCTAAAACCCATTATTTGCTAGAATCAATGATTTTTAATTATTATGTAATTAACTGTATTTTCTGTATACAACGAGCCCTTTTCCTTGGGGTTGGTTGTGATGTTGCTCGCTAGCGCTTTGCCGCTCGTTGTCCCTCCCCCTTTCAGGTAACGAGCCAGGAGCCTAGAGAGTCGCAGGTTGATGGCGATGCACTTTAGCTTCAACTATCTATTTAGTTATATGTTCTTTTGAGCTCCACTGTAGACTTTTGTTTAGACATTTGAGAGTTTTATTTTAGAAGTTGTAAATGTTGTGTGCTTTATTTCCTCTTGTCAGATATTTTGTATTTGAGACTTGTTGAGAACTCAAGTTTATTTATTTTAGACATTCACTTGTATTTCAGTATATTAGATGATGAAATATTAATTTGATCTTTATTATTTTATCAGTTGATTCTTGTATTATCTTTTACTTGCTTTTGTACCTACACCTGTTATTGACTCTACTAGAGAGATAGTAATTATGATGGTGAAACATGTTATTACACGGAGTGGTGCATGGCAGGTTTGACATTCCTGGTTTTACCTTGGACTGCAGCCTTGTGTGAACCCAGGGGCGTCACACTTTATTTTCGAAATTAATGGATCTGGCATTTTCTTATTGGCATCAACGCTATACCCTTTCTAGATCTCGACTGGCTTTTCAAAAGCCAGAACGAAAGGTCTTATTTACTTATCTTAACAAGATGACTCTTGTCACTCCAAGTAGGATGGTTGATGAGCACGAGCCCCTTATTTTTTGTTATGCGAGATCACGCCCCAGCGCCAAGGCTTCTGAACAGGTTGAGATGCGTACTAAGTCTACGCATGAGCGACCTGCTGGTCCTGTAGGGATTTGTCTTCCAAAGCGGAAGAAGACCACTCATAAGTCGCATATTGGTCAACGCGCTCACGGAGCAGAGTTACGAGGTACTACTGACGGAGAAGAAGGTAATGCTCTACTATCTTCACTACTTTAAAATAGTGCTCTTTTGGTTTCCCTGAATCTAATCATGTTCCGTGTTTCAGGAAACCATGATATAGGTGAACTTCCGCCTGACTCTGTATTCTCTGAGCCTGGCCATTTGGATAGCTCGAGCTTTGTGCAGCAAATGTGTGATGCCATTCGTGATGAGCCTATGGATGTTGAAGCAAACAGAGATGCTACGCAGGCTGATAGTGTTGAGCCGAGGAATCTATGCCCAGATATATCTAACCTCGGTAATACACTATTCAAGCAGTAGTTAAAGGAGTTAGGCAATTCAAAATTTGTTCCCCCTTTAATCACTTCCGCGCTTCGTTCTCTTTTAGACAAATTGAAGAATGTGGGTGCAAATATTGGGGAAGAAGAGCCTTCTACCACTACCGCAGGTAAATCTGAGTTTCTTCCTCTTTCCCAACTTTTTTTTTATATATCCAGCATTTAAACTCTTGTTTGGGCATCGCGCTAGAGAGACCGGTTGAGGACGAGACTTTTCATAGTATGGATCTTGGAGGATTCAGTGAACACATGTATGTCTCAGCACCGAGTTTCTCGGGATCCGACACTAGATTGCTTGTTGAGATTTTGGCAAAGCAGGCTACCAGAGAGGCTGTAGGACCATCCCTTGAGGGTGGTTCATCTGCAGGTATGCATCTAATCTCTAATATTGTAATTTTTCGCAACCTCCATTTGACTGATAGGGAGTTCTAATCATAGGACTAGCCATTAGGACTGATACGGCTATGATTTCTGGTTTTCCTAGTTTACCAGAGGGTGGTGTATCTGCAGGTATGCATGTAATCCCCTCCATCGTCATTCTTTTCTTTTGTCCAAATCTCTGTTTGACTAATAAAGAATTGTAATCATAGGACCAGCCGTCATGACTGATACGACTATGATTCCTAGCTTCCCTAGTTTGCCTGACGATGGTGTATCTTCTCCAAACCCAACGGGCATTACAGAATTACCTAGAGGAGTTGATATACCATCGACGATCATGCCTGCTACCATTCCTGAGCCTGCTGAGATTGGATTGACGGAGCCTAGCATAGGACCTCAAACTGAATGGGCCTCTGTTGGTACTGGTATGCTCATAATTCGCTCTAGATTTTCCCACCATATTCTAGAGTCTCTTACCCTTCTGTACAATTACTTGTAGGGTCTCTACTATCTCCATATGAGTGTGTCCTAGCCCTTTTAGCCGATCCTGATCCCAGCAGGGACATTTTCCGAGTGGACCTTGGTTATTTCGTCAACTTCCTTGACGGAATGATCCAGAAGCTTCTTCATCAGGGATATTTCTTCGATCAGTTTAGGCGTTCTCTTGCTCGATACATGTCAATGCTTAGAGAGGAGGGATATCCTGAGTTAGCTGATTCTCTCACTGCCGACTTTGTTGTTCTGGAGTGTGAATTCCAAGAGTTAGAGGAGGTGAAGGCTAGTGGGGCTTCTTCTTTTGTATCTTCTCAGTTGGAGCATAGACTAACACACTGGCGCGACCTCAGATCTTCGATTTGTAGCGAGCTTCAGTCGCATGAGAGTTCTATCTCATAGATGATGGCTAGTCTTGTGAGGAAGGACACAGATAGAGAAGAGTTAATCAGTTCTTTAGATTCCAACCGTGAAGAGATAGCCAGGCTGAAGAAAGCCCTAAAGTATGCTGAGGAGTCCGGCGCTATCATTACAGATGAGCTAGCTGGCTTAGAGAGTTCTCACGGACAGATTCTGGAGAGACTAGGATCTGCACAGAAGAGATTGATGAAGCCACGAAGATCTTGATTAGCTCTGAAGATTCTGTCCGAGCCGATCTACAGGCTGAGCTTGAACCGGATTATGTAGATAAGCTCTCTAGGTTAGAACTTCACATTCTCGATCGCGGATTGCGTTCGGGCCGATGAGCTTTATTATTGTATGCCTTGACTTGATCTATTAGTATGACCTAGTATTTGATTTAGTGTACTCATCTTTTATCATGATTTCTCTTTGTTGATTGTGAACCAAGTGGGCACACAGTATTTGATTTAGTGTACTCATCTTTTATCATGATTTCTCTTTGTTGATTGTGAACCAAGTGGGCACAATGCTCATAGGATTTTTGGCAAATCCTCAATCATGATTTCTCTTTGTTGATTGTGAACCAAGTGGGCACAATGCTCATAGGATTTTTGGCAAATCCTCAGCCCTCAACGGATTTGATGTACCTTTACCGATTACCGTTTGAATCGGACTAGTATGTGGATTGTATAGGTCCATTCCGCATGTAACGTTGTGCTAAAGAATGAATTCTCTTAGACTTGATGCTATGATATTGAATACATAAACTTTGTCATTGTCACGGGAATAGACTACCCAGCAACGCGTGTTATGCGCTGACTCATCCTTATTTAGGATTCAGGATAAAAGTCCCCAGATTTATATTTTGGTGTCTTTTCATTCGGTGAGAGACTAAACCAACAACATGTGTTAGATGCAGACTTAAATTTTTTGGCAAATCCTCAGCCTTCAACGGATTTGATGTGCCTTTACCGATTACCGTTTGAATCGGGCTAGCATGCGGATTGTATAGGTCCGTTCCGCATGTAACGTTGTGCTAAAAGAATGAATTCTCTTAGACTTGACGCTATGATATTGAATACATAGACTTGAATTCTCTTAGACTTGACGCTATGATATTGAATACATAGACTTTGTCTTTGTCACGGGAATAGACTACCCGACAACGCGTGTTAGATGCTGACTCATCCTTATTTAGGATTCAAGATAAAAGTCCCTAGATTTATATTCTGATGTCTTTTCATTTGGTGAGAGACTAAACCGGCAGCATTTGTTAAATACAGACTTAAGATTTTTAGCAAATACTCAGCCGTCAATGGATTTGATGTGCCTTTACCGATTACCGTTTGAATTGGGCTAGCATGCAGATTGTATGGGTTCGTTCCGCATGTAACGTTGTGCTAAAAGAATGAATTCTCTTAGACATGACGCTATGATATTGAATACATAGACTTTGTCTTTGTCACGGGAATAGACTACCCGACAACGCGTGTTAGATGCTGACTCATCCTTATTTAGGATTCAAGATAAAAGTCCCTAGATTTATATTCTGATGTCTTTTCATTTGGTGAGAGACTAAACCGGCAGCATTTGTTAAATACAGACTTAAGATTTTTAGCAAATACTCAGCCGTCAATGGATTTGATGTGCCTTTACCGATTACCGTTTGAATTGGGCTAGCATGCAGATTGTATGGGTTCGTTCCGCATGTAACGTTGTGCTAAAAGAATGAATTCTCTTAGACATGACGCTATGATATTGAATACATAGACTTTGTCTTTGTAACGGGAATAGACTACCCGGCAATACGTATTACGCGCTGACTCATCCTTATTTAGGATTCAGGATAAAAGTCCCCAGATTTGTATTCTGGTGTCTTTTTATTCGGTGAAAGACTAAACCAACAACATGTGTTAGATGTAGACTTATCTCTCTTTTAAGGTTTGAGATAAAATCCCCCGTGCATGAAGTGCGCGGATTTGAAGTTGAGAAATGTGTCTTTTCTAAGGGTAAAGACAGACCCGGAGCGGGAGGGGAAGAATTTCATATTCTATCTCCCTAAACTGAAGAGGAAGGATTTTATACCCTATCTCTAGTTGCAGGGAAAACTCAAGGTGGGATCTCCATCTTAAGAATCCAAAAAGATGAATCTAAGAGTGGGATCTCCACTCTGAGAATCGGGAAGATTTAAGCAATCCTAACTTTTATAGGATTGGTTGCTTAAACTAAAAAGAGCTCTTCGTTTATCGAAGTGAAATTCAGACTTCCACCCTAACTTTTATAGGTTCGACCGAGTGGGTTTGAGGCAATCCTAACTTTTATAGGTTTGATTTCTCAATTGAAAGTGGACCTCTCGTTCATGGAAGGAATCGAGAGGGGATTCTGGTTTTGGCCCTAAGTTTTATAGGTTTGACCAAGAAAGCAGTGAGAGTGGAATACAGATAGCAGTAAAAATATCGATTTGTACTAGCTACTCGTTGGAGGATTTTGATGCCAAGTGATCAGTACTTAACACACAAAGTTTGAAATTGCTAAAGATTAGCGGAAAGGGTGTCGTGTTAGTGTTTTAACAACACGAGTGTTAAATGCACAAACACGGTGATGGTTTGAATGGATTTAACCGGTAAGAATTTTGGTGGACTCACCGTCAATTGGTTTGATCAGTGAGGGACTTTGTGGTGAAAGATTATGAATTGTCAAACACCAGTGGGGGTTTCGTGAGGGAAGATTGATTCATCAAAGTTATCAAATCTCGTATCAACAAAACTATTCACGAAAGTTGGTGAATTTAATCTCAAAAATGAGATAGATTCCATCATTGAGGACATTCAGAGTCCAAATGGGGATTTCTTGCTTATCTCTTTTGTAACTACAGGGTTATCCCTAAGAATACCCCACATAGTATTCTTTCGGGAACTTCCCGTAACATGGGTTATCCTAAACGTACTAAGGGTAGTATTTTTTCAGGAATTTCCCGTGACATGGGTTATCTCAAACGTACTAAGGGTAGTACTTTTTTAGGAATTTCTCGTTTATCGGCATCATGAGCCGAGCGCCTTCCTTGGTAATAAGGCGTTATGCGCCATTCGAGTAGACTGTCTCTACTACGAATGACCCCTACCATTTGGGTTCAAATTTGCCTTTCTTCGTGGAATTAAGGATCATGGGCCGTCGGATGGATAAGACCAAGTCTCCTTCTTTAAAACTCCATTGTCGAACATTTTTATCAAAAGCTCGGGAAATTCTGGTTTAGTAGAACTCAATGTGCTGTTGAGCTTCTAAGCGCTTTTCGTCGAGCATCTCGAGTTCTTCGAGATGTTTCTGATGCTGTTCTTCGGTTGTTAACTCTGTTGCAAGAGCAATTTGAGGAGATGAAATTTGAATTTCCAATGGAAGAACGGCTTCACACCCGTATACCAAAGAATATGGGATCGATCCCGTCGGCGTGCGGACCGTGGTACGATAGGCCCATAGGGCTGCACCGAGCTTATCATCCCAATCTCGTTTATTAGTTTTCACGAGTTTTGATAAAACTTTATGATAGTCTTGTTAAAGGCCTCTGCTAACCCGTTTCCTGTGGGATTGTAAGCTGTCGATGAGACGTCTTGAATTTTGAACTTCTCGTAAAATTTGATGAAGGTGTTACTGACAAACTGGGGCCTATTGTCGTGTATGATTCGCCTTAGGACACCATATCGGTAGATAATATGGTGCTTGATGAATGTAATTGCGTTGCTCATCTTTACTTCTTTAAGCGTAATGTCTTCAGCCCATTTGGAGAAGTAATCTGTAATCGCTAGGATGAACCGGTCGTCTTTGATGGATAGGGAAAAATAGGACCAACAATGTCCATTCGCCAAGTTTCGAAAGGCCATGACGTGGCTGAAGGGTGCAGATGCTCCGGGGGTTGGTGCATATAATTCACGTGTATTTGACACGCATGACACTTTTGTGCGTACGCGACTACGTCTTTTATCATGGTGGGTCAGAAATATCCCATTCTTCTGATGCGGTCATAAAGTTTGGGGCCAGGTTGGTGTGCGCCACAAACTCCTTCGTGATGCGGTCATAAAGTTTGGGGCCAGGTTGGTGTGCGCCACAAACTCCTTCGTGTGTTTCCTTAAGGACTTCTTCAGCTTCTTTAGTTGGGGCCAGGTTGGTGTGCGCCACAAACTCCTTCGTGTGTTTCCTTAAGGACTTCTTCAGCTTCTTTAGTCGATAAGCAACATAGTAGCAAACCATCGTACCCCCGACAATATAGCGTTCGACTCTCTATATTATAGTAGAACCTTGGCGCTCACCGTCGGATTGAGTCATTTTCTTTCACGTTTTCCGGTAAAATCTCGTGTAAGACATAATCGATGACAGGGAAACGCCAATCTCGTAGCTCGAACTCAACTTGTGTTGAATGTACTTCTTTAGTATCCTCTTCTCCGTCGTCTACATCGTAGATTGGTACGAAGAGATGGTAAGTTCTTACTGAAACGAATTATTTTGTTTTTGGAGGCTATGCCAGAAATACTGCTAATGCTGCTAATGCATCCGCGTAGGCATTCTGTAAGCGTGGAATGTATTCGATGAAGAATCCTTCAAACGATTCCACCATCTCAACGGCCATCTTATGGTAGGGTATCAAATCCTGTTTTCTGACCTCATACTCTCCTTGAATCTGTTTAACTACCAGTTGAGAGTCACCGAAAGCTTCAAGGTACTCGACCCCCAGCTCTTTAGCAAAGCAGAGTCCAATAAGCAGCGCGTTATACTCGGCTACATTGTTTGAGCCCGGCTCGATCAGCGAGTAGGCTCGAGGCATCACATGTTTTCTCAGGGAAACTAAGACAACTCTAACTCCGGAGGAAATCTTAGAACATCCAGGAACACTTGCTGCATTAGTTGCTCGAGAAGCACCGTCGAAGTACAAACGCCATACCTGTTGATGGGAAGTTACGTTGGCTTCGTGGGTTTCATCCGGCAGATCGTCGTATACTTTGGCAGTATCCGTAGTTGGGTTAGCTTCCAGGAGATCACAAATAGCTTGTCCTTTAACCAACTTTTGTTGTTTAAAGTGTAGGTCGTATTGGGACAGAAGCAGGGCCCACTTTGCTAACTGCTAATTCATGAAAGCGGGCTACGTCATGAATACTCAGACTGGGTTAATATTGGAAATGACGTAAATAGTCTGTCCTACCAAGTAGTGTCGTATCTTTTGAATCACGAATACCAAGGCAAGACACTCTCTTTCAATCATCGGATACCGGGATTCGGCACCTACAAGGCTCCGGCTCAAGTAATATACTGTCTGTTGATGACCGTTATGATCGTCTTGTGCAAGTAATGCACTTAACGAGTGGCTCATCACCTTGACATAAATCAAGAAAAATTTGCTTGATTTCAGTGCAACGAGTACAGGGGGGTTCGAGAGATATTCTTTAATATTCTCGAATGTTTTTTGACAAGCATCGTCCCATACGAATGATACACCCTTCTTTATGAGCCTGGAGAATGGTTGACATTTCCCCGAAAGGTTCGAGATGAACCGACGAATATAAGCCAACCGTCCTTGTAATCCTCTGAGTTCCTTAAGGTTTCTCGGAGGTTGCAACTCATTAATTGCCTTCGCTTTATCAGGGTCAATGTGAATACCTATAGTGGTGACGATGAATCCAAGGAATTTGCCGTTGGACATTCCAAGAAAAGATTTGATGAGATTCATTTTTAATTGATGAGTTCGCATCAGGTCGAACATCATCTTCAAGTCTTTGATGTAGTCATTCTTGTCACGACTTTTCAAGACTAGATCGTCCACATAGCATTTGACAGTCTTCCGAAGATGCTCCTGGAAAATCATTGACATAACTCTCTGATATGTGGCACCTACGTTCTTTAAGCCGAAGGGCATAACCGTGTAGCAAAAAACAACTAGGGGTGTTCTTAATGTGCTATGCTTTTCATCATCTAGATGCATCTTTATCTGATTATAACCAGAGAATCCATCCATGAAGGACATTCTCTCAAACCCATACGTATTATCGAGAATAACATCCGTGATGGGAAGAGGGAAATCATCTTTCGGGCATGCGGTGTTAAGATCTCTGAAATCGATATAGATCCTGATCTTCCCATTCTTCTAAAGGACCAGAACAATATTGGCAAGCCATTCAGGGTGTTGTTCCTCCCTGATAAAGCCCGAGTCAATAAGCTTTTTAACTTCAGACTCGATCGCTTCCATGATCTGCGGATGAAACCACCTTTGCTGTTGTTTGATAGGTTTAACATTTAGCTTAATGTTGAGGCAGTGCATTACCATATTTGGATCGAGTCCTGGCATATCCTCATAGTTCCAGGCGAAGACATCGATGTACTCTCTAATGAGGGCAATTAACTCTTCTTTCTCATTTGGTGGGAGGTTGTCGCTAATGAATATCAGTTTCGGATTATCCTCATCACTCATATTTACTTGGGTTACCTGGTCTTCGATAGGGGGTTCCCTTTGTTCAAACCTATCACCGTACTGCATATTCAGGTGATGAACCCAAGGGTCTTCCTAGGTTGGCATTTGATGTCCTCCTCAATTGTGACAGGATCGACCGTAGTCATATTTGACATTAGTCCCTTGAATATTTCTCCAAGACTAGTGTCGGAGTCCCAAGCTGAAGAATCAGAAGAATACCCATCTTTTTCTTTATTAGCTATTTGATCGATGACTTGCCAGCAACTCTCGTCATCAGACGAGAAGACATAGCCTAAGCCTCTTCTGTGGTTATAATAATTATCGAGCTTTTCTTTTGGTACATAGGCCATGCGAGGAGGAACTCGCGGACCTCGACCAAAACAAAGACCTTCCCCAAGTGAGAAGTCATATCCATATTTCTCCATGAGATTACACGCTTTTGTGTCGTATCTAAATAGATGAGGAGCAGGTTTATCATCTTCGTCATCTTCTTCCAAGAAGTAGTCTGGTATCAAAAATTTCTTCCCTTTACCGTGAATGACTTCTTTCTCACCCCCTGCCCTTGTGGGGATGACAAGTGTCATTCTGAACGAATCTTGCATATGCTTGTTCATCATGCAAGACGATTAGAGTGGCATATACAAGTCAGGGGCATCATACAACCCTTTTATGATGTCATCAAGACACAAAGAATACTCTAAATCATCATTTATTTCTACTCCTTCGGCAAGTTGCCAATTACAACTATTGTCCGATGATTCTTCATCATCAAGATTAATTACAATAGGTACAATGTCATTAAGTACAAAACCACCATTGTAATCAGACCCAGCTTCGGTATCAGCTTATTCTCCGCTATCCTTGTTTTGGGCCGATGGTTCAATATCGGATTTAGCACCGTAGAGAAGAGAGTCAGTAAAATAATTCTCTAACCCTTTAAACGGTTGCTTATCCGCGACCACCGTCCTGACCTCGTTGTTAGTGTCTACATATTTAAGACACTGATGGAGGGTAGAAGGGACTATATTGTTACTATGGATCCAAGGTCGACCCAACAGTAGGTTATAAGAAGTCTCTGCATCAATCACATAGCATGTGACTTTCGACTTTAAATCTCCAATCTGGCACTTTACTCGGATTTTACCCAATGGTCTAGACCCACTGGTGTTGAATCCATAGATCATAGTGCTCGTGGAGGCCAACTTACTGGCCGGTATTCTGAGATTGTACATCAATTGGAGCAGCATGATGCTAGCAGCGTAATCTGTATCAACTTGGATCTGATTGACAACGCTAGAGCCAATGTGCCCGGTAAAATACAAGGGCCGGTCATGCTTTGAATTCTTTGTTTGCATGTCCTCCTTGGTGAAAAAAATGCAGGGAAGGTGGTGTGCCGCGAGGTTGCAATGCTGCACTGAAGGCTCTGGTTCTTCAGGGGATGATTTTATCTAAGTTAGGAAAACGTCAGAGTTAGCCAAGGCATCTTATAGTGCTTCCCTCGTGTCCTTCGAAAGACGTAGTAGCTCATATAGAGTTATTCTAGCCGGTATATTATCTCTCCTAATCGGTTGATTGAATCGAGACTGCTTCGGGTTCTAGCCCTTCTGATATAACGGCTCTTTCTCCTTTAGCTTTTGCTGAGTCTTTTCAACTGGTGTCGGGAGAGTCATGACCACCCCCATTTCCGCTAATGTCTTGAAGGGAATGGTTTTGGTTACCCCCTGTTTAGCTAATTGATCGGAAGCACTCAGATATTTGAAATGGTACTCATTTCTATTCCTGGTAGCAAAGACCTCTTGCTCGTCTTCGGAGAGTGGGAAAGTGGGAATTCCTTCATCATTTTCTTTTGGAATAGCTGCAACTCCATAACAGGACTTTCCTTTCCCCTTTGATTTCTTCTTAGATGATGACCCAACCCATTGTTCATCTTCAATCAGATCAGGATGGACCCAGAGAATCTCGCCATTTAGGGCTATGTGTGGCACAAGTCTTTTCTGGCGTTGTCTGTGAGGATCGTCGTTGACGATCTTCACCGCTACATTTATCACATGCTCAGGCTGGAACTAGTTTAAAGGAACAGATCCGAAGCTAATTGATACGGCATTCGCACCCACCTTCTTTTCCTTGGCCGATTTTACCGTAAGGACTCCAACATCGATCAACGCTTGGATTTTATCCCTGAGGGCGTAACACGCCTTGGTAGGATGATGCATCGCTCTATGGAATGTACAGTATTTTGGGTCATTAACCTTCTTGGCGTCTTCCTGATCTTGGATTGGGGGTAACTTGATCTTGTTATTCTTCATGAGGTGTTTGAAGAGACTGGGAACCTCGTCCTCCCTGAAAGAATAAACTTTTGGGAATTTTGGTTCGGTAGTCTTTAGCTTTTGTGACCTCTGTTACCATTGCGATTTTTGAGGCCCCTTTTGTAGTTGTTGTTGCTATTACGGTTGCAATTCGAACGTCTAGTTCACATCCACCGCATTCGCTTGAGCTTTCCCTTTACCTCGAGGAACAAAATTTTGCTTCGGAGTATTAGTCGCTGTTTGACCTCTTTCGGCCTTCTTCCTTTTGAGGAAACGTTCGGCTCGTTCTCCTTGCACTTTTAAGTCCTTCCAAGTTTTGGACAGCGCCATTCCCATGGCTTCCAGGATATCAAGTGAAAGGTTATTATGACAAATCTCGAGAATAAAATCTTCACTGACCAGATCTCAATAATTCATTGCTTTGTTCCGAATTTTTTTAACGAAGTTCTCTACCAACTCTCCATCCTTCTGTTTCTCATCAAACAACGTTCCAATTAAAACTTCGGTATCGTCATCGAAGAAATTCGTAAGAAACATTTCATCCATGTCATCCTAACTGTTGATACTCCCCTACTTAAGACGACAATACCAGTTGAAGGATGCTCCGCGAAGAGTGTCGACGAATGACCGTACCATCAAGGGCTTATTTCCGAAGATTATTGCCAAATGGGATTTGAAATATATTGAGTGCTGAGTGGGGAAACCCTTTCCGTCAAACGGCATGAAGTTGATCAAATTAAACTTTGTTGGGTACGGGATTGATTCCCACTCTCTTGGGTAAGGACAGGGTATTCTGGACTTATTTACTTATTGAGCGCTCATCAACGCATTGATTTTGCTCTCCAAGTCCCTCATCTTCTTATCCACGCTCGTATCTTTCTTCGAGCGATTCTGGGGAGAAGTGACATGGTCTTCCTTTGTATTGTTATCATTTGAGGGGCCAGCCCCAGTATTGTTGTCCATAGGAGGGGGATCCATGTTAGTATTCTCGTCCGTCTCCCTATCACTATCAACTTGGTTAGGATTATTGCGATGGCTAGACTCTCCTTGCTGATTTGCCAGCGCCGCGATCTGTTGACTATGCATATCCCTTATCTGCTGCATGGCCATTTCATTTTGAATTTAAAATTCTCTTTCTGCTTTGCTAAAGCGTCCTCGAGAATTTTAGCCATTTGCTCAGCATTAATCATGAATGATTCATAAGATTGCCCTGCACTGGATGCCGTATCGTCAGAAGCAAACGCGGAGTAAGTATCTGATGTTTCATCGTCGAAGGACCCTGACCTCCTGGGTCTATGTCTGACAGTTCCAGACCACAACCAAGTCATGCACTGATATACTTCTGCAAAAGGCTCAGGATTGAAGCGTCTCAAGGACTTGCCTTTGTCGGCCATGTTGATAGTTACTCGAGGGAACTCGTCACCTAAGCCGGTTGGCCTTCTTCTATGAAAACACCTGGTGTTTTGTTTGGATCTTCCAGTAGAGATTCGTTCAAATACTAAGACCCTCCGGGGAGCAGTCCCGTGGAAACTGCATTCTGCCAACACTACCTTGATGATTTTCACACATGGACAATGAGAGTCCGTCTCTCGGGTATTTCTCTTCCGAGACTCATTGGCCTGATGACCAGAGCAACCCATCGTGTGTTGGCATGACCTCCTAGGTATAACATCGTCATCAGACGAACTCGTTGCCTTTTGGGGATATAACGCTTCACTGACGTCTCCAAGAGTCACTCGTTTGGATTTATGCATTCGTGAGCGTGAAACTCTTTAACTTTGACTCGTAATTCAATGCGGTCAGTCATAGGGGCTTTCCCTTTGTTATTATTGGAGGGATTAGTACAACCCCCAGTCTGAATGGTCATTTGGGATCGCTTCAATGGTCCCAAACGCTCCTTAACAGGTGCTTTACCTCGATCTTCAGGGAGAGGACCAAGGCAGTATTTCAGAAGAACTCTAAATTTGGTGAGATCCATGCTACCATATGGCTCCGTCGGAGGTACGGGGATAGAGGAAACGTGATCTGAAGTTGACGAAGGCCGAATGGTAACTTCGTCCACTTTTGCCTTAGGCGCTGACTTCGCCTTCGGCCTCCACACTTGTTTATGTTTGGTTGATTTTTTAATTGCCTCTTCCTTCTGCATTTCTTGTGCTTTTCGCACAAGAACACGGGCGTACGCAAGTAATGCGCGATGCTTCTGGATTCGCTCCTCAAAAGTATAGTGGGTCCTTCTGACGCGGGCCCATTTATCCTTCTCTGCTTTGGAGGAGGGGTTGTTTGATCACCGTTGTTGCTCTTGGCGCTTCTTGGATTTTAGATCCCTATCATAACGGATCCCGTCCATTGGCTCTAAAGCCTTAGCTAGTTGACGCGTGAGGTGTTAGCGTTGCCTTTGGCGCACTCTTTTTGATAGAGTCGATGCGCTTTCCACAGCTATCTTTTTGGCAGAGGGGAGGCCCAGATCTACAGCTTCGACTTCGTAGGACGTTGAAGGGACGTCACGAGGTGTAAGTGCAGTGGCGGTGAGTGGATCTTAGATCTTCGAGCCCAAATTCCGATGAACATTCCTAGAAGAGGAGGCCTTCCTGCGCCTGCGAGGAGAGGCAGATCTGGAGGAGGAGGAGGAGAGATACTCTTTAAACTTCTGCTGGTCGAATTCATATTTGACCTCTTCGTTCACCAGGATCTTGATTGCCGGTTGCGTCACGATAGCCTCGGCAGAGAGGCTGTTGGCTCCAACTGTGGTCGCCAGCTTGTTTCTGTCGAAAGTCGTCTGCATTATTGATTTCATTACAACTTTAATTGTTTATAATGAATTCAAATAATGAAAATAAAAATTACAACTCTCTTGAAAATAAACACAAGAATCATTTATCGGCTCTTGCTTGCGTGGGTTCTTGGCCGATGACGGGGACATTGATATCCGTGGACTACCAAGCAATCAGATCAGATCCAGAGCATGTTGATTCACAAAAGAATTAAGAAACTGAAGCAATTATCTTGGCAATAGCGAGATAATTACTTTTCTCGAGATCACCGCAACGGGGCAATCTCAAGGATAAGAAACGGGAACTGCAAATCTAAAGAACTCTTCTTTTTCGCATTAAAGAACTCGCTCTGATCTCATCCTCACTTCTGAAATTCATGCTCCTTTAGTCTTCAATTTGGCAGGGCTTCGCCAACACTCGAGAATTCTAGATCTGAAAAAATGAAGGCCCTGGGCTGTATTTATAGGCTTCAGGAGCCCTGTGTTCGGATAAGAATGATCAATTCACTCTTATCTTTAGTTATAACAACTTAACCATGTTCTTGGATGATATCAGATCAATTGAAACAAATCCAAGTGGTTAACGATCAAAAAACAGCTTAAAACCGCCAAATCAGTATTTTTGGGTTGCGGACACCCGTGGGTGTCTCGGCATGACCGAGACACTCATGGGTGTCTCGGCGAGGCCCGGAACGTAGTTTCGTACGCTCTGTCCATTTCCGCCATATTTATTATCCAAACTCAGAATTGCATGATTCAAAGTTCGTTGAAAAACTGATGAGGAGATCTACGAGCTTCCATGATTGAATCACATGTGGAGTAAACAAGACCTGAGGGGCGTTTCGTCTTTTGTAAGCGATGCGCAGCTCCTGATCAGTTCGTGTTTGGTTATTCAGAAGTTTCGTTGCTTCACACGGTCCGTTAACTCACTTCATGCGTTTGTCATTGTCAAATAAGTTTCTGTGACTCGAATAGCGACGTTCATCATCTTCTCTCTATGTTGAGCCGCGTGTGGGAACTTGTAGGCAATTTTTGACGCCTACACCTAGAATCTACTGATCGAGCTAAAAGAGTAGTCTGCTCATGAAAAGCTCACTTTAGAGAGCACTCGTGCCATGCTGGAAACCTAGCGATAGCGTGAGTCATCCCTTGCCAAGGTCTACGCACTATAGCACTGCCTCGCTCATATGGATTATGAGGCCTATTCGTTCAAGGTTGCTGAAGGCTATTGCAACAGTACTCTTAGAAAGGTGGAGGTGGCATTGGCTTGAAAGGCTGGATACGGCTAACTTGAGGTGTAGCTTCCGATTGAACTTCAAAGCGATCCTGATCGGTTCCACTATCCTCTAAGGGTGACCAATTGTCTTGGCATGCTCCAGGAGATAGAGAACTAGGGAGGGGGATCACGCTTAATGGCAGGAGTGGCGACAAGGAGGATGGAGAGTCGACTGAGGAGGCAAGTGAGGGCTCGGCTTTTGATAGCTGGGTGAGTAAGTCAGGAGAGAAGAAAGGTGAGGATGTCAATTCTAAAGTTCATCGGCTCCTAGGCTAATTTTTACTATCGTTGGTTCGCCTTTGGCTATAGTTCCTAGCTCTGTAGCACTTTTGCAAAATATATTTTTGTCAATTTGAACTGAGTACCTTTGAGATTGCATTCTTGTGTTTAAGAGTTTGCAATCTGTCTTTAGTATCGATTTGTTTTTAGGTCAAGGTGACTCGGCTTTGTGCCTTAAGTTGGAGACGACTTGATCTCGTACCTTAGGTTTGTCTGTGATGACACCACGGTCTTAGCGTACGTGCCATTGACTTATGATAAGGGGTGCCAAGGTACTTTTGTCAGAATCGACCAAATTGATGACGTGCCTATGGTTTATCCTAAATAGGTACCAAGGTCTTTTAACCTGCCTTGAGCTTATTCATGAAAATGATGCGAAGGTTGTTGATGTCTGATATCAAACAATCAAATAGAAGAATTAAGTTAACATAGATCCTTTAACTCTCCGAATGTCTACTTCTAGAGTAAGTTGTTCTTCCCTGCACAAATAGCAAATCATAAGAGGGTTGGGTTAGGTTCCCCTTGTTAGATACTGGATGATGGGATCGATCCAACATGGCTCAATGGGTGTCTCAGTTTGCATGACAACCTCCAATGCCTTGATGATGCTTGGGCGCTTAAGGGTATCAATGTACACTAGCCCCGAACTACTTCCGAACTAGTTGATATGAGTCTGGACAGAGCATCCACTTGAGCGTTGAGGGCATGGGGGACTTGGGTGATTCTCAAATTGACAAAATTGGCTAATAGATTTTTAACCACCTTCAAATATTGAACCATCCAAGAATCTTTAGTTGCATACTCTCCATTCACCTCATGGACAACAAGTTAGGAGTCAGCCAAAATGTAGATGCGCTCAGCTCTTACCACTAAGGTGGCTCAAAGACCAGCTAGAAGTGCTTCACAATCGACCTCGTTATTAGAGGCTGAGAATGCGAAAGTAATGGAGTCTCGTGCGTCAATCCGTCTGGGCTGCGCAAGACTACTATTGTTCTACTGCCGGCCTCGCCAGGGGATCCGTCTACTTTCAGCAACCACCAAGAGGTGAACTCTGGCGAACTATATTCAAGTGTAAGGCACATTCGAAAGGCAGGTGCCTTAGCTGCTTGAGGCATGAAAGGCTTCGACTGTGCTACCAGTAAGGACGCATTTGATTCATCCTCTGGTGGGGTTGATTAAATAAGGAAGTCTTGTTGTCCTTGGCTTGAATTGTACATTATGCTCGCTGAGCTCGACCGACCAATCGACCATTCTTCCTGAAGTGGTGGGAGTGCCAAGTGCCTTCTTCAGAGGCAAGTTGGTGTAGGCGTATAAAATTGCTTAAAGGTCCCTTAGCACAGCTCGGCAAAAACCGACGAACCATCGGGTGACGTATCTAAACACGAACATCAGTCCACAACACTGAAGCCAAGTGACACGCAACGAAGCGAATTAACGAGGCAACGATGTTAACGAGTCGCACGTAAGCAACGGAATGCATCCATTCACGTGCGGAATCAAGTCAACGGCGGACTCCGA
>NC_033803.1:52247495-52261338 GCF_001876935.1 Asparagus officinalis | reverse complement strand
GGCCGAGCCACCTTGGGGTGGCTCGGCTTTGGCCGAGCCCCCGCGGGCGGTGTTTTCCGACTTTTTCGAGTCGTTTTCCGTTGTCTCGTTTGTCCGTGTTTCGGTTGACTTGAGACTCTGATTGGTTGATCTGATTTGGCAGTAAGTTGGATTCCTGATTTGGCAGTAAATCCGCTTCTGAGTTCGAGTCCGAAATTGATCTTGATTCGATCGTGATTCGTCCGAGTCCGCTCTCGGTTGGATGACTCGTTGATTCCTCAACTCATTAGCTTGATTCTGCACGCGGGTGGATTCATTCCGTTGCTTGATGCGATTCGTCGATCTCGTCGCCTCGTTGGTTCGTCGGTTTGTGCCGAGCTGAGCAAAAGGGACCTATAAGCAATTTTATATGCCTACATCATCCAAGAAGTGGTCTGGTATCGAAAATTTCTTCCCTTTATCGTAAACGACTTCTATCTCACCCCCTGTCCTTACGGGGATGACAAGTGTCGTTCCGAATGAATCCTACACATGCTTGTTCGTCATGCAAGATGATTGGGATGGCATATACATGTCAGGGGCATCATACAACCCTTTCATGATGTTATCAAGACACAAAGAATACTCTAAATCATCATTTATTGCCACTCCTTTGGCAAGTTGCCAATTACAACTGTTGTCCGATGATTCTTCATCGTCAAGATTAATTACAATGGGTACAATATCATTAAGTACAAAACCATCATTGTAATCAGATCGAGCTTTGGTATCAACTTTTTCTCCGCTGTCTGTGCCTTAGGCCGATGGTTCAGTATCGGATTTAGCACCGTAGAGAAGAGAGTTAGTAAAATAATTCTCTAACCCCTTAAATGGTTACTTATCCATGACCACCGTCCTGACCTCATTGTTAGTGTCTATATATTTAAGACACTGATGGAGGGTAGAAAGGACTATAACGTTACTATGGATGCAAGGTTGACTGAACAGTAGGTTGTAAGAAGTCTCTGCGTCAATCACATAGCATGTGACTTCCAACTTTAAATCTCCAATCTGGCACTTTACCCAGATTTTACCTAATGGTTTGGACCCACTGGTGTTGAATCCGTAGATCTTAGTGCCCATGGAGGCCAGCTTACTTGACAACGCTAGAGCCAATGTGCCCGGTGAAATATAAGGGCCGATCATACTTTGAATTCTTTGTTTGTATGTCCTCCTTGGTGAAAGAAATGCAGGGAAAGTCGTGTGCCGCGAGGTTGCAATGCTGAACTGAAGGCTCTGGTTCTTCAGGGGATGGTTTTATCTGAGTCAGGAAAACGTCAGAGTTGGCCAAGGCTTCTTGTAGTGCTTCCCTCATGTCCTTCGAAAGATGTAGTAGCTCATATAGAGTTATTCTAGCCGGTATATTAGCTAACTGCACTATAATATCGAAGTGCTAC
The DNA here is from genome assembly GCF_001876935.1 of Asparagus officinalis. NCBI lineage: Eukaryota > Viridiplantae > Streptophyta > Magnoliopsida > Asparagales > Asparagaceae > Asparagus > Asparagus officinalis. Next base: position 52,259,923 of record NC_033803.1, on the reverse strand, counting down.
GGAGTGTTCGAGCTCCCCAGTTTGTCTCTCCCAATCGGTTGATTGAATCGAGACTGCTTCGGGTTTTGGCCCTCCTGATATAACGACTCTTTCTCCTTTAGCTTTTGCTGAGTCTTTTCAACTGGTGCCAGTGGAGTCGTGACCACCCCCATTTCCGCTAATGTCATGGAGGGAATAGTTTTGGTTATCCCCTGTTTAGCCAATTGATCGGAAGCACTCGGATATTTACAATGGTACTCATTTCCACTCTTGGTAGCAAATACCTCTTGCTCGCCTTCAGAGAGTAGGAAAGTGGGAATTCCTTCATCATTTTCTTCTAGAATAGCTGCAACTCCATAACAGTACTTTCCTTTCCCCTTTGATTTCTTCTTAAATGACGACCTAGCCCATTCATCTTCGATTAGATCAGGATGGACCCAGAGAATCTCGCCATTTGGGGTTGTGTGTAGCACAAGTCCTTTCTGGCATTGTCTATGAGGATCATCGTTAGTGGTCTTCACCGCTACATTTTTCACGGGATCAGGCTGGAACCAGTTCAAAGGAATAGATCCGAAACTAATTGATACGACATTCATACCCACCTTCTTCTCCTTGGCCGATTTCACCGTAAGGACTCCAACATCGATCAACGCTTGGATTTTATCCCTGAGGGCGTAACACGCCTTGGTAGGATGATGCATCGCTCTATGGAATGTACAGTATTTTGGGTCATTAACCTTCTTGGCGTCTTCCTGATCTTGGATTGGGGGTAACTTGATCTTGTTATTCTTCATGAGGTGTTTGAAGAGACTGGGAACCTCGTCCTCCCTGAAAGAATAAACTTTTGGGAATTTTGGTTCGGTAGTCTTTAGCTTTTGTGACCTCTGTTACCATTGCGATTTTTGAGGCCCCTTTTGTAGTTGTTGTTGCTATTACGGTTGCAATTCGAACGTCTAGTTCACATCCACCGCATTCGCTTGAGCTTTCCCTTTACCTCGAGGAACAAAATTTTGCTTCGGAGTATTAGTCGCTGTTTGACCTCTTTCGGCCTTCTTCCTTTTGAGGAAACGTTCGGCTCGTTCTCCTTGCACTTTTAAGTCCTTCCAAGTTTTGGACAGCGCCATTCCCATGGCTTCCAGGATATCAAGTGAAAGGTTATTATGACAAATCTCGAGAATAAAATCTTCACTGACCAGATCTCAATAATTCATTGCTTTGTTCCGAATTTTTTTAACGAAGTTCTCTACCAACTCTCCATCCTTCTGTTTCTCATCAAACAACGTTCCAATTAAAACTTCGGTATCGTCATCGAAGAAATTCGTAAGAAACATTTCATCCATGTCATCCTAACTGTTGATACTCCCCTACTTAAGACGACAATACCAGTTGAAGGATGCTCCGCGAAGAGTGTCGACGAATGACCGTACCATCAAGGGCTTATTTCCGAAGATTATTGCCAAATGGGATTTGAAATATATTGAGTGCTGAGTGGGGAAACCCTTTCCGTCAAACGGCATGAAGTTGATCAAATTAAACTTTGTTGGGTACGGGATTGATTCCCACTCTCTTGGGTAAGGACAGGGTATTCTGGACTTATTTACTTATTGAGCGCTCATCAACGCATTGATTTTGCTCTCCAAGTCCCTCATCTTCTTATCCACGCTCGTATCTTTCTTCGAGCGATTCTGGGGAGAAGTGACATGGTCTTCCTTTGTATTGTTATCATTTGAGGGGCCAGCCCCAGTATTGTTGTCCATAGGAGGGGGATCCATGTTAGTATTCTCGTCCGTCTCCCTATCACTATCAACTTGGTTAGGATTATTGCGATGGCTAGACTCTCCTTGCTGATTTGCCAGCGCCGCGATCTGTTGACTATGCATATCCCTTATCTGCTGCATGGCCATTTCATTTTGAATTTAAAATTCTCTTTCTGCTTTGCTAAAGCGTCCTCGAGAATTTTAGCCATTTGCTCAGCATTAATCATGAATGATTCATAAGATTGCCCTGCACTGGATGCCGTATCGTCAGAAGCAAACGCGGAGTAAGTATCTGATGTTTCATCGTCGAAGGACCCTGACCTCCTGGGTCTATGTCTGACAGTTCCAGACCACAACCAAGTCATGCACTGATATACTTCTGCAAAAGGCTCAGGATTGAAGCGTCTCAAGGACTTGCCTTTGTCGGCCATGTTGATAGTTACTCGAGGGAACTCGTCACCTAAGCCGGTTGGCCTTCTTCTATGAAAACACCTGGTGTTTTGTTTGGATCTTCCAGTAGAGATTCGTTCAAATACTAAGACCCTCCGGGGAGCAGTCCCGTGGAAACTGCATTCTGCCAACACTACCTTGATGATTTTCACACATGGACAATGAGAGTCCGTCTCTCGGGTATTTCTCTTCCGAGACTCATTGGCCTGATGACCAGAGCAACCCATCGTGTGTTGGCATGACCTCCTAGGTATAACATCGTCATCAGACGAACTCGTTGCCTTTTGGGGATATAACGCTTCACTGACGTCTCCAAGAGTCACTCGTTTGGATTTATGCATTCGTGAGCGTGAAACTCTTTAACTTTGACTCGTAATTCAATGCGGTCAGTCATAGGGGCTTTCCCTTTGTTATTATTGGAGGGATTAGTACAACCCCCAGTCTGAATGGTCATTTGGGATCGCTTCAATGGTCCCAAACGCTCCTTAACAGGTGCTTTACCTCGATCTTCAGGGAGAGGACCAAGGCAGTATTTCAGAAGAACTCTAAATTTGGTGAGATCCATGCTACCATATGGCTCCGTCGGAGGTACGGGGATAGAGGAAACGTGATCTGAAGTTGACGAAGGCCGAATGGTAACTTCGTCCACTTTTGCCTTAGGCGCTGACTTCGCCTTCGGCCTCCACACTTGTTTATGTTTGGTTGATTTTTTAATTGCCTCTTCCTTCTGCATTTCTTGTGCTTTTCGCACAAGAACACGGGCGTACGCAAGTAATGCGCGATGCTTCTGGATTCGCTCCTCAAAAGTATAGTGGGTCCTTCTGACGCGGGCCCATTTATCCTTCTCTGCTTTGGAGGAGGGGTTGTTTGATCACCGTTGTTGCTCTTGGCGCTTCTTGGATTTTAGATCCCTATCATAACGGATCCCGTCCATTGGCTCTAAAGCCTTAGCTAGTTGACGCGTGAGGTGTTAGCGTTGCCTTTGGCGCACTCTTTTTGATAGAGTCGATGCGCTTTCCACAGCTATCTTTTTGGCAGAGGGGAGGCCCAGATCTACAGCTTCGACTTCGTAGGACGTTGAAGGGACGTCACGAGGTGTAAGTGCAGTGGCGGTGAGTGGATCTTAGATCTTCGAGCCCAAATTCCGATGAACATTCCTAGAAGAGGAGGCCTTCCTGCGCCTGCGAGGAGAGGCAGATCTGGAGGAGGAGGAGGAGAGATACTCTTTAAACTTCTGCTGGTCGAATTCATATTTGACCTCTTCGTTCACCAGGATCTTGATTGCCGGTTGCGTCACGATAGCCTCGGCAGAGAGGCTGTTGGCTCCAACTGTGGTCGCCAGCTTGTTTCTGTCGAAAGTCGTCTGCATTATTGATTTCATTACAACTTTAATTGTTTATAATGAATTCAAATAATGAAAATAAAAATTACAACTCTCTTGAAAATAAACACAAGAATCATTTATCGGCTCTTGCTTGCGTGGGTTCTTGGCCGATGACGGGGACATTGATATCCGTGGACTACCAAGCAATCAGATCAGATCCAGAGCATGTTGATTCACAAAAGAATTAAGAAACTGAAGCAATTATCTTGGCAATAGCGAGATAATTACTTTTCTCGAGATCACCGCAACGGGGCAATCTCAAGGATAAGAAACGGGAACTGCAAATCTAAAGAACTCTTCTTTTTCGCATTAAAGAACTCGCTCTGATCTCATCCTCACTTCTGAAATTCATGCTCCTTTAGTCTTCAATTTGGCAGGGCTTCGCCAACACTCGAGAATTCTAGATCTGAAAAAATGAAGGCCCTGGGCTGTATTTATAGGCTTCAGGAGCCCTGTGTTCGGATAAGAATGATCAATTCACTCTTATCTTTAGTTATAACAACTTAACCATGTTCTTGGATGATATCAGATCAATTGAAACAAATCCAAGTGGTTAACGATCAAAAAACAGCTTAAAACCGCCAAATCAGTATTTTTGGGTTGCGGACACCCGTGGGTGTCTCGGCATGACCGAGACACTCATGGGTGTCTCGGCGAGGCCCGGAACGTAGTTTCGTACGCTCTGTCCATTTCCGCCATATTTATTATCCAAACTCAGAATTGCATGATTCAAAGTTCGTTGAAAAACTGATGAGGAGATCTACGAGCTTCCATGATTGAATCACATGTGGAGTAAACAAGACCTGAGGGGCGTTTCGTCTTTTGTAAGCGATGCGCAGCTCCTGATCAGTTCGTGTTTGGTTATTCAGAAGTTTCGTTGCTTCACACGGTCCGTTAACTCACTTCATGCGTTTGTCATTGTCAAATAAGTTTCTGTGACTCGAATAGCGACGTTCATCATCTTCTCTCTATGTTGAGCCGCGTGTGGGAACTTGTAGGCAATTTTTGACGCCTACACCTAGAATCTACTGATCGAGCTAAAAGAGTAGTCTGCTCATGAAAAGCTCACTTTAGAGAGCACTCGTGCCATGCTGGAAACCTAGCGATAGCGTGAGTCATCCCTTGCCAAGGTCTACGCACTATAGCACTGCCTCGCTCATATGGATTATGAGGCCTATTCGTTCAAGGTTGCTGAAGGCTATTGCAACAGTACTCTTAGAAAGGTGGAGGTGGCATTGGCTTGAAAGGCTGGATACGGCTAACTTGAGGTGTAGCTTCCGATTGAACTTCAAAGCGATCCTGATCGGTTCCACTATCCTCTAAGGGTGACCAATTGTCTTGGCATGCTCCAGGAGATAGAGAACTAGGGAGGGGGATCACGCTTAATGGCAGGAGTGGCGACAAGGAGGATGGAGAGTCGACTGAGGAGGCAAGTGAGGGCTCGGCTTTTGATAGCTGGGTGAGTAAGTCAGGAGAGAAGAAAGGTGAGGATGTCAATTCTAAAGTTCATCGGCTCCTAGGCTAATTTTTACTATCGTTGGTTCGCCTTTGGCTATAGTTCCTAGCTCTGTAGCACTTTTGCAAAATATATTTTTGTCAATTTGAACTGAGTACCTTTGAGATTGCATTCTTGTGTTTAAGAGTTTGCAATCTGTCTTTAGTATCGATTTGTTTTTAGGTCAAGGTGACTCGGCTTTGTGCCTTAAGTTGGAGACGACTTGATCTCGTACCTTAGGTTTGTCTGTGATGACACCACGGTCTTAGCGTACGTGCCATTGACTTATGATAAGGGGTGCCAAGGTACTTTTGTCAGAATCGACCAAATTGATGACGTGCCTATGGTTTATCCTAAATAGGTACCAAGGTCTTTTAACCTGCCTTGAGCTTATTCATGAAAATGATGCGAAGGTTGTTGATGTCTGATATCAAACAATCAAATAGAAGAATTAAGTTAACATAGATCCTTTAACTCTCCGAATGTCTACTTCTAGAGTAAGTTGTTCTTCCCTGCACAAATAGCAAATCATAAGAGGGTTGGGTTAGGTTCCCCTTGTTAGATACTGGATGATGGGATCGATCCAACATGGCTCAATGGGTGTCTCAGTTTGCATGACAACCTCCAATGCCTTGATGATGCTTGGGCGCTTAAGGGTATCAATGTACACTAGCCCCGAACTACTTCCGAACTAGTTGATATGAGTCTGGACAGAGCATCCACTTGAGCGTTGAGGGCATGGGGGACTTGGGTGATTCTCAAATTGACAAAATTGGCTAATAGATTTTTAACCACCTTCAAATATTGAACCATCCAAGAATCTTTAGTTGCATACTCTCCATTCACCTCATGGACAACAAGTTAGGAGTCAGCCAAAATGTAGATGCGCTCAGCTCTTACCACTAAGGTGGCTCAAAGACCAGCTAGAAGTGCTTCACAATCGACCTCGTTATTAGAGGCTGAGAATGCGAAAGTAATGGAGTCTCGTGCGTCAATCCGTCTGGGCTGCGCAAGACTACTATTGTTCTACTGCCGGCCTCGCCAGGGGATCCGTCTACTTTCAGCAACCACCAAGAGGTGAACTCTGGCGAACTATATTCAAGTGTAAGGCACATTCGAAAGGCAGGTGCCTTAGCTGCTTGAGGCATGAAAGGCTTCGACTGTGCTACCAGTAAGGACGCATTTGATTCATCCTCTGGTGGGGTTGATTAAATAAGGAAGTCTTGTTGTCCTTGGCTTGAATTGTACATTATGCTCGCTGAGCTCGACCGACCAATCGACCATTCTTCCTGAAGTGGTGGGAGTGCCAAGTGCCTTCTTCAGAGGCAAGTTGGTGTAGGCGTATAAAATTGCTTAAAGGTCCCTTAGCACAGCTCGGCAAAAACCGACGAACCATCGGGTGACGTATCTAAACACGAACATCAGTCCACAACACTGAAGCCAAGTGACACGCAACGAAGCGAATTAACGAGGCAACGATGTTAACGAGTCGCACGTAAGCAACGGAATGCATCCATTAACGTGCGGAATCAAGTCAACGGCGGACTCGGATGAATCACGATCGAATCAAGATCAGTTTCGGACTCGAACTCAGAAGCGGATTTACTGCCTAATCAGGATCCGGATTTACTGCCAAATCAGGTCAACGAGTCAACCGCAGAACCGCAGAACGGACATAACGGCGCCACGCCCGGGCGACTCGGCCAGACCCGAACCACCCAGGTGGCTCGGCCAAAGCCGAGCCACCATGGGGTGGCTCGGTGGCCGAGCCACCCATGGGTGGCCGAGCCACCTATGAGTGGCCGACCCAGATCTGTGCCAAAGCATAGATCTGAGAGCCTATAAATAGACCCTTGAGTGCTCATTTTGGGAGGTGGGAACTTTTGGAGCCGAAACTCTGCCGAATTGATAACTGAGCTTGGAGTTTTGAAGACTTGAAGACTTGGACATTCAGATCTGGTTCTTGGCGAGCATCCACGTCACAAAAGGCAGGAGTTTGAGAGAGAGAAATCAGATCTGAGATCTACACGAAGTAATACTCCGGATCAAAGCTTGGCCTTTTGATCCGAGAACTAGGGCGATTATTTCCTTGCTGAATTAATCCCCCCGCGCTATTTATTTCCTTTGCGAAATAATACTCGTCATTACTGCCGTAGATTCGACCGGATTTAGATCGCGCGTTGGTCCACGGATAAACCCCGGCGTCGGCAAAGAACCCACAAAGCGAGTGACCGCAAACACAGGAGCTCGTGCATTCGTTCGAAAGCGAAAGTTGCTAATTATTTATTTCTTTTCTTTGATTTCGTTCCGACGCTGTAACCGGATCTTATCAAAGACGGTATCTTTTGCTTAATAAAAAAAGTAAGCTACTTCGAGAAAAACAATGAATTCAATGAAGGTAATTTTCACCGCGAACAATCTGGCGACCACAGTGGGAGCCGACGATCTCGCCAACGAGATCGATGCGTCGCAGCCGCGGATCTCAATCCCGGTCGAGGAGGAGGTCGAGTACGAATTCGACCAGGCCAAGTTCGAGGAGTATCTTTCGTCCTCGTCCGGATCAACCTCCCCCCGCAAGTCCAAGAAGTTCTCCTCCAGGAGAAAAGTTCGTTGGTTTGAAGAAGTTCAGAACGCCAACGAAGATCTTGCCCCAATTGACGCCAAAGTTGCGTCGGGTGAAATTCCGTCGACCTCCAACCAGGTCAACCCTACTCCCGCCGATGCCTCCACCGTTGAGGACGTTGTGAATCTCTCAAAGAGAGCCCGCCAGAGGCGACGTCAACGCCTCGCGCGACAACTCACTAAGGCGATGGAGTCTACAGACGGAGTCCGCTATCACGCGGATCTGAAGAACAGGAGAGGCAAACAGCCTCCACCACCGATGAATGGCGACCCCTCCAAGCCGCCAACGAACGAATGGGTCCGTGTCAAACGGGACCGTTCGACACTTGAGGAACGCATTCGCAAGCGCCACGCAATGTCAGCACAAGCACGGGCTCAAGTCCAGGAAGCCCGCAGGAGATTGCAGAAGGAAGTGGCGAAGAAGCCACCACCAACTCGCCAAGTCTGGAGGCCAAAATCTAAAACGGCGATTCAGGCTAAGGAGCAACCTTTGCAGCCTCCAGCCAAAGTCCAACCTCCGGCGAACCAAGCTAAGTCGCCGAGAATTCCCATAGCTACTCCGGGAGATCATGCAGAATCATCCCGAAGGAGAAAGTCAGTCTTTGAGCGCCTCGGTCCAATTCCCGACGAGAGAGGCAAAACTCCAATCCAAGAACGTTTGGGCCCAATAAAAAAGCCCCGAACGACTCAACATGCTGGGGGTCACCACCACCCTCAACATGACAAGGAGTTCACGGTAGCTGCGCGTGCTAATTTGCGCATTGAAGTCCAGGAGCCCGCTGAGAACTCACGCCCAAAAAGGCATGTTTCGAGGCGCGTGACTCTTGAAGGCCCAAAGAAGGCAGTTCACCCTCAGAAGGAAACATTATCATCTGACGACGATAATGTTATACCTGAGAAGTCGTGCAAACACACGATAGGTCAAACAAACAAATTGTACTATCGTGTTGGGGGTACGAGTAAAACCAGGAAGAGGAGTCCCCGAAGACTGGAAACCCAATGCCCCTGTTCCAAACTCATTCGGGCGGTATTGTCTGAGTGCAACTGCATCAAGGCGGTCCCTGAAAGAGTTTCGGTTTTCGAAAGGCTCAGTGCCAAAACGACAGAACCAAGACCTAGGCGTTTCCGACGAAGAAGTAGGATAGTCGAAGATGGAGAATTTCCGAGGGTCACCACCAATATGACTAGTAGAGGGACATCGGCATGGGATAATCTCGAGTCGATTCTGAAAGCATCCCGGCCTAGAACCCGTCTGCAATCCGGAACCATCAAGCGAGCAACTTATGGTAGAGTCTGGACAAGACTACCTTCAGAAGATGAAGAATCTGATGCCGGCTCCGCGGTTGCATCAGATAATACAGTATCCAGTGAGGGACAACCCTGCGAGGCACTTATGATAAGTGCGGAGCAAGTGGCCAAGATGCTTGAAGACTCCTTAGCTAAGCAACAGGAAACCTTCAGGTTCGAAATGCAGATGGCCATGCAGAACATGAGAGAAATGCATGACCAAAAAATCCAAGCATTGACGAACCAGCAAGGCGAGCCAAGTCGTCGTAACCCGGTTAATCTGGAAGATGAGGACACAAATGCGAATGAGACTCATAATACCAATAATCCTCCCGTCAATGCAGGGGGTGGTAACGAGAATGCTAGCGAAAACACAGGTGAAAACTTGAAGATTAAGAACCTCGAGAGCAAAATCAATACATTGATTTCCGCTCAAGAGATGAAGAAAACAGGCATTCCTTGCCCATACCCAAGAGAATGGGAATCGATCCCATATCCGGCGAAGTTCAATCTAATTAACTTCACGCCGTTTAATGGGATGGGTTCACCCACCCAGCATTTGATTTACTTCAAATCGCACTTGGGGGTTATCTCAGGTAATGAGCCTCTGATGGTACGGTCCTTCGTTGGCACTCTTCGTGGAGCCGCCTTCGACTGGTATCGCCGCCTCAAGCCAGGAAGCGTGAACAGCTAGGATGATATGGAGACTAAGTTCCTCACCAACTTCTTCGACGACGACACAGAGATATCCATCGGGTCGTTGGTTGACGAGAAACAAAAAGACGGGGAATTGGTTGACACCTTCGTTAAAAGGTTCCGGAACAAGGCAATGAACTGTCGGGACCTGATCACCGAAGAATTTATTCTCCAGACTTGCCACAACAACCTCGCACTGGACGTGTTGGAAGCAATGGGGACAGCACCGTCCAAAACCTGGAAGGATTTGAAGGTCCGAGGGGAGCAAGCCGAGCGATTCCTCAGAAGGAAGAAGGCGGAAAGAGGCCAACAGGCGAATAATGCTCCGCAGCAAAATTTTGTCCCACGGGGGAAAGGTAAGGTACATGCTAATGCAGTTGATGCTAATCAAACTTTCCAATTGCAACCTCAGCAACAGCCGCAGCAACAAGCGCCACAACAATCTCGGGGACAATGGCAACAACGTCCTCAGAAGCAGAAATCTTCAGAGTCGAGGTTTCCTAAAGTGTACTCCTTCAAAGATGACGAAGTCCCTGGCATCTTTAAGTACCTATTGGAGAATAACAAAATCCAGCTGCCAGCGATCGTGGATCAAGAAGGGGCTAGCAAAGTGACGGACCCAAAGTATTGCGCATACCATAGAGCGGTCCATCACCCTACCAAGTCGTGCTACCACCTCAAGGACAAGATCCAGGCGCTAATTGATGTAGGCGTCATAACCCCGAAGCCGTCCAAGAATGTTAGAGCAAATGCGGTTTCAATCAGCTTTGGATCAGTGCCCACAACATGGTTCAAACCAGAGCGCATCACCAAAGTAGGAATGAAGACAGTGAACGACGACCCACATGGACAGCGTCAGAAAGGACTCGTGCCACACACAGCCCCAAACGGCGAAATTCTCTGGGTTCACCCCGACCTGATTAAAGATGAACAATGGGTCGGATCATCATCCAAGAAGAAAAATCCTCTGGGTTCACCCCGACCTGATTGAAGATGAACAATGGGCCGGGTCGTCATCCAAGAAGAAGTCCAAAGGGAAAGGAAAGTCTTGCTGTGGAGTCTCTGCTATCCCAGGAGAAGATGACGAAAGAATCATAGCTTTCTCGCTCTCCGAAGAAGAACAAGAAGTCTTTGCGACCCGAAGCGGAAATGAGTATCACTACAGTTATCCACCACCTAGTGAGCAGGGGGTGAATAAGCGAGGACCAGCCAAAAATCTCACGGAGATGGGAGTGATTACGAGTCCTACCCCGGACGAAGAGGCTCGACGACAACCGGTGAATAAACCGAAAGAGAAGAATCCCCAGGAGGTGCAGAATCCGAAGCAGTCTCGTTTCAGTCGCCCGATTGGAAAAGACAAACCGGAAAGCTCGAAGACTCCGCAAGTCTTCGATATAATGGCTCAACTAGCCAACATTCCAGCACGGATAACGCTGTATGAGTTGCTGCGGTTGTCCAAGGAAACCAGGGAGGCCTTGCAAGAAGCTTTGGCCAATTCAGAGGTGTTTCTGACTCAAGTCAAGCCGGTGCCTGAAGAACCGGAACCGTTGAGTCAACACTGCAATATAGCGACTATAAATCTTCCCTGCATTACTTTCACCAAAGAGGATATGTAGACGAAGAATTCGAACCATGATCGACCGCTATACTTCGTCGGGTACATTGGCTCCAGCAAAGTCAACCGAATCCAAGTAGATCCGGGTTCTGCTGTGAGTATTATGCCACTTCGCTTGATGCACTTCCTCGGCACATCCACAGGCACTGTTATCTATGGATTCAACACTAGCGGGTCAAGACCCTTGGGTAAGATCCGGATAAAATGTCAAATGGGTGATTTGAAGACGGAAGTCACATGTTATGTGATCGATGCCGAAACTTCATATAACTTACTATTGGGTCGGCCTTGGATCCATAGTAACGTTATAATCCCTTCCACACTCCATCAATGTTTAAAGTATGTCGACGTTGATAATAAGGTTAGGACGGTGGTCGCGGATAAGCAACCATTCAAAGGGTATGAGAATTATTTCACTGATTCTCTCCTTTATGGTAACGAATCCGATACTGAATCATCGGCCCATGGCACGGACAGCGGAGAAGAAGCTGATACCGAAGCCAGATTTGATTACAATGGAGGTTATGTTCTAAATGACATTGTACCCTTTGTAATCAACCTTGACGATGAACAATCGTCAGAGGGCGGTTGTAACTGGCAACTTGCCGATAATGAAATAAATAACGATTTAGAGTACTCCCTGTCTCTTGATGATGTGATAAAAGAGTTGTATGATAATCCTGATTTGTATATGCCGCTCCGATCATCCTATATAACAAAGGAACGCCTCCAGCATTCTTTCGGAATAACCATGGTCATCCCGAACAAAATAAGAGGTGCAAAAGAAGTGATTTACGGTAAAGGAAAAAGCTCCCCATTACCAGATCATTTCTTAAGCGAAGATGAAGATGATGACAAACCTGGTCGGCATTTATCTAAGTATAGTCCAGAAGCGCGCAAGCTCATGGAAAAACAGGGATATGATTTCACACTCGGAGAAGGTCTATACTTCGATCGAGGTCCTCGTGTTCCAGCCAAAGCGGCATATGTACCAAAAGGGAAACCCGATGATTATTACAAATACGGACGAGGGTTAGGGTATGAATCTTCTTCAGAAGACGAATGTTGCTGGTTAATCAATAACCAATCATCTGAGCAATACAAAGATGGAAATTCGTCAGATGCCTCAGAATGGGATTCCGA
>NC_033803.1:52229027-52247127 GCF_001876935.1 Asparagus officinalis | reverse complement strand
GGGTATAACCAAATCAAGATGCACCCAGATGACGAGAAGCATACAGCGTTCAGAACGCCCCTTGGTGTCTTTTGCTACACGGTGATGCCTTTCGGTCTAAAGAATGCAGGCGCCACGTACCAGCGAGCAATGACTAAGATTTTCCAAGAACATCTCAGGAAAACAGTTGAGTGCTACGTTGATGATTTGGTTGTAAAAAGCCGCAACAAAGAAGATCACATCAAGGACTTGAAGACGATGTTCGATCTCATGCAGAGTCATCAATTGAAGATGAACCCTACTAAATCCTTCCTTGGAATGTCTAGCGGAAAATTCCTTGGATTCGTCGTCACCACTAAAGGTATACATATCAACCCTGATAAGGTGAAGGCGATACGTGAACTGCAACCCCCTAGAAATCTAAGAGAGCTCAGAGGGTTGCAATGGCGTTTAGCTTACATCCGGTGGTTCATCTCAAATCTTTCTGGAAAGTGCCAACCGTTCTCTAAACTAAACAAGAAAGGGGTGTCATTTATTTGGGACGACGCCTGCCAAAAAGCATTCGAAGATATCAAAACATATCTGACGAACCCTCCTGTTCTCGTCGCACCAAAATCAGGTAGACCGTTCTTGATTTATCTCAAGGCGATGAACCACTCAATAAGTGCTTTATTAGCACAAGATGATGATAATGGTCACGAACAGGCAGTTTATTACCTAAGTCGGACTTTGATAGGCGTCGAGTCTCGATATCCGATGATTGAGAAAGAATGCCTCGCATTGCCCTTCTCTTGTCCCAGTATGATTTGCACTTCAAACAACAAAATTCGATCAAAGGACAAGCGATTTGTGATCTTTTGGCGGCAAACCCGACAACGGATATGGCAGAAGTATATGATGACTTGCCAGACGAAACCCACGAGGTTAACACTACATCGCACCAACAAGTGTGGCAATTATACTTTGATGGTGCTTCAAGGGCAATTAATAGGGTAATCACCCCCGGATGTCCCAAAGTCTCCTCCGGAGTTGGAGTGGTCTTAATTTCCCCGGGGAAGCATGTGATGCCTCGGGCTTATTCACTAACTAGTCTGTGTTCCAACAATGTAGCCGAGTACAACGTGCTTCTCATTGGACTCAGTTTCGCCAAAGAGCTGGGGGTCGAATATCTCGAAGCTTTCGGGGACTCTTAATTGATAGTCAACCAAGTCCGTGGAGAGTACGAAGTCAGGAACCAGGACCTGATCCCGTACCACCAGGAGGCTATCAAAATGGCAGATTCTTTTGAAGAATTTTATATTGAATACATCCCCCGTCTCCAGAACGCTTATGCGGATGCACTGGCAGCACTAGCGGTATCACTTGCACAGCCTCCCGAAACTGAACTACTAGTCACAGTAAGGACGCATCAACTCTGCGTACCCATATACGATATGGACATTAAAGAGGGAGATGATGGAAACATAAACGCCAAGGAGGTGAATTCAACTCAAATTGGGTCTGAGTCCCGAGATTGGCGTTTTCCTATCATTGACTACGTCCAATATGGTATTTTGCCAGAGGACATAAAAGAAAGGGAATCAATTCGCCGAAGAGCGCCAAGATTCTTCTACAATACCGAGGCCCATACGTTATATCGTAGAGGGTACGATGGTTTGTTACTCCGATGCCTTTCGAACAAAGAAGCAGAAGAAGTTCTTAAGGAAGCACACGAAGGAGAATGTGGTGCGCATCAGCCCGGTCCCAAACTGTATGATCGCATCAGGAGAATGGGATATTATTGGCCAACAATGGTTCGTGACGCGATTGAATACGCTCGGGAGGGTCATGCCTGTCAGATACATGCAAATTATATGCACCAACCACCGGAACAGTTACACACGTCAACCACGTCCTGGCCATTCGAGACATGGGGTGTGGACATTGTCGGTCCTATTTTTCCCCCTTCAGTCAAAGGTGATCGATTCATCCTCGCCATTACGGATTATTTCTCAAAGTGGGCTGAAGTGATTCCGCTTAAAGAAGTAAAGACGAACAACGTCATCAATTTCATCAAGCATCACGTCATCTACAGACACGGCGTGCCGAGACGGATCATTCATGACAACGGTCCACAGTTCATAAGCAACGCCTTCGTCAGGTTTTGTGACAAGTTCAAGATTCAAGATGTTTCGTCAACAGCTTACTATCCCACTGCGAATGGATTAGCTGAGGCGTTTAACAAGATGATCATTAAGATCCTGTCAAAGCTCGTGAAGACTAATAAACGAGACTGGGACGATAAACTCGGTGAAGCACTCTGGGCTTATCGCACCACCATACGCACACCTACGGGAGCTACTCCATACTCGTTGGTATACGGATGTGAAGCTGTACTACCATTGGAGATTCAAATCCCGTCCCTTCGGATCGCTCTCGCAACCGAGATGACGACAGAAGAACAGCATCAAAAACGTCTCGAAGAACTCGAGAAGTTGGATGAAAAGCGCTTGGAGGCTCAACATCTCGAGGAGCTTGAGAGGCTGGATGAAAAGCGCTTGGAAGCTCAACAGCAAATTGAGTTTTATCAGGCCAGGATGTCTAGGGCTTTTAACAAAAGAGTCCGACAGAGAAGCTTCAAGGAAGGAGATCTGGTCGTCGCTGCTCGCCGACCGATAATCCTCAATTCTAAGAAGAAAGGTAAATTCGAACCCAAATTGGAAGGTCCGTTTGTAATAGACACAGTCTACTCAAACGGCGCATATCGCCTGATTACCCAAGAGGGCGCCAGGCAATTAATGCCAATAAATGAGAAGTTCCTGAAAAAGTACTATCCCTAGTACATTCAGGATAACCCATTTACCAGGAAGTTCCTTGAAGAGTATTGCACTTAATATTCTAGAGGATAACCCAAAATTATTTTTACCACTAAAATCCCTCACTGATTAATTTCAATTGACAGTGAGTCCACCAAAAAAATGTCTTTCTGGCCCTCTTGACTCTTTCCATGAGCAAGAGGTCCACTTTCAGTTCGGAGTTCCCTTTCGATAAACGAAAGAACTCCTTCCTTTTCTCTTTGGTTAAACCTTTTTCATGGTTATAACCGGAGTTGAAAATTTCACTTCGATAAACGAAGAACTCATCTTCAGTTTAGATAACCCATCCTATAAAAGGCAAGTTTATCTAAATTTTCCAGACTCTCGGAGTGGACACCCCACTTCTAGTTTCTTCTTCGCTGGAAATAGAATATAAAATTCTTCCTTTCCAGAATCAGGGAATAGAATATAAAATTCTTCCTTCCTTGTCTGTTGGGTTCGCCTTCACCAAATTTCATTTCGATAAACCGAAAAACTCATCTAGATAACCAATCCTATAAAAGGTAAGCTTATTTAGATCTTCCGGATTCTCGGAGTGGAGATCCCACTTCTGGTTTCTTTCTCGCACTGGAAATAGAATATAAAATTCTTCATTTTCAGAATCAAGGAATAGGATATAAAATTCTTCCTTCCTTGTTTAGGGAACAGAATATAAAATTCTTCCTTCCCACACCAACTCTTTTCCAAGTATTTAGGATTTATCCTAGGAAGTTTATCCCGAATCCTAAGCAGGGATAAG
Source organism: Asparagus officinalis (assembly GCF_001876935.1). Classification (NCBI taxonomy): domain Eukaryota; kingdom Viridiplantae; phylum Streptophyta; class Magnoliopsida; order Asparagales; family Asparagaceae; genus Asparagus; species Asparagus officinalis. The sequence goes on along the minus strand of NC_033803.1, from coordinate 52,243,554 downwards.
TCTTCGCCTAACACGCGCTGCCGGTTTAGTCTTTTTCCACAGAAAAAGACACCAGAGTTCGATTCTGGAGTATTCTATCCTGAAACCTAAGCAAGGATAAGTCTGCGCTTAACCCGCGCTGCCGGTTAGTTCTTAACCGTTAAAAAGAACACCCGCTCACATATTCGACATTGTGAAAGGTTGTTATTAATAACACCAAAATCCATGCCTTACACGCATGGGGAATTTCATCCTGAATCCTAAGAAAGGATATGCCGACGCCTAACACGCGTCGTCGGTTTAGTCTTTTTCCGTAGAAAAAGACACCAGAGTTCGATTCTGGGGTATTTTATCCCGAGGCCTAAGTAGGGATAAGTCAGCGTCTAATACACGTTGCTGGGTAGCCTATTCCCTTAACAATGGCGAAGTCTATGTATTCAAAGTCATAGCAACAAGTCTTAGAGGATTCAATCTCTAAGCGCAATGTTACATGCGAACGGACTTAAAACAATCCGCATGCTAGCCCGATTCAAATGGTAATTGGTAAAGGCTAATCAAATCCGTTTAGGGCTGGGGGTTAGCCAAAAATCTTAAAGTCAACACCTAACACGTGTCGCCGGGTAGCCTATTCCCGTAACAATGGCGAAGTCTATGTATTCGACATCATAGCACAAAGTCTAAGAGAATTCACTCTCTTAGCGCAATGTTACATGCGGAGCGGATTTAGACAATCCGCATGCTAGCCCGACTCAAACGGTAGTCGGTAAAGGCTAATCAAATCCGTTGAAGGCTGAGGGTTTGCCAAAAATCCTATAAGTATTATGGTCAATCATTTCAAACGGAATGACGAATCATAATAAAGATAAAGATGAAAACCAGTTTCACTAAGAGAATCAAAAGTCAAAGTACTCAGCGAATAAAATCATACATCAAGCCCATGGCTAAAAATCCGCTGACTAAATTTAGACAGCTTCTCATCATAAGCTTGCCTAAGCTCGTCCTGCAACTCGGCTCTGATGGACTCTTCAGTCGCAGCTGAAGTCTTCACGGAAATCTCCTCTGTCTCGACTAGATTCTGCTTAAGGGATCTCAACTCATCAGATAAAGCAGCGTGGGCTTGTTGATCCTGTACCTTCGTCATCTCAAGAATACTCAAGGTCTCCTCTTTTTCACGGAGTGCTCTTCTAAGCTGGTCTATCTCGGTCGCACAAGAGGTAATAGAAAAATCAAGCTGGTCGAGTGAAGATGATCTAGTAGCAAGGTTAGCCTCAACTCGGTCTATCTGGTCCCGCTGCACCTGAATCTCGAGCTCAGTAAGAATCCGAGTATCACGCCATGTCTGTAAGCGAGTATCCATCTCGGCAGCAATAAATGAAGAGGCACCTGCATCCCGGAGCTCGCGAAACATCTGAAGCTCATGCTCTAGGCAATCAAGATCATCAACTATAGCCTTTGCCAGATCTGGGTATCCTGCATCCCTTATTGAATTTATCTTAAGATCAAGGAATGGCTTAAACTGGTGGAGGGAAAGTCCGCCGTGGAAGAGTTTGCCAATCATGGCATTCACAAAGGAGAAGAAGGAGCGAACTTCTATGCAAATGACAATCTTCTATGGGTCACTGTCTGATAATAGCTCCTTCACAAGGACATGAAGCCAAGAAGAAAGCCCTACACAAAAAGAAGAATCTGTCAAAAGCCTTGATGAGGAAATAAGTAAAATTTCTCAGTAGTTCAATTTATACCTTCCTCCCCTTGAGTCACTGGGGGTAGTGGAGGTGTAACGGCTGTGGGTGTATCAACTGATATAGTTGGTCTCACGGCCGGCTCAACAGGATCAGTGTCGACAAAAGCTCCTGTCAAGTATAATACATAATTCTCAGATGCATCACATTATGGCTGCATTAGTCAAAAATCGGCTAGTCCTATAATTAATCTGGGAAGAGGCACGTACCTTCAAAAGAACCATCCTCGGGGTTCTTAGGGAATGTGGACTCAGGAAACATATCCTCAGGCACTTGGTCATCAATCTGAGGAGAGCCATACATGAAGTGGAGCATAGGAGTGTCCACAAGCAAACCTTCCCCGTCGAAATCTTTGGTCGGGAAATCTGACACGAGAAAATATAAACACGGCGAAAGAAAAATAAAGAGACTATGACCGAGGAAATGACTTACCTCCTACAGGTGCGTCAGCCTCTTCACTCCCAAAGTCCGTGTTTGCCTCCCGCAATTTATCTAAAAAAGCGAGAAGCATAGAGACAATTACGGGAGGAACGAATTCTGAATCAGCCAATACATTTAATTGCCATCTAAAGGGCATATCGTCAATGGGAGATGTACCTGGATTCGTTGAATCGGGTCCTACATTGATAGCCTCCCTGACATCGGCAGATTCTACAAGCTTTTCTACCTGGTACGGTGAGTCAGGCTCGCCAGAAGATACAAAATCATGAGGAGCAGGATCAAGACTCATTTCGCCTTCCTCGCGCTCTCCTGCATAGAATGGAAAAGCATGAGCCTGAAGTTCTAAACGATCAAGAGAATGATCTAGAGAGTAGATGTTACCTCCGTCACTAGCGGGATCGTCACCGGGTTCTAAACGATCAAGAGAATGATCTAGAGAGTAGATGTTACCTCCGTCACTAGCGGGATCGTCACCGGCCAAATCCATATCACATACTCGCGAAACTGTACGCGGCTTGCGGGCTAACCTCTTTCGCCTAGCAGCAGGGATAACAATCGAAGGTCTCGCCCGGGAAGAAGGACTGAACTCTTCATCTTGGTCAGCTGTGGTCCCTGAAACATCAAACCATTGTCAGGTTTAATAATTCTGGAAGATAGAAGGAAAGAGTAAGTAATTGACCTCGTTCAGAACAGTCCTCGTAGTCTTCAAGATCTCCGCCTGAAGCCTCATCAGCAGAATGAAAGATCTTTTTTCCCTCTTCGTCAATCCGACGAGTCTTGTGCCGTGCCCTTTGTGATCGAGCATTCTCCCAAATCATACGAGAATCAGCCTGAGAAGCCTCCTCAGCCTCTAGCTCTGCAATCGGCTTCACGGGGACAGTTTTATTAGCTGCTAACAACCACTTGCAGCTTAAGAAAGTGAGGTTCAACTGCCGTTCAGCACTCGGGAGACTGAACTTAGCACCAGTACAGCCCGTTACGGTCCACAACCATGCACGAAGACCGTCCACCAAACCGCCGTGGGTCCGAAGCTGCTGCCGTGGATTCCCGACATAAAGCTGATCATAGCCAAACTGGCGAGCGAACCGGCAGGGTAGGTATGGCTCTATGAAACACTGATTCCTCACCCGGAAAGTTAGATAACCCGGCCTAATGTTCACCAGCCAGTTAAAGCAGCCGATGTCTAAATGAGTTCGATACTCCCTCGGCCTCTCCTCATCAATCAGACACTCGTCGTATCGGCCAGAGAACTGCGGAAAGCAAGTGGAAAACGCCCAACACTTGTGGACCTGCAGCTGCTGTCTGATGTTAGGAAATCCTCACCCTTCCCACTTGCCATTCTCAAGCAACTGTAGTAGGGGAACGGAGGGGTCTGTGGCGTTAGGTACCGACATCATATCAGAGCAATGAAGGACGAACCAAGCCATCAAATAAATGTACGGAAGCTCCACCTTAGTAGTAGGAATCTGAACCGGCGATTCACTTTCCTTCCGTGTAAAAGTACTAGAAATCTGTTGAAGCCCTCGATGAATGTTAGCCACCATCACCGGAAGAAGCGAAAGTTCCTTTTTATAGGCAAGCTGAACAGCTGGGTAGAGCACTTCCAAAGGCAAAGCATCACCGGACTGGTACGGGACCACACATTTCTTTAACCAGATAGCGAGGTAACCGGCAAGAAGAGTCATCGGTCGAATCGGTGCGGTCGCATGCCACAAGAATGATTTAAACTTGGTCCCTGCAGGAAAGCCACTCTCAGGACTGCTAATGGTATAGGATGCATCTCATGGAGAGCCAAGCCCAACTCCCCTTGCCGGGTCAGAAAAGTGTTCGAATCTGGGTTATAAAGCTCACACAAAGCGAAGAAATGCTTTGCGCTGACAGGCAAACCATACATGGTGGCACGAACGGCTGCATACAGACCACAAGCGTGCAACTCCTCGCTCCATCGGCTTAAGACGTACTTCGTCATACGAGTCCACCAAAGCTTGTCCAAGGAATGGACCCAGCCGTAAAATCTGTGGCGCGTCGCAGGCATCTCCCGTCCTAGATCAGCGAGGCGATTCTTCAAAGTAGAAGCAGAGGCAAGAAACTCATTACGTGGCGGTGCGTCTAGCCCCAATACTCCAGGATGTAATCCAGTGATATGACTCCTGTTCGAACCAGGAGCTGCCTGATGAGTGATATAGCCACAGTGAACGCTCTCATGCTCCTCCGTCAAGCGCCATGACATCTCCCGTGTCACAGCCTGATGCCTGAGCTCAGTCAACGAACGATGCCGAGGAATCTTCGGCAAATATATGAAACCACCGCCCGTTTTATGAAGCCACTGCTCGTCGTCGATGAACACCGCATCAGGATCTTTGATAGAATCACCAAATAAGAAGTCAGTCTTCCTGAGAGACTGAACAGAACTGGCGTCCTTCACGAAAGGCGCATCTGTAATCAACTGTCGAAGAGCTCGATGTCCACCTTCCTTCACCACTTGGGCAACCTCTATCGACGTGCCCGAAGCCAACTGAGGAGTAACTGGAATAAGGGAAAAATCGTCGGAAGTTGAATAATACTCACCACGACGCCCGTACACCGCGTGAGATGAGAACGCTCCAGAAGGATACTCAACTAAAAACAAGCAATTAAATGTTTGTTAATTCCAGTTATAAAATGAAATTGAACTCATCTTACGAATGGGTAAGATAGAGTCATTGCCTTATAAAGGGTGAGATGATTTGGGCACGTTGTGCATTCATAAGATAGGGTATATCGACAATATATCCCTGCCTTATAAGGCACAATGCAGCGACAAAACACCCCCTTTATTTATTATGAGATATGGTTTTGACCAAGCAAAACATATCTTTAAAGCGTCGATCCTCACCAAGGAGAATCAAGGCTCTTCCCGGTTGCCTCACCAAGGAGAACAACGGGGAGTAAAAAGGACCAATTTGCAAATTTCCAAGAAAAAATGGACTAATTTGTAAATTTCCAAAAATAGCTCACCGGCATAAGAGGGAGGCGCGCCATCAGCCAACGCGGTAGAGGATTGACCCCTCGCAATACGAGACATGGTGACCTGCAAAATAAATTAAGGGATCAGATCTAGAAAAAAGTTCCTCTTTTTACTTCTACCCCCTGAAAGAGGTTTATATGAAGATTTCTGAGGGATTTTTTAGCCTAAGATCAAAAGGAAGGATAGATCTAAGGCAATATGAAGATTTGAGGGAGAAAGGATGCACGAGGGAAGAGAAATCCAAAAAATAGGGCAAAAGGGGGGCCGGCCCTAGAGAAAGAAAAGAACCCCTTTTTATAGGGTGAACCAGCCTTGAACCAGACCGGACCAGGTTGAACCAGACCAGCCCAGTCCAAATCAGTCCAAAACAGGCTAAACCAGGCTGAACCAAACCAAACCAGACTGAACCAGATCAGACCAGAATGAACCAGTCTGAACCAGTCTTGAACCAGTCCTGAACCAGCTTTGAACCAGGTTGAACCAGTCCTGAACCAGGTTGAACCAGTTTGAACCAGAATTGTACCAGAATTCAAATTGAAGCTGAATTGAGCATCGAAACAACTTCAAATCAACCGAGGGTTCAATTCTTTGTTTATTCTTGCCTCTCCCACGTATTTGGAAGGATCAGAAGATTTTTTGAGCCGAATTACTGCCTTTTTTGGCTCATTATCAAACCGGTTCAGCTCATTCGGGCACAGAAATACTCTAATAAGGTATACGAGTATAAACTATTCCCTATTTTTGGTTGAGAAGTTTCTGGAGAATATATACGAGTATAAACTATTCCCTATTTTTGGTTGAGAAGTTTCTGGAGAATATTTTCCTAAAAATATTCTTAAGGATAACTCAACAACACTACGCCGGACAACGCGTCGCAAATAAAAAACTCAACACCAAACAGTCGATGGTTAGTTCTATGTTGAACCAATAAGCACGAGCTAAAGATCAGAAAATTAGGAACCGACTTCAAATTCAAAATTCCGACAACGGTCAGACAATAAATGCAGCACTGAAACCCTTACAGACATTCGACAAAGTACCGAATAGCCTGAAGGATTGAAGGAATCAATAACAGAAGCCATTCCAAAGTCCCGTTACACCGACTGAAGGTTGGGACAATCATGTCCAAAGTATTCCAGACTCTTCTATAAAAGAACGAGACTGAAATACTTTGGAGGGGGTATCTGTAGGCGTATAAAATTGCTTATAGGTCCCTTAGCATAGCTCGGCACGGTGATTCGACAAACCAACGGCTCGGCCGGATGGCCGAGCACACCCCTTAGTGCTCGGCTTTGGCCGAGCAACCCTGGGTGGTTCGTGGTCTGGCGAGTCGGCCGCGGCGTGGCGCCGTTATGGTTCCGTTCGTGGTTTACGAGTTGACACGTTGACTGATCTTAGCATATAACCGGATCCCTGATTAAGGCCCGTAATACCGCTTTGAGTTCGTGTCCGAATGATCTTGATTCGAATCGTGATTCGTTCCGAGTCTGCCATTGGCTTGATTCCGCAGTGGGTGATGCATTCCGTTGCTTACGTGCGACTCGGTACCATCGTTGCCTCGTTAATTCGCTTCGTTGCGTGTTACTTGGCTTCAGTGTTGTGGACTTGAGTTCGATGTTTAGATTACGTCCCGGGGTTGTCGGTTCTGTGCGAAGCGTGCTAAGGTCTTAATCTTTATGGCTTACAGATACCCCTCCAAAGTATCTTTCGTCTCGTTCTGTTTATAGAGGTCTGGAATCTTTGGACATGATTGCCCACCTTTCAGGCGGTCTTGTAACGGGACTTTTGATGGTTCTGTTATTTTTCTTCAATCCTTCAGGCTATTCGGTACTTTGTTCGAATGTTGTAAGGGTTTCGTGCCTGCATTTATATTGTCTTGCGTTGTCGGAATTTTGAATTTGAAGTTCGGTTGGCTTTAATTTTCTGATCTTTAGTCGTGCTTATTGGTTCAACATTAGAATAACCATCGCTTGTTGGTGTGAGTTTTTTATTTGCGACGCGTTTTGTCCGGCGTTAGTGTTGTTGAGTTATGTTAGATAGTTTTTACGGATTTCTCCAGAATTTCTCACCAAAAAAGGGATAGTTTATTACTCGATATACTTTTAGAGTATTTCTGTGCGATGAGCTGAACCGGGTTTGAAATGAGCCAAAAAGGCCAGTTAATTCGGGCTCAAAAATCTTTGATCTTCAATACGTGGGGAGCCAGATAAACAAGAATCTTGAACTCGGTTGATTTGAAGTTGTTTCGATGCTCAATTCCGCTTCAATTTTGATTCTGGTACATTTTCTGGGTTCAAACTGGTTCAACCTGGTTCAGGATGGTTCAACCTGTGTTCAAGCTGGTTCAGGACTGGTTCAAGATGCGTTCAGACTGGTTCATTTTCTGGTCTGTCTTGGTTCAGTCTGGTTTGGTTTGGTTCGCTGTTTTCCTGTTTTGGATGTTTGACTGGGCTGGTTGGTTACCATGGTCGGTCTGGTTCAGGGCTGCGTTCACCTATCAAGGGGTTCTTTTCTTTTTTCTTTTATTCTTAGGGCGCGCATACCTATGCCCTAATTTTGCATTTCTTTTCTTCTTGCCTCTTTCTCCCTTCATAAACTTGCTATTTGTCTTAGATCCACTTCCTTTGGATCTTAAACTGAGAAAATCTCTCAAAATTTCTATATTTGAGTTTTCTCTTCATGGCCCCTCGAGTGTGGTTCGAGCTTTTTCAGATCTCTTTTTGTCGGATTTCTCAATTTCAGGTTATCCTATAATTTAGCTTTTTCTGTTTAATTTAGCAATGATCTTATGGTGTTCGCATATGAGGTTAGGATTATGTATTGGCGCCTCGGCTCCTCTTTCAGGGTTAGAAAGTAAAAGAGACTTTTTCTAGTCTGTCCCTTAATTTTATTTTGCGGTACCAGTGTTCGTATTGCGAGGGGTCATCTCTCTACCGCGTTGGCTGGATGGCGCTGCTCCTCTTTATGGCCGTGTGGCATTTTGGAAATTTACAGATTAGTCCTTTTTTGGAATTTGCATTGGTCCTCTTTTTACTCCCCGTTGCTTCTCCTTGGTGAGGCACGGAAGGCTTGATTCTCTTTGGTGAGGACGACGCTAAAAGATATGTTTTGGCTTGGTCAAAACCATATCTATATAAATAAAGGGGGGTGTTTTGTTGCTTGCATTGTGCCTTTAAGGCAGGGATATTTGTCGTATACCCTATCTTATGAATGACAACGGTGCCAAGTATCTCACCTTTTAAGGCAATGACTTTATCTTACCTTGTAAGATGAGTTCATTTATTTATAATGGATATTAACAAACATTTAATTGCTGTTTTTCACCCCATGGTGGCTCGGTGGCCGAGCCACCCATGGGTGGCCGACTCAGATCTGTGCCAAAGCACAGATCTGAGTGCCTATAAATAGGCCTTGGAGTGCTCATTTTGAGGGGTTGGAACTTTTGGAGCCGAAACTCTGCCGAATTAAGAACTGAGCTTGGAGTTTTGAAGACTTGAAGACTTGGACATTCAGATCTGGTTCTTGGCGAGCATCCACGTCACAAAAAGAAAGGAGTTCGAGAGAGAGAGATCAGATCTCAGATCTACGTAGTTATCCTCCGGATCAAAGCTTGGCCTTTGATCCCGAGAACTAGGGCGATTATTTCCTTGGTGAATTAATCCCCTCCGGCTATTATTTCCTTTGCGAAATAATACCCATCATACTGCGTAGATCCGACCGGATTTAGATCGTGCGGTGGTCCACGGATAAACCCCGGCGTCGGCAAAGAACCCACAAAAGCGAGTGACCGCAAAACAGGAGCTCGTGATTCGTTCGAAAGGAAAGTTGTAATTTTTATTTCTTTTTCTTTGATTTCGTTGTAACCGAATCTTATCAAAAGACCGGATCTTTTGTAATCAAAAAGTAATTACTTGAGAAAACAATGACGTCAATGAAGAAAGCAATTTTTTCCGCGAACAGTTGGTCCGCACAATTATTGAATGTGCTTGGAAGTAGGGGTGAAGCCTTCTAGCAGTGGTGATGAGGGTGAATGAAGCATTTTTGATGAGAGGATAGTTAAGTTCACCCGCCTTCAATATCCTACTGATATAGTAGAACAAAGCTGACGGCTTTGGGAGAGACGACCAAGTATAAATACAAGGTCTCCCCTTCCCTAGGTTGACTCAGCAGCGGCTTAGTGCTCAAGTATGCCTTGAGATCTCTGAAGGTTGTGCTTAACTCAACTATCCAGCTCTTTCTTTCCTTCAGCTCATTGCTTCCTCTAAGAATTTTGAAAAATGGGAGGCTCCACTTGGTTGATTTGGAGAGGAAGCAACCCAGTGTGGCTATCTTCCCATTCAACCTCTGGATGTCCTTTAATGTGCAAGGCTCGGGTAGCTGTATTGGATATCTTGACCCCAAGATATAATTTTGATGATAACAATTTATTTAATTTGTATATTATATATGCACTAACTTATCAATGAAGATAACAAAATACAAATATCAGATATGCTCAAGATATGTGAACTAAGTGCATGGATGAGTTCAAGGCAACAAGACAAGCAAAAAAGAATATGTGCGTAAATTGTCAAATTGAATTTTACATTTTTTTGTTTAGATTCTTGTAAAAGCTGTGATCACTTATAACACATATATGCACATAGTATTTAGAACACACTAACACATGCTTACTGTGTGGTTAACTATAGAAATCTCCTAAGTTAACCATTATAGTTTATAGATATAGAATGTGTCTCAAAACATATCAAATATCTCATATCTTAGTATAAGTAGTCGACTAATCCCCTTAGTAGTCAACTATAGAATCCTCAGTCAAATATCCAGAAACTTCATATTTACAGAGCAGTCAACTACTCTCCTTAATAGTCAACTACTCATTCTCAGTTTCAACTTACAGAAACTTAAGTTTTACAATATAATCGACTGTAAAACCCCGTAAATTTGAGTATATTAGGATATATAATAATAAATATGTTATATTGTGATAAATAATATATTTTAATGTTTGAGTATGCTAGGGATTGATTTGAGATCAATCCAATATATATATATATATATATATATATATATATATATATATATATATATATATATATATATATATATATATATATATATATATATATATATATATATATATATATATATATATATATATATATATATATATATATATATATTATATATATATATATGAGCTTAGAAGAGATACATGCATGAAAGCATACAAAAATCTGTATCTGTGCTGTTAGTAGTCGACTACACTATTAGTAGTCGACTAGTAAGGCCATTAGTTGACTAATAGTAGTATTAGTCGACTAGTCTAGCTTTTCTAGTTTTCTTATGGGTTTCGGGTCGTATTCATTTTTTTTCGAACCCAGTTGTATATATGCATACATATACTCGTTCTAAAGCACTTTTTACCCTATTTCACATGAGATTAACACTAGCCACCTTCCTCCTTAAACCCTAACCATAAAGTGTGAGTTTTGAGGGATCTCGAGACATTTGTCGAGAGAAAGGCGAGGCTTTGCGGTTTCTGACGAAAAAGGGATCTTGCACGCATTTTCAGGAGTTCAACACCGCGTTTCAGGCAAGATCATCTTCATCCAAATCTGCCCCTATAATTAGTTAAAGTTTTGAAGATGTTTAATTGATGTTTTCATGGTTAAGTGTAACCTAATGTGATAAAAAAATTAGATTTTTGATGAGAAATCTTAATCCTATACTAGATTTGAAGTTAAATCTTTGCTATTGATGATAGAAACATGATCATGATCATTAGGGTTGATGTTAATTTTATTTTCAACCTTTTAATTATGTTTAACTCAGGAGTAAACCCTAATTAGTTGTTTAATTGATTTTTCTTGTAAGCTAATCATGCTAAAGCCCTAGGTTTGTGATACCTAAGTCATATAAACATGTATAAATGAAGTTTCACCTCTGTTCATGAGTAGTTTTCATCAAGTATTGATAATTATGTTGTTTAATTAAGATCTAATTGAGGAAATTGATTAGGATGTTAATCCCTAATTAGAACAAGTTAATAGATTTGTTTCATGTTCAGGTTGATTTCTATTGAACATTACATGTTTTCATTTGTACTAAATCTCATGATAAGTATATGGTGAATGATAAGCTCTGTTCGTGCATGAAAGAATGTATGTTTTGACAGAGTAGTTGACTACTAAGTTTAGTAGTCGGCTACTCATGTTCAGTTTGGATTTCCAAAAACTAGAATATATAGAGTAGTCGACTAATGTGCTTAGTAGTCGACTACTAATCCTGATATATGCCTCATAAAGGCTGGATGGACTTAGTGTAGTCGACTACTACGCTTAGTAGTCGACTACTAAGACTTTTCCTGAACAATATGTTACACTGTTTTGATATGTGATTGCGGAGTTCGAGTCACACAATAGTACACGTATAGACATGAATATACATGAATAGTTTCGTAGTACACACATGAGTATTCCAAAGGGTATTTTGACAAGTGTTGAGCTGATTACACTTGAGTTAGAGATAGTTTATACACATGTTGGATATTCTTGATGAGCACAACTCAGTACTATATGAGATAGTGCGTCGATATACCAAACATACATAGTTTATACACGAGATGGATATTATTGATGAGTTCAGTTTAGTACTACATGTGGTGGTGCAACGATATTCCATTTGTACAGGCCATTGAGTCGGGTTTGGATGCTTTGTCTAGTAATCCGTCCGCATAGGGGTGCGATGAGGCTTGTGAGCCGTCTCTTAGGAAACTTATATGGTAGGTCGTCCCGCACTCATATTACGCACTGAGATCACGATAAGACTAAAGAGCTGTGTACACTGTTAGGATACCTACAGGGTAGTCCGTTGCGCATGATAATGCGATGAATTAGAAATTTTGTAAAGAATTGCATTGTGACAATTATGTGATAGCCTGAGTTTGGTGGATGCCAAAAGTGATTTTGACTCATTGTTGAGATATTTGATGAGTGAGATACCTTGTTGTGTGAATACATGAAATACATATACTGATGGTTATTTCGATGTTTTATCTTTCCAGTTATGTTTCCTTTCATTCTTAGTTCGGGATTAATATTTAGTTATCTACAATTTGAGACATATGATATATACATGAAGTTTTACTTGTTTGGATTATTTCGCTCAACGTACTACGTCTTGTGTTATAGATTTCTAAGTATTAATACTATTAAATACGAGGAAAATGATCTAGGTAGACTATACTTAATAGATAGAGTCTCCACTTCATCTAGCAGCCCTTCCACTATGGGCGTATGAAGGTGATCTTGCTGTAGTGCTCTGACGTACTTGTTAACGCTCTTGTCAACACTATAGGTGGATGAAGGTGATCCTGCCATACACATATCTGATGGCATGGTTTCTGCAACACTGTGAGTGCTTAATGAGTGCGCCGGTTGCACGTTAGGAAGGAAAGCTGATTCCCTTCGTTTAAAGGCTAGAGAACTCCTCGTGGAAGTATAAGAAAATTGTTGATATGAGGAAAGCTTTGTCTTTCTTCAGCAACTACAGCTTCTACTGATGCTTCCCATACTTCCCGGGTGGAGGATACAGCGAGTCTCTTTAGGATGCATCGATGGGAGATAACCGCACCGCCTTATCTTTAGGTGGATTCCGATGGTTGGTTAACATTCGACCAGGCTATCATATCCTCTGGATGGGCTCATCCTGCTATGTGGAGCCCTATCTCCCTAATCGTTTTGCTCGCCAATTCAGGTACTACCAATTATATGTGGGGAATATCAACCTACGATTGAGTTTTGAAGGGGGGTTGATCGATGGTGCGCGGGGTTGGTTCTAGACCCACGCGGGGTTGATTCTGGACCCACGCGGGATGCACTGGAGCATGTTTCGAATTGCCGCTCCGGGACCACACACTCCGCCATACACTTACATATTGTAAATGGTATCGGAGCACAAGTGCAACTCCGGAGGGGTTCAATCACCATGATTCTTGTTTGACGGTGCAGAGGCATCGCTCGAGAGGAGTCCCTTACGTACAGAGACGGGAAGAGCATAGAGCTACCGTATCTTAAGATGTTCCTCAAGAAGAGCTTATGAGGAGCACTACGATAGGTTGGGTGATTTCTCGGGCATGGAGTTTCAAGCCCCCACATGATCTTGCTCAACTCTCCCCTTACAGAGAGGCTGAAATGACAGAGGAGCTAGATCGGGTGGAGACACTCCTGGAGCAACATAGGGGCCCTATCGCTGATCATCTACGGATGTCGGCTTTTGCTTCTGATCTCCCAATTTTGCCAAAACGTCAACGGCAGGCAGGCGTTGAGACTTCTAATGAAGAGGTTGCTAAGAAAGCTTGCCATAATGAGGCGGTGACAACTGACAAAGTGGGGGAGGGTCACGCCATACCTGATCTTAAACCAAGCTCGGGAGTGACTCCTCCTATTGCCACGATTTCCTCGAGCGCCGAGGCCAAAGATATTCAATCGATCATTCTGGAACGTATAAATTCTTCTTATTCCTCTTTTAATTATAAAGTTGAATCCGACCGTCTCATATTTGTTCTGACTTTATGCAAGGGTGATGGATGTTACTACCATCGTCTCTTCTGAAGACGAGGAGGGGGAGAAGGAGGACATCGACCACCCTGGCGGTAGTGATGCCGTCGTGGATGACACCTTCTGGGATCATGATGAGGATGTGTCAGCTTTTTCTCCTACTCTGGAGGCCGAACCTCCTCGTGAACCGGCCCTGGAGGTTACGACTCCCACCTTAGGTATTTTGAATCGTTATCTTTTGACTTTATGGACGTCATTTTAGTATATAGACTAACGCTTGCTCTGTCAATCTCATTGTAGTCAGGATGACTCCCGAGGCTGTTAACTGATGGACCAATCTACTAACATCCGCATGTGTAGGGGATACCACCTCATCTCGTCCATATAGTACTCGGCAAGTGGGTTCCCCTATCAAGCCTCCATATCCTAATGAAGAGGTGCCGGTTCGAGAAGAGGAGGTGCTAATTTAGGGAGAGGAGGGGCCGATTCAAGAAGAGGCTTCCCTTTAGGAAGAGGAGGTGTCGATTCGAGAAGAGGCTTCCCTTCAGGAAAAGGAGGCACTGATTCAAGAAGGGGCACCCGCTCAGGGAGAGGAGGCACCGATTTGAGAAGGGGTAACCACTCAGGGAGAGGAGGCGCCGACTCAAGAAGAAGCACCTACTCAGGGAGAGGAGGCACTAACTTGAGACGAGGCGTCTCCTCAAATGATCGCTACGGCCTCGCCTCCCACTTCCATGACCGTTGAACTGGCTGTGGTCTCTACCTCGATCGAGACCTCAATAATAGTGGCGGGGCCC
>NC_033803.1:52105018-52229014 GCF_001876935.1 Asparagus officinalis | reverse complement strand
GCCACGACGACAACTCTGGCTACTGATGAGACTCCCCTCTCTCCTGCTGCTCGTATGTGCAAAAGATCCATGGATCGGACCGTTGCTAACTTGTAATCCACTCTCTAAGATAGCATTAAGTTAGCATTGGATAAAGGCTGCCCCTTTGAGGAATTCAAGCCCCTCTTAATCATACACATGGAGGGTCTAATTAAATTGGTTGGTCCCTTTGAAGCTTCCCCATACTACTCGTGCTTATAGGAGGTGGAGAGGAACATCAAGGAGTTGCTCGCCCTCCGATCCAAGAGTTCTGATCTCATCAATCAAGCTTTTGTAGAGGCTCAATCGGCTTTGAAGGAGAGAGAGTGCCATCTAGAATCGGTTATGGATGTGGAGGCCCGGTTGAAGGTGGAGTTAGAGCAAGCTACTATGGAGGGAGAGAGGCTAGATGAAGAGTGTCGAAAGGTTAACTTTGTCTTGGCGGACTTAGTTCAGACTATATTCTAAAGAAAGCAGGTCATAGCGGAGGCTCAGGTGCTTTTAATTGAGAAAGAGAAATCTCACCAAGCTGTGTTGGGAGAGTTAGAGGACCTCGAGAATCAACAGCAGCTAGTTATTGGTGATCTTGAGGAAAAAGAGCGAGCTTTGAAGGCGGTGAGGACTGAGCTTGGTGACCTGGTCTTGATTTCTAAGGAAGACTTTCGCCAAGAAGCTCTGAGCCGGGTTGAGGGAAAACAAGCCCAAGCGATACATTATGTCGAGTCGCGTTTGAGGAAATTTTAACTTTGTTTGAATGTATTGTCAAATTTTCTCTTTATGAATGAAGTTATCCTTTGTTATCCCACCATCGCATCTCAAATAACATGTGCACTTTCCTCTTTTATTGATCCACACTTAGGATTTTTAGCAAACCCTTAGCTATTAATGAGTTTGATATGCTTTTACCGATTATTATTTGAATCGGGCTAGCCGTACTATTCCCCTCCGTATGATGAGTTGTTAGAAAGTTTTTTTAGGCTTAATGCTAAAAAAATTTCCTACCTTAACCGTTCGAGGCGTCGGGTTGAGTTAATTACAACTGTTAGACCATAATTAGGTTGGACTGTGTTGTTAAGTGTAAAAACTTAGCCCGAAGTGACCGATCACTTGCATGAGCTATAGGGAGAGGATCCGAATAAGGACTCATCGCTTGGTAGGTCACCATCTAGGAAACGATAAAGCACATCGCTTAGTAGGTCGTTATTATGACGCCCTGTTTTTACACATGGATGTAGTCCAAGATGAACCCAAAGATGTCAAACCTGCCATGCACCCACACTATGCAACAACAAGTTTTACCAATCACAACATTATCCTCTAGTGGAATCAAAATAAAGTGCATGTACAAAACAGGCAAAAGAAAGGAAATAACTACAATAGACATGATATAGAAAGAAGTATCTCATAAATAAATCATATCTCAATGAACAACCTGGAATACATCTGATATCCAAAATGAATAAATATGTCTCGACAAAAAATAACTAAAAATCATAGTAAGGTACACTGCCTTTACACTATTAAATAAACTCTAAGGTCTAAACAAAAATATAAAACTATGGTGGAGCCTCTAATAAATCTCATATGACGATGACTATGCAAGAACTCTGTCATCCTACGACTCTCTGGTACTCTGTATTACCTGAAAGAATATTAGAAGAAAAAGGGCAACAACAAGAGCATCAAAGCGCTATAGCAAGATCACCTCCATCCACCACCCAGGGGAAGGGCTGCTGGATGGAGTGGAGGCTCTATCTATTAAATATAGTCTACCTATATTATTTTTCCCCATATCTAATAGAATTAATATTTAGACACCTAAAATACGAGACGTAGTATGTCGAGTGAAATAATCCAAACAAGGAAACACTCATGTATATACCATATATCCCGAATTATAAACATCTAAATATTAATATCGAACTAAAGATAAACAATCTAAATGAAATTAACAGTTAGAAATCCACAACGCGAGACTGGTACATCGAGTGAAATAATCCAAATAAGGAAACCCTCATGTATATACCATATGTCTCAAATTATGAATCACTAATTATTGATCCCAACTAAGAAAATAAAGAAAAGCAGTAAAAGAAAGTAAAGAAATCAACATATCGTATTCATAATATCTTCCACTGTCACTGGGAAGTGTTCGCGGGAAAAATCGTAGCTTTCTTCATTGATTCCATTGCACACTCTTGTAATAGTTTATCGATTACAAAGATCCGGTCTTTTTATAAGATCCGGTTACAACGAGATCACAAAAAGAAATAAAAATTATAACTTTTCTCTTTTGTCGAACAAATCGCGAGCTCCTGTTTTGCGGTCACTCGCTTGTGTGGGTTCTTCGCCTGCGCTGGGGTTAATCCGTGGACCACCGTACGATCTAGATCCGGTCGGATCTACGCAATATGACGAGTATTATTTCGCCAAGGAAATAATAGCCGAGGGTACTATTTCGCTAAGGAAATAGTAGCCTTTAGTTCTCGGGATCAAAGGCCAAACTTTGATCCGGAGGATGACTACGTAGATCTGAGATCCGGTTCCTCTCGAACTCTTGCCTTATTTGGCATTGACGATCGCCGAGCACCGGATCTGGAAGAGCAAGTCCTCAAATTCCCAAAGTTTCAATCTTTTTTAGTTCTGAGCCTTGAATCCAGCAGAGCTTCGCCTCCAAAATTTTCAACCTCTGAACAAATGAACCACCTCCCCTATTTATAGGCCACCTTCACTGTGCCCGCGCACAGGTGGCCGAACCACCGAGCCACCTCAAGGTGGCCGAGCCACCTAGAGGTGGCTCGGTTTCGGCCGAGCCCCCCTTGGTGTTGGGTTTTTCCGTCGTTGTGTCCGTTTTGTGGTTGACTTGTTCGGACTTGATTCGTTGACCTGATTTGGCAGTAAATCCACTTTTGAATTTGAGTCCGAAACTGATCTTAAATCGATCGTGATTCGTTCGAGTCCGCTCTTGTTTGGATGACTCGTTGATTCCTCAACCTGTTAGCTTGATTCTGCACGCGAGTGGATTTATTCCTTTGTTTGCATGCGGTTCGTTAGTCTCGTAGCCTCGTTAATCTGCTTCGTAGGGTGTCACTTGGCTTCGGTGTTGTGGACTAACGATCGTGTTTGGATACGTCGCCCGATGGTCGGTTTGTCGAATCGGCGTCGTCAAGTTGTGTTAAAGAACCTATAGGTAGTTTTATACGCCTACAGATACCCCCTCCAAAGTATTTCAGCCTCGTTCTTTTATAGAAGAGTCTGGAATACTTTGGATATGATTGTCCCATCCTTCGATTGGTTCCGACGGGATATTTGGAATGGCTTCCATTCTTAATTCCTTCAGTCCTCCAGGCTATTCGGTGCTTTGTCGAATGTCTGTAAGGGTTCCGATGCTGCGTTTATTGTCTGACCGTCTGTCGGAATTTTGAACTTGAAGTCGATTCTCGATTTCCTGACTTTTTAGCTCGAGTTTGCTGTTTCAACATAGAACTGACCATCGGTCGTTGGCGTTGAATCTTCACTTACAACGCGTTGTCCGGCGTTTGAGCTTCCTTGTGACGCGTTGTCCGGCGCCCAAGCTTCATTGCGACGCGTTGTCCGATATTCGACACAGTTTATACTCGTACGTCTGCTGGAGTATACACAGTTTAAGCTCTTAAGGAATTTGAGCATGGCAGATACTTGAGTCACGAGACCAATTTATAAAATTGACGTGTCAATGACTCGTATTTATAGAATTTTTGGCAAATTCTCAGCCATCAACGGGTTTGATAAGCCTTTACCGACTACCGTTTGAGTCGGGCTAGCATGCGGATTATTTAAGTCCGTTCCGCATGTAAAGTTAAGCTAAAAGAGTTAACCCCTTTAGTGCTACGATATTGAATACGTAGACTTCGTCTTTCTCCTGTGAAAAGACTAAACAGCAACGTGTGTGAGACGTTAACTTAGGATTTTTGGCAAATCCTCAGCCTTCAACGGATTTGACGTGCTTTTACCGACTACCGTTTGAGTCGGGCTTACATGTGGATTGTTTTAGTCCGTTCCGCACGTGACGTTGTGCTAAAGGAATGAATTCCCCTAGACTTTGTGCTATGACGTTGAATACATAGGCTTAACCACTGTTATGGGAATAGGCTACCCAACAACGTGTATTAGACGCTGACTTATCCCTACTTAGGCTTCGGGATAAAATACCCCAGAATCGAACTCTGGTGTCTTTTTCTTCGGAGAAAGACTAAACCGGCGGCGCGTGTTAGGCGTCGACATATCCTTTCTTAGGATTCAGGATGAAATTCCCCATGCGTGTAAGGCATGGATTTTGGTGTTATTAATAATAACCTGCCACAATGTTGAATATGCGGAAGGGTGTTCTTTTTAACGGTTAAGAACTAACCGGCAGCGCGGGTTAAGCGCAGACTTATCCTTGCTTAGGTTTCAGGATAGAATACCCCAGAATCAAACTCTGGTGTCTTTTTCTACGGAAAAGACTAAACCGGCAGCGCGTGTTAGGCACAGACTTATCCCTGCTTAGGATTCGGGATAAACTTCCTAGGATGAATCCTAAATTCACAAATTTAGAAAAGATCGATGCGGGAAAGGAAGAATTTTATATTCTGTTTCCCGGTCTTCTTTTAGGGTGAAGGCGAACCCGAATACAAGGAAGGAAGAATTCTATATTCTATTCCTTGACTCTGGAATGGAAGAATTTTATATTCTATTTCCAGAGTAAAAGAAACTAGAAGTGGGATCTCCACTCCGAGAATCTGGAAGATCTAAATAAGCTTACCTTTTATAGGATTGGTTATCTAGATGAGTTTTTCGTTTATCGAAATAAAATTTCAACTTTGGTTATAACCATGAGAAGGCTTAACCAAAGAGAAAAAGAAAGGAGTTCTTTCGTTTATCGAAAGGAGACTCTAGACTGAAAGTGGACCTCTTGCTCATGAAAAGAATCAAGAGGGGAAATTATTGGTGGTTTGAGCCAGAAAGATATTTTTGGTGGATCCACTGTCAATTGAAATTAATCTAGGAGGGATTTTGGTGGTGAAAATAATTTTGGGTTATCCTCTAGAATATTAAGTGTAATATTCTTCAAGGAACTTCCCGATAAATAGGTTATCCTGAATGTACTAAGGATAGTACTTTTTCAGGAACTTCCCATTTATTGGCATTAATTGCCTGGCGCCCTCTTGAGTAATCAGGCGATATGCACCGTTTGAGTAGACTGTGTCTATCACAAACGGTCCTTCCCATTTGGGTTCGAATTTACCTTTCTTCTTGGAGTTGAGGATTATCGGTCGGCGAGCAGCGAGGACCAGATCTCCTTCCTTGAAGCTTCTCTGTCGGACTCTTTTGTTAAAAGCCCTAGATATTCTGGCTTGGTAAAACTCAATGTGTTGTTGAGCTTCCAAACGCTTTTCATCCAACCTCTCGAGTTCTTCGAGACGTTTCTGATGTTGCTCTTCTGTCGTCATCTCCGTTGCGAGAGCGATCCGAAGGGAGGGGATTTGGATCTCCAATGGTAGTACAGCTTCACATCCGTATACCAACGAGTATGGGGTAGCTCCCGTAGGTGTGCGTATGGTGGTGCGATAAGCCCAGAGTGCTTCACCGAGTTTATCGTCCCAGTCTCGTTTATTGGTCTTCATGAGCTTTGACAAAATCTTAATAATCGTCTTGTTAAACGCCTCAGCTAATCCATTTGCAGCGGGATAATAAGCTGTTGACGAAACATCTTCAATTTTGAACTTGTCACAAAACCTGATGAAGGCGTTGCTTATGAACTGTGGACCGTTGTCATGAATGATCCGTCTTGGCACGCCGTGTCGGTATATGACATGATGTTTGATAAAACTGATGACGTTGTTCATCTTCACTTCTCTAAGCGGGATTGCTTCAGCCCACTTTGAAAAGTAATCCGTGATGGCGAGGATGAATCGATCACCTTTGACTGAAGGGGGAAAAATAGGACCGACAATGTCCATGCCCCATGTCTCGAACGGCCAAGACGTGGTTGACGTATGCAGCTGCTCTGGTGGTTGGTGCATATAATTTCCATGTATTTGACAAGCTTGACACTCTCGGGCGTATTCGATTGCGTCACGAACCATCGTTGGCCAGAAATATCCC
Source organism: Asparagus officinalis (assembly GCF_001876935.1). Lineage (NCBI taxonomy): Eukaryota > Viridiplantae > Streptophyta > Magnoliopsida > Asparagales > Asparagaceae > Asparagus > Asparagus officinalis. Next base: position 52,222,870 of record NC_033803.1, on the reverse strand, counting down.
ATTCTCCTGATACGATCATACAGCTTGGGACCGGGCTGATGCGCGCCACATTCTCCTTCATGTGCTTCCTTAAGAACTTCTTCTGCTTCTTTAATCGAAATACACCTGAGTAACAAACCATCGTACCCTCGACGGTATAACGTATGGGTCTCAGTATTATAGAAGAATCTTGGCGATCTTCGGCGGATTGATTCCCTTTCTTTTACATCCTCTGGCAAAATACCATATTGGACGTAGTCAATGATAGGAAAACGCCAATCTCGGGACTCAAACCCAATTTGAGCTGAATTCACCTCTTTGGCGTTTATGTTTCTATCATCTTCCTCTTCAATATCCATATCGTATATGGGTATGCAGAGTTGGTGCGTCCTTACTGTGACTAATAGTTCAGTTTCGGGAGGCTACGCAAGTGATACCGCTAACGCTGCCAGTGCATCCGCATAAGCATTCTGGAGACGGGGGATGTATTCAATATAGAATTCTTCAAAAGAAATAAGCATTCTGGAGACGGGGGATGTATTCAATATAGAATTCTTCAAAAGAATCTGCCATTTTGATGGCTGTAGGGTGAAAAATTTGATTTCCCGAAGAAAGGGAGTTTCGTTTGTATTGATAAGAAGGCTTATTACAAACTAACAAATCAAATGTTTACAACAGAAGCAGAGGGAAGGCCCTCTTTGTTTTGTGCGGGATCTTTAGGTGGCTATAGGATGCTTCGCTCGATGCTTGTGTCGAGTCTGCTTCCCTTGGACCGTTCGATCGAGGTTGCTGGAGAGCTTCAGTACTCAGTAGAAGCTCAAGTTGATTGAATTCGGGTCTGCTTAGTTCGTCGGCGATCGGAGCTCGGAACTAGGTAGTGGTGCTGTAGTGCAAGGGTTATGCAAACAGCTCGGTCTCAACTCTTTTCTCTAAGTTTTACGACCCTTTACCTCTTGCAGGAAGAGGCTTTTTAAATGGAAGAAGGATAGCTTGACTACTCCTTGAATTGTGGGATGTGACCACACACTGTTCGGAGATATCCCGCTGTCTATTCGTACCACCAGTGGTCATTCGAAGAGCTACGCTCTACATCACGCTACGCAGGAGTGGGAAAGCCCCTCCTCGTACGCGTGACAACGGCTGTCGGATGCTTGCGTGGATCTGACCAACCAACGAGCGCCGGCGGCCCTCGCCCCTTACTTGGACAACTGAGGTGAGCCGCATTTAATGAGGGCGCAGACTGGTTTGACACCCGTCTGCTCACTTGTACTGTGGGCGGCTATCTGGCAGGCCTGGAGTACCATGTCTTCTCTCTTCAGGCCAAGAGAGGCGGGAAAGTATGTTCCTAGCACTTGAGTGGGTTTGGACAGTTCGTCGGACGCTGGCGGATCCGTCTCCTGACTCAGACAGTTGAGGTGAGTCGCATTTATGAGCGTTCAGGTGGATCTGGCACCTGTCCGCTCTCTCGTACTGCAAGCGATCGACAGGCCTGGCAGTACTGTGCTTCTCTCCTCTCAAGATCGAGAGGGAGTGGGGGCCCTTGTCCTAGCCACATGGGCCGGTAGGATACCTAGCTGTTACTGGTGATAGGTTTGTTGGCGATTCGAGCTGGATGGACTCGTGCAGGCGAGTTGGGCAAAAGGCAAACTTCCGCCATCCTAACCGATCTTAACTCGTGCAGGCGAGCCGGTCGTTAGGCGAATCTAGAATTGAGCACATTTGACATCTACGCGGTTTAGGCTCGTGCTAGAGAACTAAGCATGTGAGCTCTTCTTGCAGGCGAATTTCCTGTAAACCCATAGAGGTATTTTTTTACCGTCTACAATGGCCTCTTGGTGGTACGGGATCAGGTCTTAGTTCCTGACTTCATACTCTCCACGGACCTGGTTGACTATCAGTTGAGAGTCCCCAAAAGCTTCGAGATATTTGACCCCCAGCTCTTTGGTAAAACTGAGTCCAATGAGAAGCGCGTTGTACTCGGCTACGTTATTGGAACACGGACTAGTTAGTGAATAAGCCCGAGGCATTACATGCTTCCCCGGGGAAATTAAGACCACTCCAACTCCAGAGGAGACTTTGGGACATCCGGGGGTGATTACCCTATTAATTGCCCTTGAAGCACCATCAAAGTATAATTGCCATACTTGTTGGTGCGATGTAGTGTTAACCTCGTGGGTCTCGTCCGGCAAGTCATCATATACTTCTGCCGTATCCGTTGTGGGGTTTGCCGCCAAAAGATCACAAATCGCCTGTCCTTTGATCGACTTCTGCTGTTTGAAGTGCAAATCATATTGGGACAAGAGAAGGGCCCACTTCGTTAACCGCCAATTCATAGAGGCCGGTTGCGTCATAAATACCCGTACTGGATTAACGTTGGAAATGACGTATATCGTCTGTCCAACTAAATAATGCCGCATCTTTTACATTGCGAATACCAATGCGAGGCATTCCTTCTCGATCATTGGATATCGAGACTCGGCGCCTATTAATGTCTGACTTAGGTAATAGACTGCCTGTTCGTGACCATTATCATCGTCTTGTGCTAATAAAGCACTTATCGAGTGGTTCATCGCCTTGAGATAAATCAAGAACGGTCTACCTGATTTTGGTGCGATGAGAACATGAGGATTCGTCAGATATGTTTTGATATCTTCGAATGCTTTTTGGCAGGTGTCGTCCCAAATAAATGACACCCCTTTCTTGTTTAGTTTTGAGAATGGTTGGCACTTCCCAGAAAGATTTGAGATAAACCGCCGGATGTAAGCTAAACGCCCTTGCAATCCTCTGAGTTCTCTTAGATTTCTAGGGGGCTGCAGTTCATGTATCGCCTTCACCTTATCAGGATCGATATGTATACCTTTAGTGGTGACGACGAATCCAAGGAATTTTCCGCTGGACATTCCAAGGAATGATTTAGTGGGGTTCATCTTCAATTGATGACTCCGCATGAGATCGAACATCGTCTTCAAGTCCTTGATGTGATCTTCTTTGTTGCGACTCTTTACAACCAAATCATCAACGTAGCACTCAATTGTTTTCCTGAGATGCTCTTGGAAAATCTTAGTCATTGCTCGCTGGTATGTGGCGCCTACATTCTTTAGACCGAAAGGCATCACTGTGTAGCAAAAGACACCGAGGGGCGTTCTGAATGCTGTATGCTTCTCGTCATCGGGGTGCATCTTGATTTGGTTATATCCCGAAAAACCATCCATAAAAGACATTCTCTCGAATCTGCATGTATTGTCGATAATGACATCCGTGATTGGGAGAGGAAAGTCATCTTTTGGACATGCCGCATTCAGGTCCCTGAAGTCAATACAAATCCTGATTTTACCGTTCTTCTTCATGACTGGAACGATATTGGCTAGCCAATCTGGATGTTGCTCCTCTCGGATAAATCCCGAATCGATCAATTTTTTAACCTCTGCCTCAATGGCTTCCATAATCTGTGGACGAAACTGTCTTTGCTGTTGCTTGACAGGTTTGGCATCCGACTTGATATCGAGGCGGTGCATTGCCACATTGGGGTCGAGCCCTGGCATGTCTTCGTAGTTCCAAGCGAAGACGTCGATATACTCCCTGATGAGAGCAATTAACTCCTCTTTCTCATTTGGGGGAAGACTATTGCTAATGAATATAGGCTTTGGGTTGGGCTCGTCACCCATGTTAACTTGGACTATTTTATCTTCAGTGGGTGGTTCTCTTTGCTCGAACTTATCACCATACTGCATGTTCAGGTGATGAACCCACGGGTCTTCCCATGTTGGCATTTGATCGTCGTTTTCCATTGTGGACGGATCAACTGTAGCCATGTTTGCCATTAGGGCTTTGAACGTTTCCCCCAGACTCGTATCGGAATCCCATTCCAGGGAATCTGACGGATATCTATCTTTGTATCGCTCGGATGATTGGTCATTGATTAACCAGCAACATTCGTCTTCTGTGGAAGATTCATACCCTAACCCTCGCTTGTATTTATAATAGTCGTCGGGTTTCCCTTTTGGTACATGTGCTGCTTTGGCTGGAATACGAGGACCTCGATCGAAGTATAAACCTTCTCCGAGTGTGAAATCATATCCCTGTTTTTCATTTAGCTTGCACGCTTCCGGACTATACTTAGATAAATGCCGACCAGGTTTATCATCATCTTCATCTTCCCTTAAGAAATGATCTGGTAATGGAGAAATTTTTCCTTTACCGTAAATCACTTCTTTTGCGTCTCTTATTTTGTTCGAATGACCATGGTTGTTCCGAAAGAATGCTGGAGGCGTTCCTTTGTTACATAGGACGATCGGAGCGGCATATATAAGTCGGGAACATCATACAAATCTTTTATCACATCATCAAGAGACAGGGAGTACTCTAAATCATTATTTATTTTATTATTGGCAAGTTGCCAGTTACAACTGCCATCTGACGATTGTTCATCATCAAGATTGATTACAAAGGGTACAATATCATTTAAAACAAAACCTCCATTGTAATCAAATCCGGCTTCGAAATCAGCTTCTTCTCCGCTGTCCGTGCCTTGGGCCGATGGTTCAGTATCGGATTCGTTACCATAAAGGAGAGAATTAGTAAAATAATTCTCAAACCCTTTGAATGGTTGCTTATCCGCGACCACCGTCCTAACCTTATTATCAGTGTCGACATATTTCAAATACTGATGGAGAGTGGAGGGGATTATAACGTTACTATGGATCCAAGGCCGACCCAATAGTAAGTTATATGAAGACGTGACCTCCGTCTTCAGATCACCCATTTGGCACTTTATCCGGATCTTTCCCAAAGGCCTTGACCCGCTGGTGTTGAATCCGTAAATGACCGTGCCTGTGGATGCCAACTTGCTGACTGGAATACCGAGGAAATGCATCAAGCGAAGCGGCATAATACTCACAGCAGAACCCGGATCCACTTGGATTCGGTTGACTTTGCTAGAGCCAATATACCCGATGAAATATAGCGGTTGATCGTGGTTCGAATTCTTTGCCTGCATATCCTCTTTGGTGAAAGTAATGCAGGGAAGGTTCTTAGTCGTTATATTGCATTGTTGACTCAGCGGTTCTGGCTCTTCTGGCACCGGCTTGATTTGAGTCAGAAACACCTCTGAATTGGCCAAAGCTTCTTACAAGGCCTCCCTAGTTTCCTTGGACAACCGCAGCAACTCATACAGCGTTATCCGTGCTGGAATGTTAGCTAGTTGAGCCATTATATCGAAGATTTGCGGAGTCTTTGAGCTTTCTGGTTTGTCTCTTCCAATCGGGTGACTGAAACGAGACTGCTTCGGATTCTGAACCTCCTGGGGTTTATTCACCGTCTGTCTTCGAGCCTCTTCGCCCGGTGTAGGACTCGTAATCACCCCCATCTCCGTGAGATCGGGATGAACCCAGAGGATTTCGCCATTTGGGGCTGTGTGTGGCACAAGTCCTTTTTGGCGCTGTCCATGTGGGTCGTCGTTCACTATCTTCATTCCTACTTTGGTGATGCGCTCTGGTTTGAACCATGTTGTGGGCACCGATCCAAAGCTGATTGACACTGCGTTCGCTCCGACATTCTTGGACGGCTTCGGGGTTATGACGCCTACATCAATTAGCGCCTGGATCTTGTCTTTGAGGTGGTAGCACGACTTGGTAGGGTGGTGGACCGCTCTATGGTATGCGCAATACTTCAGATCCGTCACTTTGCTAGCCCCTTCTTGATCCACAATCGCCGACAGCTGGATTTTGTTGTTCTCCAACAGGTACTTAAAGATGCCGAGAACTTCATCATCCTTGAAGGAGTAAACTTTGGGAAACCTTGGCTCCGAAGATTTCTGCTTCTGGGGCCGTTGTTGCCGCTGCTGCTGTTGCTGAGGTTGCAATTGAAAAGTCTGGTTAGCATCAACTACATTGGCATGTGCCTTACCTTTCCCCCTTGGGTTGAAATTCTGTGCTGGAGCATTTGTCGCCTGTTGGCCTCTCTCCGCCTTCTTCCTTCTGAGGAATCGCTCGGCCTACTCCCTTCGGACCTTCAGATCCTTCCATGTTATGGATGGCGCTGTCCCCATTGCTTCCAAAATGTCCAACGCGAGGTAATTGTGGCAAGTTTGGAGAATGAACTCCTCGGTGATCGGGTCCCGGCAATTCATCGCCTTGTTCCGGAACCTTTTGACGAAGGTGTCGACTAACTCCCCGTCCTTCTGCTTCTCATCGAGCAACGATCCGATAGATATCTCGGTGTCGTCGTCGAAGAAATTAGTGAGGAACATGGTCTCCAACGCTACCTGGCTTGAGGCGGCGATACCAATCGAAGGCGGCTCCGCGAAGAGTGCCGACGAATGACCGCACCATCAGAGGCTCATTGCCGGAGATTACCCCCAGGTGTGATTTGAAATAAATCACATGCTGAGTGGGTGAACCCTTCCCATCAAACGGCGTGAAGTTGATTAAGTTGAACTTTGCCGGATATGGGATTGATTCCCATTCTCTTGGATATGGACAAGGAATGCCTGTTTTCTTCACCTCTTGAGCAGAAATTAACGTATTGATCTTGTTCTCGAGGTTTTTGATCTTCAAACTTTCGCCTGTGTTTTCGTTAGCACGATTCTGAGGCGGAAGTGTGGCATTACAACTAGCATCCTCATTACCACCCCCTGCATTGACGGGAGGATTATTGGCATTGTGAGCTTCATCCGTATCCGTGTGCTCCTCTTCCTGAACGACCTTGCATGGATTTGCTGCTCATGCATCTCTCTCATCTGCTGCATGGCCATCTCCATCTCGAATTTGAAGCTTTCTTGTTGTTTGGCTATGGCATCTTCGAGCATCTTGGCCACTTCTTCCGCGCTTATCATGAATGACTCGCGGGGTTGTCCTTCACTGGATACGGTATTGTCCGACGCAACTGCCGAGCCAGCATCTGATTCTTCATCTCCCGAGGGTAATCTTGTCCGAACCCTACCATACGTTGCACGAATGATAGCTCCGGACTGCAGACGAGTTACACGACGGGGCACTTCTGGAATAGCCTCGGGATTGTCCTGAGCCGATGTTCCCTTGCTGGTCATATTGGCGGTGACCCTCGGAAATTCTCCGTCACCGACCACCGTTCTTCTTTGCCGGAAATGCCTATGCCTTTGTTTTGGCGTTTCGGTACTAAGCCTTTCGAACACTGAAATTCTCTCGGGGACTGCCTTGATGCAGTTGCACTCAGACAGTACCGCCCGAATGAGCTTTGAACAAGGGCACTGAGTTTCTAGCCTTCGAGGACTTCTCTTTCTGGCTTTGCTCGTACCCCCAGCACGATAGTACAGCTCTTCCATTTGAAAGTCGGAGCAACCTATCGTGTGTTGGCAAGTTTTCTCAGGTATAACGCAATCATCATCAGACGATAACGTTTCCTTCTGAGAGCAAATTACTTTCTTCGGACTTTCGAGAGTCACGCACCTCGAAACGCGCTTTTGTGGGCGTGAACTCTCAACGGGCTCCTGAACTTCAATGCGCAAAGTAGTGCGCTTGGGTGCCATGATTTCTTTGTCATGTTGAGGGTTGCGGCGACCTCCAGGATGTTGATTCGTTCGGGGCTTTCTTAGTGGGCCCAAACGTCCTTGGATTGGAGCTTTGCTTCGCTCCTCCTTTCTTAGTGGGCCCAAACGTCCTTGGATTGGAGCTTTGCTTCGCTCCTCGGGAAGTGGACCGAGGCGTTCCAAGACTGACTTCCTTTTCTGGGATGGTCCAGTGGAATCTCCCGGAGCAGTTGTGGAAATCATCGGCGGTCTGGATTGATTCTCCGGAGGTTGAACTTTCGGAGGCTGCAGTTGTTGCTCCTTAGTCTGAATCACCGCTTCAGACTTCGGTCTCCAAGCTTTGCGGGTGATGGCGGCTTTCTTGGCCACCTCTTTCTGCAGCTTTCTAGCTTGAGCCCGTGCCTGCGCTGATAGTGCGTGGCGCTTGCGAATGCGCTCCTCCAGCGTTGATCGGTTCCATTTGACACGGACCCATTCCATTGTTGGCGGCTTGGAAGAGGCGCCGTTCATCTGTTGTTGAGGCTGTTTGCCTCTCTTGTTCTTCAGATCCGCGTTGTAGCGGATCCCGTCAACTGACTCCATGGCCTTTGCGAATTGTTTCGCAAGGCGTTGACGTTGCCTTTGGCGGGCTCTCTCCGAGAGAGTCACCACGCCCTCTGCGGCAGAAGGGTTGGCCAGAGCAGATCTCCCTGGTTGGGAATTGGAGGAATCTCACCCGATGCGACTTTGGCATCAAACGGAGCGAGATCTTCGTTGGTGTTTTCAACGTCTTCATACCAACGAGTTTTTCTCCTGGAGGAGATCTTTTTGGACTTGCGGGGGGAGGTTGATCCGGACGAGGACGTCAAGTACTCCTCGAACTTCTGCTGGTCGAACACGTATTCGACCTCCTCCACGACCGGGATTGAGATCCGCGGCTGCGACGCTCCGATCTCGGCAGCGAGATCGGCGGCTCCCACTATGGTCGCTAGATTGTTCGCGGGAAAAATCATAGCTTTCTTCATTGATTCCATTGCACACTCTTGTAAAAGTTTACCGGTTACAACGAGATCATAAAAAGAAATAAAAATTACAACTTTTCTCTTTTGTCGAACAAATCGCGAGCTCCTGTTTTGCGGTCACTCGCTTGTGTGGGTTCTTCGCCTGCGCCGGGGTTAATCCGTGGACCACCGCACGATCTAGATCCGGTCGGATCTATGCAGTATGACGGGTATTATTTTACCAAGGAAATAATAGCCGAGGGTACTATTTCGCCAAGGAAATAGTAGCCTTTAGTTCTCGGGATCAAAGGCCAAGCTTTGATCCGGAGGATGACTACGTAGATCTAAATCCGGTTCCTCTCGAACTCTTGCCTTATTTGGTGTTGACGATCGTCGAGCACCGGATCTGGAAGAGCAAGTCCTCAAAGTCCCAAAGTTTCAATCTTTTTTAGTTCTGAGCCTTGAATCCAGCAGAGCTTCGCCTCCAAATTTTTCAACCTCTGAACAAATGAACCACCTCCCCTATTTATAGGCCACCTTCACTGTGCCCGCGCACAGGTGGCCGAACCACCGAGCCACCTCAAGGTGGGGCCGAGCCCCCCTTGGTGTTGGGTTTTTCCGTCGTTGTGTCCGTTTTGTGGTTGACTTGTTCGGACTTAATTCGTTGACCTGATTTGGCAGTAAATCCACTTTTGAATTTGAGTCCAAAACTGATCTTAAATCGATCGTGATTCGTTCGAGTCCGCTCTTGTTTGGATGACTCGTTGATTCCTTAACCCGTTAGCTTGATTCCGCACGCGAGTGGATTTATTCCTTTGTTTGCGTGCAGTTCGTTAGTCTCGTAGCCTCGTTAATCCGCTTCGTAGGGTGTCACTTGGCTTCGGTGTTGTGGACTAACGATCGTGTTTGGATACGTCGCCCGATGGTCGGTTTGTCGAATCGGCGTCGTCGAGTTGTGTTAAAGAACCTATAGGCAGTTTTATACGCCTACAGGAAGATGGAATGAATATCATCATAAATCCCATGTACTTTCAAATGCAAAGTACTCATGGTCATATATTTCATAAGTGAGTCAAAAAACATACATGGCATCCGCCAACGACTCAGACTATCATTTAACTATCTCAATGTAACTCCATGAAGATTCTGATTCATCGCATTATCATGCGGGATGGACTACCTGGTCGGTATCCTAATAGTGTACATGGCTCATTAGTCTCATCGCATCTCTGTACGTAACAAGAGTGTGGAACAGACTACCAAGTAGGCATCCTAGAAATACGGCTCACAAGCCTCATCACACCCTAGTACGGGACGGACTGCTAGATAAAGCATCCTAAACTCGACTCAATAGCCTGTACAAATAGAATATCGACGTACTACCCCCGTAGTACTGAACTGAGCTCATCAACGATATCCAGAATATGTGTGTGTAATATGTACTAAACTCTTTCTCAAAGTAATCAGGTCAAAACCCATCATAATTCCTTTCAGCATACCCATGTGTGTGCTACCACACTATTTGACACTGGTTTTGTTCAGTTTAGAGTTTATATGATATCTGAAATTTTTAGTTAAATGTTATACAAGTACAGCAGTTTTCTGCAATCTATGATGAAAATAAAACTAAACCTCTTTATAATTCAATTAGATAATAAATTAGGGTTAACACACGAGTTAAACATAATTATCAAGTTTAAAAAATGAAAATTTAATCACCCCTAATGATCATGATCATGTTACTATCATAAACAATTAGGAAAAGCTAATGATCTAGCATTGGGTTAAGATTTATCACCAAAAATCTCATCTTTTTCATATTAGGTTAAGCCTTAAGCATGAAAATATTGATTAAACACTTTTATAATCATTAAACACTATAGGGATGGATTTAGATACAGATGATCTTGAGCCACTAAAAATGATGTGAAACGACTCCTTATTGTTGGCCTTCTTGTTTTGATGATGTTTAACAAATAATTTATGATTAATGTTGTTTGTATAGTATTTGTGATTTTCTATTTATTATAGACAAACAACATGTTGGAGGATGGATGGTATCAAGCTTTCACGATCATATCCAATAGAGGTTGGCGGAATAGTGGAGTGAAGGCATGCAATTCAAGTTAAAGATTCAAATTCCGCTTCATCAGTAAGTGTACCAAGATAGAGCATATTGAAGATCAAGATTGCTTGGGTAAATTAGTTTAGGTTTATATTATGTGTGTTGATACTTTAGGCTCAATTATATACACACACATTTTATTAGTTTCTTTGTATATACATATAGTTACACAAGTTTTGGTTTTATGGTTTTCTAGTTTTAATATGAAACAATTGAATACAATTGAAAATATATTTCTTGTTTCAAAGTTTTTACTAGCATGTAAATAAATATTTATATTCAAACATGTTTGTTTTTATGTGGATAAGTTGGTTTGGTTTAATTTCATAGATCTGAAAAAAAATATTCATATACATATTCATATGTTTCATATTCTATTGTATTTGTGAAAATATTGTATTCATTGTTTAATAGACTTCATAACAATTGAAATATTGTGAGTATAACCTTTCTTATTTATATGCATGATATATTCTAATTTATATATTCATTTCTTTCATGCATATATATCTCTTTTGTAAATTGTTTGTCATCATCAAAAAGGGGGAGATTGTTGTCCTTGGGCTCTTTGGAAATCTCCTCCTTTTGAATTTGAATCAAAGAGTTCTCTAACTGAGCTCTGACTACTCTGTCCCTCCAAGGTGACTGCACTAATATAGTTGCTAAGTATGCGCTGGTCCCGCCAACCTCTGGCCTAAAACAAACTGGCTAAGAGTGAGAAGATCTCTATACAGCAAGCATCTCAAAGCCGCGACATGGTGTCGACGCTTCCTACTCAAAGCATCTGCTACGACTTTCGCCTTCCCCGGGTGATATTGAATTACGAACTCGTAGTCCTTGATGAACTCAATCCATCGCCGCTGCCTCTGATTAAGTTCCTTTTGGGAGAAAATGTACTTCAGACTCTGGTGGTCTGTGAAAAGCTCGAACTGAACTCCATATAAGTAGTGTCTCTATGCCTTCAGCGCGAATACCACCACTTCTAACTCCAAATCATGAGTGTGGTAATTCTTCTCATGCACACTCAACTACCATGAAATGTATGCTACTACCCTCTAAGTCTGTATCAAGACACCTCCCAAACCTGCTAATGACGCATTCGTGCATACAACAAATGTCTTGTCACTACTCGGAATAGTAAAAACGGGCGCCATAGTCACCTTAGTCTTCAAGGTATCAAAGGCTTTCTGGCACTCCATGCTCCAAGTGAACTGTACACCCTTCTTTGTAAGGCGTGTAAGTGGTACTGCAATCTTCGAGAAGTCCTGAATGAACTTGCTAGTCTCAAGTCAATGAGTGGGATAAGTCTGCTCATTGGCATCCTCAATTGTCTCAAAAATAAGGCCGCCACTCTGTAGTTAACACATTAAAACACCTCCAAAACCCAATAACGACGCCATCCTGTTAGACAACAAAAGTCCTATTCACTGTTCGAATTTACCAAACACCGGCGCTATCGAAGTCAACTTATATTTCAAAGCCATACATATATATATTTTTCATGATTATATGTGAAAATAGTGTATTCTAGTTTATAGACTTAACAATCATAATATACATCTTCTATTAAGGCTATAAAATCAGTTTATGAAGTTTCAAAACATGGTGTAGTCAAAATGTCAAAACAAGTATGTTTTCATTTTTATATTTTGGACTATTTTGTAAAATGAAGAGATTTCTCATTTGGGATGTGCTTTTTGAAAACCAGTTTTTGTAGCATATTTATTATCATGTCTAAAATCATTTTCCAAAGTTTTATAATTTTTTGAAATTATTTTATATTTCTTAACAAGGTTCAAATTTGAAATTTTCTGTGTACATGTTTATGAGTCGACTCATGAACAGTATTGAGTCGACTCACAAACTGCTGCGTAGTTTATAATTTGTTTCTAATGAGTTGACTCACAATATCATGAGCCGACCCATCAGGTTGAGTCGACTCATACCTGTCATAAGTCGACTTACAAACTGTGCTAGAAAATGAGTTTTGTTTCTGATGAGTCGACTCATGATCTTATGAGTCGACCCATGGTTTATGAGTCGACTCATGATTTTTATGAGTCGATCCATAAGTTGGTTTTTAGCCTGTAATGACTACTTATGTGTCGACTCATAAACAGTACTGAGTCGACTCATAACACTGTAACGGCTATATTTCCAGACTGTACTGTTTTTGGGTTTTTGGTCTTTTTGCCTTGTTTTCTCTTGGCTTTTGGGTTCCTATAAATACCCCCACATATCCTCAGTTCTAAACAACTAAGAAAAGTTTAAAAAAGTTTTTAAAGGGTGTTTAAGTGTGTTTAAGTTTGGTTTTTGTTTGGTTTGTGAAGAAGCTTTCACCAGTGGAGGAGATCATCTATATTGTTTGAGCTCCATTTTAATCCATCCCTCTATCTTGTTTTTCAGAGAAGAATTTCTAAACTCAATACTAGCTTTGTATTAATTATTTGTTGTTTATCATTTTCATCAAGCTAGGGTTTTACATTGAGTTTATAATTGATTTTCTCATTGCTTACACACACAATCATTGAGGTTATTGTATTTGCATACATTGTATAATTGGGTTGCGGGGAGTTGTATCAATTGAGGGTAAGCTTAATTGAGTTCTCATCTATTGTAGAGAATAACCAAAGTTTTATTCGTGCCTAATTGTGTAGATCACCTTGTAATACACTTGTACATCGAGAGAAGTGTGTGGTGAGAGATGGGGTCGTCCCAAGAGAAGTGGGGTAGGTAACAATACCTAGAGAGAGGTTGTAATTCCTAACACTTAAGGGAGACACTGACTAGAGACCAACACTTAAGAGGGTGTAAAGTGGGATTGCAAGAGTGTGAGATTGTAATATTTTTGGTAAACTAGAAAATCAAGTGTGAGGTGTAAACGTTATTCGGGTGAACGTAGAAAACCCGGTTGTGATAGTGAAGATCTCCTCAAGGTGAGGAGCGGAGACATAGGTTGTGGGGACCGAACTCCATGATCATATCATTTGTTTGTAATTGCATTGGCATACTTATCTTTATGTTTATATCTTATATCGCCTTTGTATATTGCTTGTTGTTTATATTTCCCACTATCTAGTTTAGATTATATACCCTTGTATTATTTGTATATCCTCGCATATATCTCATAGTATATCTCATTGCTAGGATATTTACCTTTGTTGATATTGCATATTCTTGCTCATAACATATTGTATATCTATCTTACAAGAATAATTTATTAATAAGTTTTAAGAAATTAGTGAGGAACATGGTCTCCATATCGTCCCAGCTGTTCACGCTACCTGGCTTGAGGCGGCGATATCAATCGAAGGCGGCTCCGCAAAGAGTGCTGACGAATGACCGCACCATCAGAGGCTCATTGCCAGAGATTACCCCCAGGTGTGATTTGAAATAATTGTATATCTATCTTACAAGAATAATTTATTAATAAGTTTTAATTAGCATAAAATCGGATTAGATTAGCACAAGACCCTAATCACCCCCACCCCTCTAGGGTCTAACACTTATCGCCAAACGTCGTAGATCTCACCTTTTCCTCACTTCTCACCTCACAAGACGCTCCTAAAATCTCAACTTTAAGGCTAGGGTTTGAGAGAAGGGAAGAGGGGCTGCTAGGATTTGAAACTCTGATGAAAAGATGATAATTTTCGTGAAAACACATGTGTATATATATAACGGGTCTGAAATCAAACTGGCTAAGGGTATGAAGATCTCGATATAACGGGTACCTCAAAGCCGCAATCCGATGCAGACGCTTCCTGCTTAATGTGACTGCTACAACATTCGCCTTCTCCGGATGGTACTGAATCACGAACTCATAATCATTGATAAACTCAACCCATCATTGCTGTCTCTAATTTAGTTCCTTCTGAGAGAAAAGATACTTTAGATTCTGATGATCCGTGAAAAGCTCAAACTATACTCCATACAGATAATGCCTCCATGTCTTCAGTGCAAAGACCACCGCTGCTAGCTCCAAGTCATGAGTGGGATAAGTCTGCTCATGCATCCTCAATTGTCTCAAAATATAGGCCGCCACTCTCTAGGTTAACATTAAAACACCTCCAAGACCCAATAACGACGCATCCTGTAGACAACAAAAGTCCTATCACTGTTCGGAATGACCAACACCGGCGCTGAAGTCAACTTAGATTTCAAAGCCTCAAAGGCCTCCTAGCATTTTGTGCCCCAAACAAACTATACACCCTTCTTAGTAAGGCATGTAAGCGCCATCGTAATCTTCGAGAAGTCCTGAATGAACTTCCTACAATGGCCTAAAATTCTAGGAAACTACGAATCTCTGTAATTGTCTATGGTGGCTCCCAATCTAGTACTGCCTCTACCTTAGCTAGGTTAACTATAATGCCCTCTCTACCAATGACGTGGCCCAAAAATCTTATCTCAAATAGCTAAAACTCGCACTTGCTGAATTTGGCATATAGCCGATGCACCCGCAAGATCTGTAATCCTAGTCGAAAATGCTGCTCGTGCTCCGCCTGCGATCTCGAATATATAAGGATGTCATCGATAAATATTATCACGAACTGGTCCAAATAGGGACAAAAAACCGGTTCATCAAGTTCATGAATACAGCGGGAGCATTAGTTAGCCTAAATGGCATGACAAGAAACTCAAAGGACCCATAACGAGTCAAAAAGGCGGTATTGGGAATATCTATCTCCCGAACCCGCAGCTGATGATAGCTAGAACAAAGATCAATCTTTGAGAAGTGCTATGCTCCCTGCAGCTGGTCGAACAAGTCATCAATTCTAGATAATGGATACCTGTTCTGGATAGTGACCTTGTTCAACTCCTGATAATCTATACAAAGATGCATACTGTCATCCTTCTTCTTCACGAAAAGGACTGGCGCTTCCCACAAAGAATGACTCTGACGATTAAAATCCTGAGACAATAACTCGTCCAGCTAAGTCTGTAGCTCCATCATCTCAGTAGGTACCATGCGATAGGGAGCTCGAGATATCGGTGATGTGTCTAGCTGTAACTCGATGCAGAACTCAAACTCTCACATAGGAGGTAACCCCGGTATGTCCTAAAAGACATCCTGAAAATCTGACACGACTCTAGTCACACACAACTTAGTACTCTGATCTCTCAGCATCACCTCCTCAATATATGCCAAAAATGACTTCGCAAACTGATTGCCCTGTGAGGTCGCTACAATCAATTTAGACCCATCAGACTCTCGCAAACTGACTGTTTTCGCAAAACAGTCGATGCTAATATGATAGGATGATAACCAATCCATTCCAAGAAAAACGTCAAAATCTGACATCCACAAAATGATTAGATCTACAATAAACTCGGACTCATCTAAGCTGATGACATGACATCCACAAAATGATTAGATCTACAATAAACTCGGACTCATCTAAGCTGATGACACATCTCCTACAGACGCTCCCTAATAGGGACTCATCTAAGCTGATGACACATCTCCTACAGACGCTCCCTAATAGAGATACCTCCCCTAAAGGAGTAAGAACGGATAGCGGTACATCTAAGGGATGTGCGACTAACTGAAGCCTATCCATAAAGGCTTGAGATATAAAAGAATGGGAAGCACCAGAATCGAATAGGATCCGAGTTGGACAAGTGTTCACTAAGAAAGTACCTTCTAGTATAGCTCTGCTCGCATCGTGATCACGTTGTACGACTGCATAGACTCTGCTTGAGGCTGGTGACTGTTGAACTATTAGCGGTGGAAATACAAGACTATCTATTCCTTAGGAATCTCCTGAATGACACGAATCTGGTCTACTAGCCCTTCAATTCTCGAAATCGTTGGCGGTATCTCAAACATCTGTTGCTGGTCGTAACAACGACCCTGCGACTACTGACCCTGACATGGCTTGAGATATAAACTTTTGATGGCATGGGATCACCAAACCAACATATCTATCATTTCAAGTCACAGACTGGGAATGTGATATCAAATGTCGCCATACTGGCTCGATTGTTCATTGGCACCCTTAAGGGAGTTGCCTTTGAATGGTTCAGAAAACTGCCTGCGGGATGTATCCAAAGGTAGGCGGATCTAGAGAGACTCTTCTTATCATGATTCTTTAAAGATGATACAGAAGTCTCCATCCATACCCTTCTCACCACTAAGCAGAAGAAGAGGGAGTCCGTCAAAGCCTTCGTCAAAAGGTTTCGAAACATGGCTCTACGATGTCCGACAAGTATGACATAGTGATATGTATGACACAGTCAACACTGGTAGAGACCTGTCGACACAACTTGCAAACCGATCTTCTAGCACAAATGAGGGTTGCAGAATGCCGTTCTTGGAGAAAATTAATCTCTCAAGGCGAACAAGCTCAAAAGATTATTGTAAGGATCAAAACTGAAGAACAAAGTAGGCAGGATCAACCTGAGCAATCAAACCAAGCCCAATCTTCTCAGCCAGAAAAGGAAGATACTACGACCACTGAAGTCAATCCTCTTCAGTAGGATGGCGGGTCTAACAACTATCACGTTAATAGTTATCTCTGATAGTCAAACTCGTTAGATAGTGGCCCACTAGGCGATGTGCCATGTCTACCCTTTTTCCTCCCTGCACTTATTCAAGACTGGGGGTTAGTTTGTTTGTAGTTCATTAGATTATGAGTAAAAAATTTTTTGAGTTATCATATTCAATACCTCTGTCAACCATGAAATTTGCCAAAACTATCACGTTAATGATCACCTCTGACAGTCTATTTTCTCTGAATTCCCCCACCAATCCTCTTTACGCAGGATGGCGGGTCCACCAAAACTATCACGTTAACATTTACCTCTGATAGTCCATTTTCTCCAAATTCCCCCACCAATCCTCTTCAAGCAGGATGGTGGGTCAACCAAAACTATCACGTTAATATTCACCTGTGATAGTCCATTTCTCCTAAATTCTCCTACCAATCCTCTTCAAGTAGGATGACGGGTCCACAAAAAAACTATCACGTTAATGATCACCTTTGATAGTCCATTTTTCCAAATTCCCCCACTAATCCTTTTCAAGTAGGATGGCGGGTTCACCAAAACTATCACGTTAATGATTACCTCTGATAGTCCATTTTTTCCGAATTCCTCCACCAATCCTCTTAAAGCAGGATGGCGGGTCCACCAAAACTATCACGTTAACATTTACCTCTGATAGTCTATTTTTTCCAAATTCAATCCACCAATCCTCTTCAAGTAGGATGGTGGGTTCACCAAAACTATCACGTTAATGATTACCTCTGATAGTCTATTTTCTTCAAATTCCTCTACCAATCCTCTTCAAGTAGGATGGCGGGTCCACCAAGACTATCACGTTAATGATCACCTTTGATAGTCCATTTTTTCTAAACTCCCCCACAAATTCTCTTCAATAGGATGGCGGGTCCACCAAGACTATCATGTTAATGATCACCTCTGATAGTCCATTTTCTCTAAATTCAATCCACCAATCCTCTTCAAGTAGGATGACGGATCCACCAAAACTATCACGTTAATAATCACCTCTGATAGTCCATTTTCTTTAAATTCCCCCATCAATCCTCTTCAAGTAGGATGGCGGGTCAACCAAAACTATCACGTTAATGAATACCTCTAATAGTCCATTTCTCCCAAATTCCCCTATCAATCCTCTTCAAGTTGGATGGCGAGTCTACCAAAACTATCACGTTAATGGTCACCTCTGATAGTCCATTTTCTCTAAATTCCCTCACCAATCCTGTTCAGTAGGATGGCGGGTTCACCAAAACTATCACGTTAATGATCACCTCTAATAGTCTATTTTCTCCTAATTCCCCCACCAATCCTCTTCAGTAGGATGGCGGGTCCACCAAAACTATCATGTTAATAATCACCTCTGATAGTCTATTTTCTCCAAATTCTCCTACCAATCCTCTTCAGTAGGATGGCGGGTCCACCAAAACTATCACGTTAATGATCACCTCTGGTAGTCCATTTTCTCCAAATTCCCCCACCAATCCTCTTTAATAGGATGACGGGTCCACCAAAACTATCATGTTAATGATCACCTCTGATAGTCCATTTTCTCCAAATTCAATCCACCAATCCTCTTTAATAGGATGGCGGGTCCATCAAAACTATCATGTTAATAATTATCTCTGATAGTCCATTCTCTCTAAATTCTCCTGCCAATCCTCTTCAATAGGATGGTAGATCCACAAAACTTTCATGTTAACAGTTACCTCTGATAGTCCATAACCTTGCCAATCCTCTGTAATAGGATGACAAGTTCACAAAACTATCATGTTAATATCACCCTCTGATAGTCCATCAATCTGCCAATTCTCTTCAATAGGATGGCGGGTCTACAAAACTATCATGTTAATAGTTACCTCTGATAGCCAAACTCTTCAGATAGCGGCCTGTCATGTGACATGCCTTTATTCTGACTTGATGAATAGTGGCCCACAAGACGATATGTCATGTCTACCCCTCTTTTTCCTCCCCCGCTAAGTCTTAATCAAGACTGGGGGTTAGTTACTTAAAATCCACGGGATTAAGAGTAACGAATCTTTTACATCGTCGAGCTAACATCATACTTCTGATGATCATCATCCCCACGGAGTATGAATTCAGCTTGCATTACTCCCAATTTGTCACGTTAATAATATACCTCTGACAATCAACTTATCAATCCTTATCAATAGGATGATAGGTCCTCAAAATTGCTCAAATCGTAATCTTTCCCAGTAAGACACTACATCTTCAAAATCTTATTCAACTCACAAGTATCAAAATTCATCGCTTCTGGTGATAAAATCACCTAGCAAGTTTCCCCAGCGAGATGCTAATTCCCAAAATCTTGTGCAAGTCACAAGTACACATTCTCTTGTCAAGTTAGCATCACACCTCTGACAAATCAACTTACCAATCCTCTTCAATGGGATGATAAATCCACAAAGTTACTCCGATCGTAACAAATTCCTGTCATGTTAGTATCACACCTCTGACAAATCAACTTATCAATCCTCTTCAATAGGATTATAAGTTCACAAAGTTACTCCGATCGCAATAAATTCCTGTCATGTTAATATAACACCTTTGACAAATCAACTTATCAATCCTCTTTAATAGGATGATAACTCTACAAAGTTGCTCCGATCGTAACAAATTCCCATCATGTTAACACCAAACCTTTGACAATTAACTTATCGACTCTCGTCAATAGAGCGATAAGTCCTCAAGGTTGCTCCGATCGTAACAAATTCTTGTCACGTTAATCTCACACCTCTGACAAAATCTACTTATCGACTCTCCCTAATAGAGCGATAGGTCCTCAAAATTAACTTGATCGCAATATTCTTTTTGTCATGTTAATATCACACCTCTAACAAAATCAACTTATCGACTCTCTTCAATAGAGCGATAGGTCCACAAACCCGTCAAGTTAACATCACACATCTGACGACACAAACCAACTTATCGACTCTCTTCAATAGAGCGATAAGCCCATAAAATATTGTTAGGTTAACATCACACCTCTAACAGTCAAACCCCCCAATGAACTTGTTAATATTTTTTTTGACAAGAATAGCAAGTTTTTATTATAAAATCCCTAGCGGATTAAAGATTTTCTAGAATTATCCTAGTGATAACCAAGAAAATTTCTAAATTTTACTCTAAGTAAAAATTCATGCCAAGTTAATACTACACATCTGGCACTTCCAACTTTCTTTCAGTGTTTCAAGTGAAAATATAACACAGGAAGAAATAGTGACAAAGTCTACGTATTCAATATCGTAACCAGTGATTATCATTAAATTAATAATCTCTGAATCCATACCTCGCATGTATAGGGAATTTTATCCGGAATCCTAAGTTGGGATAAATCAACGTCTAATACGCGTTGTCGGGTAGTCTTTGACGGTAAAAAAGACAAAAGCCCACGTATTTAACATCGTGGTAGGTTGTTATTAATAACGTAAAAATCCATGCCTTACACGCATGGGGTTTTATATCTTGATCCCTAAATAGAGATAAGTCTACACCTCACACATGCTGTCGGGTGGTCCGTTCCTGCGAAAATGACCAAGCCTACGTATTCAACATCATAGCATTAAAAATCCATATCTTTCACACATGGGGGACTTTATCTCGATCCATAATTAGAGATAAGTCTGTATCTAACACATGCTGCCGGGTAGCCTATTCCCGTAATAATGGCAAAGCCTACGTATTCAATATCATAGCAGATTGTTATTAATAATACCAGAATCCATGCCTTAGACGCATAGGGGACTTTATCTCGATCCCTAATTAGAGATAAGTCTACGCCTAACACGCGTTGCTGGTTAGTCTTTTTCCGTAAAAATAACAAATTCTATGTATTCAAAATCATAGCATCAAGTCTAAGAGGGTTCATTCTCTTAGCATAACGTTACATGTGGAACGGTCTTAGACAATCCACATGCTAGCCCGACTCAAACGGTAGTCGGTAAAGGATTATCAAATCCGTTGATGGCCGAGGATTTGCCAAAAATCCTATGTATGTTTGTAGGCCCATCAGCTTAATGGATGTGAGCCGAGACTTGAAACAGATGAGCTAAAGACAAGTCTCAAAGACTTAGTCAAAAATGCATGAAAGCTACTTCCATGTCTCAAGTCAAAACGTCGAGGTCAAACCCGCGTCGCAAAAACCATAACGTCGAGGTCATAACCGGGGTACAAATTAAAAACGCAAGGGTGAGACCCGCGTCTCAAGTTCAAAACGCAAGGGTCCACCCGCGTATTCCAGAAGAAGGATTATGACGCATACCTTCACACAAGTCCTACGTGGCAAATCCCTTCAACCAAGATGCCTTCGAAGCGAGTGTAGAGAACGACTCCTTTACGACAAGGAATCAACAGGTCCAAGATCAGAGTTGAGATCCAAAGTATTCCGAAAATTTATCTCAGTCAACCATGAACTTTTGAAAACTTTGAAGGGGGTTCTGTAGGTTGTCTAAAAATCACTGCAGATAGTTGATCCCCTATCAAACACCAATGATGAAAGTTACAATCTGACAATTTCTAGAAGGCTATAATTTAAAGACTTTCACGTAGATCGATGAAGGTTACAATCTAACGACCTTCACAACAACCGATGAAAGCTCTAGTTTAACAGCCTTCACAATCAACGTCGGGAGTTACAATCTGACGACTCTCATATTTTCAAGGAACCAAGATGAAGATTACAAGATGACGGTCTTTGCAATGCTCCAGCAAAAGAGATCACAAATTGATGGTCTCTTCACATCAAAACGCAGAGATCATCCCTACGTTACACCATCAAAATGTAGAGGTCATCCCTGTGTTACACCATCAAAACGCAGAGGTCATCCCTATGTTACTACATCAAAACGCAGAGGTCATCCCTGTGTTACAATATCAAAACATAGAGGTCATGCCCACATTTCAGAGTCAAAATGCATAGGTCATCCCCAGTGCTCCAGTTAAAAACGCTGAGTTCGCGGACTCAAAATGTGAAGTTCATCTCTGCGTCCAAAGTCTGCATTTTAGATTTATAACGCAGCACGACCTGTGCGTTCAGCTACCAAAGTAGGCCCAACTCTGCATTTTAAGTCTAAAACGTAGAGTTCGGGCCCTAAACGCTATTTTTCAGTGTTTAACTCGTTCAAAGCACGAACTGAACGGTTTCAAAACTGTTTTCCCTAACTATTTGGAGAGCTGTTTAATGGGGCGGTTACACCCCATTCTGCCCCACTTAGGTTCGAATTAAGGGGGAGTTACACCCCTTAATCCCCTATAAATAGGAGTAAACTCAACTGAGTTCGGATCTTTGGATCTTGGAGTATCTTGGAGATCTAGAGATCGGCTTCTTTGGATCATCTTCTTGGCAGCAGATCATCTTCGAGCTTCCTGTAGCAACAAAGTTCTTGGAGTATTCCCTTGGATTATTAACTGATTTTTCGGTTCAAATCAACTCTTTTTTAAGAGTTTAAACTCACTCTGAGTTATCAACTCGTTCAGAGTTTCAAACTTGCTTTGCAAGTTCTCTACAACGTCATATCATGAGGAGAAGATATCTTTCCAGTGAATAAAGACATTCGGATCGTCAACGAAGAGAAAACTCGACGTGAGTATTTGAGGGAGGCACTCCATCGCTATCGTAAAGAACCTAGTATTAAACAAATGGGAGAATTCAGATCAATTCTTTTCTCTTTTGTAATCAAAAATCCAAATTGTAATTGAGATTGAGGGAATACAGATCAAATATATTTCTTTCAATTTTTATTTTTACTACAAATTTTCCACCAAAACAAATGATGGCGACTCCACGGGGACTAGCTTCTCTGACGACGAAGTAGTGACGCAATCCGACATCAAGCTCGCTGGAACAACCGTTAATTTGCTCCTAGCTTCTCTAATGACATCAAGCTTTCTACCATCGATGCCTACTATTTCCAAAATCTGACTCCACAAATGGCTTTGTCTCGTCGAGATAGGCGATTTTCATGTATTATATGTTAAATTCTGCCTTCCGGATTGAGAGATATCGTCGTTTCTTTGTGGCTAACCATCTTGAATACATTTTTTTATATTTGTTTTTTTAATTTCTCCATCTTCTACAAGCTACTCGGTTTGATTTGGTGCTTGGGCTTTTTGACTCTTGCTTGTGTTCTTCATTTAATTCATGGGTTTTTATTGAGAGAAGAGATCTTGGGTTTTATTCTTGTTCTTCATTTAATTCATGGGTTTTTATTGAGAGAAGAGATCTTGGGTTTTATTCTTGATTAACCTGCAATTAAAGATAAAAATAATTATTAGTGGGAGATCTTGGGTTTTATTCTTGATTAACCTGCAATTAAAGATAAAAATAATTATTAGTGGTATATTTATTTATGTAAAATAGATAATGAAGGTATAAAATTGTAATAATAATACGATTATCACATATTTTCCATAAGACATTTTAATAGGGGGAGCAATCCCTATATCTTTTTATGTTTTATACTCACCCGTGCATATTGAAAGGGGGAGCTTTCGCTCTCCTGTTCTTTTGTGTTTTATTGTATATCTTATATACTCTTTGTGTAGATTGTTTGTCATCATCAAAATTGAGGAGATTGTTAGGTCTCATGTTATGAGCCTACATCTTATAATCTTGTTTTGATGATTACAAACAATTCCTAATATTGTTTGTCTAGTATTTATGTTTTCTTATTAGGTATTCTAGACAAACAATATGTTGGAGGTTGGATGGACTAGAACTTCAACGATCATATCTAATGGAGGTTTGCGGGATTGTGGAGTAAAGCTATGCATTCAAGTCAAGATCCAAGTTCAAGCTTCATCTGCAAGTTTACCAAGACGAGCATATTGAAGATCTATCAAGCTTTTGTATATTAGTTGTTTTGTAGCGTATATTGTGTGAATATATTTCAAGCTCAATATATATATACACACATAATTTTGATTTTATTACAAAATGAGTTTATTTGAGAAAACAATGTAATATTGGTTTGTTAATCTTGTTTACATTACATTCATGTTTTAGAATGTTTATAAAAACATTTCATAAAGTTTCCACATGTTCTTTCATGTCAAACTTTATTTTCAAGATTCATGAAAAACATGTATTATGTACATTTTTGATAAACATTAAGTTTTCACAAATATGAGGATATTTTTGCAAAATTCATTTTCAAACAAGTTTGTCAAAATGTTTATAAACTGTTTATAAAGTTTCATATTTTTTAGAATTTATTTACTATTTTTACAGAGCCTTGAAACTCAATTTCAAAATCGATTCAGGCTAATAACTGTTATCAGTCGATTCGATTCAAGCTAATAACTGTTATCAGTCGACTGGTCAGTTGACTGATAACATCAATCGACTGATGTGTCGACTGATGAAAATGTCTATAATCATCAAAAGTCTTTGTTTTATTTTGGTCGACTGACCAGTCGACTGATGATCCATCGGTCGACTGATAAAAAGGTCATCAGTCGACTGATAAGCTGTCGATTGTCAGTAACGGTCAGCTCATCAGTCGACCGATGAAACCCGTCAGTCGACTGATAAGCCTTCCAACGACTAGTTTTGTGCAGTTTCCAGACTTTCAGTTTTTGAGTTGTTTTGTCTTTTTCTCTGGGTTTTTAATGATGTCTTAAGTGCCTATAAATACCCCAGTGCATTCAACTCTTGAAGCCATCAAGAAAATTGTTTAATCAAGTTTTAAAAGAGTTTAGTTTGTGTTTAAGCATTGTTTTAAGTTTGTTTCAAAAGAGGAGTTTTTCACAAGGAGGAAGCTTTTGATTTCAACTGAGGAATTCATCCTCATCATCTATCTACAACTCCTTGTGTTTATAGAGAATATTTATAACTCTTTTATCTAGCTTATTTATCTTTTGATTTTCATATTCATATCTTAGCTAGTTTTATTTCAGTTTGAATTTTATTGTTCTCATTTGTCACTCACACCTCAACTTGAGCTTTTGGTATTATTCATACAATATATTGTTGGGTAGTGGTGAGTGATTTAGTGAGAGTTAGCTTCATAGTGTTCTCATTCATTGTTAGAGAACAAATCATTGTACTTGAGCTTCATTTATGAGAATCACCTTGCACTACACATTTACATCAAGAGGAGTGTGTGGTGAGGACGTAGTCGATACCAAGAAGAGTGGCGTCGGTAGTAAAGCCTAGAGAGGGGTAGTAAAGCCGAGCACTTTAGAGAAGCGATACGTGAGGACCAACACTTGAGTTTATAGTTTGTGTATATACATTGTGAGAGAATTGTGGAGTTTTTAGTAAGATAGAAAACCGAGTGTGTAGAGAAGTTCCGGCTTCCAAACCGGGTGTGTCGATAGTGGAGTTCTCCCCGGGAGTGGGGAGCGGAGACGTAGGACGGAAGTTCCAAACTCCGTGATCAAATTTTTGTATTTGGATTGCTCTTTGTGTCCACTATTTTTTTATATTGTTTCTTGTTTATTTTCCCCTTTGCATATATATCATTGCATATATATTATTGAATATCGTCATTGTTAGGATATATTTGTTAACAACTGTTAATTGGCATTAATATCTAATAAGATTAGCAATAACCCTATCCCTCCCTCCCCTCTAGGGTACTTTCAATTGGTATCAGAGCTTGGTACTTTTTTATTTGAGGTCTAACTGCCTTGAGTTAAAGATCCCTTGTTCTTATTATTGTTGCTAATCTTGTTTTGATATTATTTATTTCTTGCTTGCACATATTATGGATATGCACGGTGCACCTAGTCTTGGTTTTGCTGTTAACATTGCTCCTAGAATTAGTAATTTCCCCTATGAACAATGATGTGCTAGATTTAGCATTTTTGCTAAATCTACAAATATCGATATATGAGAAATTATTGAATGCATTTATATTGTACCCATTACGGAGAAATCCAAGTGGAGTGATAATGATGTTAGATTCTTTGCTATGAACAAGTCCTTGTTAAAATTTCTAATTGATGCCTTTGGCTTATCTTTTGCTAATAAACTTAATTCTTTTGATAGTGCTTATACGTTATGGAAATTAATAGAAGCATATCAAGGGGACTTTGAGGCAATCCGACAACATTTGAAGGATTCGGCTTCAAGTTCAAAAGGAGCATCATCTTCATTCATACGACCACTAGGCGATAGCCCTAGTGAGGTATGCGAGTCCGACAATAATAATGATTTTACTTTTGATGAGCTCGCACATGAATATGAAAAATTGTTACATGACCATAAGAAATTAAAACATAACTTTAAAGAATTAAAAAGCAAGCATGTTCAATTGAAATCCGTTCACGAGTCCTTTGTATCTAAGTTTGATTTCATTGCAAATGAAATTGTTAATCTTAAAGAATGGAATAAAAAATTAAGATTGGATATTGCATGGTTGACTCATGATAAGAATAATGCCATGATAGAAGTAGAGGCTAATAAAAATAAATTAGATACTCTTGTTCATGATAAGAATAATGCCATGATAGAAGTAGAGGCTAATAAAAATAAATTAGATACTCTTGTTTGTTCTACTTCTTGTGACAATGCAAAAATAAATTAGATACTCTTGTTTGTTCTACTTCTTGTGACAATGCATATATTTCAAATGATGAGTTGAGTCAAATAAAGAAACGCATATCATCCTTAGATTCAATATTTAATACATGCATTGCCAACAATAAAAAGTTTATGGACATGTGTGCAAAGTCCCATGAAAATGTTTCTAAGAAATATATTCACTATGCACACATGTATAACAAAACTTACAAGTGTTCTATTTGCAGCCGAAAAGGTCATATCGCTAATTTTTGTTATAATACACAAAAGCCTAACAAGTCTTATCATGTTTGTGCATCCCATCAAGCTTCTCCATCTCATACACATGTATACACACATAGTGATAATCATAAACATGCTCATGTGTATAAGTGTGAATTTTGTGGTTATTTTGGTCATTTGGCCAAGTATTGTTTTGATTTAAAAAGGAATTTTCTTTTGCCAAATGATTCTAAAATACCACATGTGTTTAATTGCAATGTTTGTGATAGATTTGGACATATTGCAAAACTTTGTTATGATTTGCAAAATGCTTCTATGTTGCAAAATGTTCGAAATAGACCCATGTTTAAAAGTATTTCGCATTAGCAAAAATCTTCATCCACATGGTCAACATAAACAAATGCATCCTCTTAATTGCACTTATTGCAATCGAATGGGTCATTTGCTTAATTATTGCTATGACCGGATCCGTGCACAAAATGTGCCCAAAAGGGATCATAACCCTAGGGCTTTAAGGTTTACTGATAGGGGTCATGTCCCTAGACTCTTAGGTTCCAAGAGTAATTAGGTACGAAAACAAATATGATTCTTTAAGAACAAATTTTTTAAATTTTAAATATTTTTTATGTTCTTAAAGATGAGTTTTATTTGAGATTTTTGCAAACAATTTTTAAAATCTTTAAAAGAAAAGTATTATAATATATATATATATATATATATATATATATATATATGTTTTATATTATTGATAAATCAAAATGATTTTTAGTTTTTCAAAACAATACTTCATGTTTGTCATGTGTTTTATAGTTTTAGTTTGAACTATGTTGGTTTTTGATTCATTTTGATGTGTTTGTGCTTTATGAGATCATTATAAAACACTCTTTTGATGATATTTATGTATTTGTGCTTATGGATTATCAATTAGTGCTTTATAATATATTCTTTATGTGGTTTGCTCAAATTTGTTTCATCTTGTTGATCAAACATCTTCTTTTTTTTTAAACCTTGTTTTGGGTTTATATATGAGAGGTTTATTTTTTGAGCAACCCCCGGATGCATTAATTATTTGTTTCAAATTATGTCTACCGGGCATTCATATGGGTTGAAACAAGCTTTTCTTGTTGTTGTCGAAAATAAGTATATTGGTCATTTATGTATTTATCCAAAGCATACTAATATTTGATCCTTATGGATAAAACTTATAAATGTTTTGATAAATTTTCTTTGTAATCATGTATATAGCAAAGATGTTTCCATTATATATATTGATACAAAATATTCCTTTTAGTGGACATCTTTGCCTAACGTCTTTGCTTAGAGATTTTTTTTTTGTGACTTGAGCATGTTTGTCGTTTGAATCATGTATTTGCTCAATCATCTTATTTTTTTGTTAAAATGACACTTTATCCTTTTTCATGAACAAGATTTTGGTTTTCATAAGTTTTCATGAACTTGTACTTTGTTTTAATATATTGAGACGTTATTCTCATAGTAATGTATTTATATATATTCTCAATCAATCATAATTTTTGGTTTGATAACTTATGAATTTTCTTTTGAACTGTTTACAAAGTTTCACATTTTTTAGAATTTATTTACTATTTTTATAGAGCCTTGAAACACAATTTAAAAATTGATTCAGGCTGATAACCTATTATTAGTCGACTGTTCAGTCGACTGATGACATCAGTCGACTTATGTGTTGATTGATAAAAGTGCCTGCAATCATCAATCGACTGATGATCCATCAGTCGACAAATAAAAGATCATCAGTCGAATGATAAGCTGTCGATTGCCTGTAACAGTCAGCTCATCAGTCGACTGTTGAAACTCATCAGTCGATTGATAAGCCTTCTAACGGCTAGTTTTGTGTAGTATCCAAACTTTCATTTTTTGAACTGTTTTATCTTTTTCTCTCGGTTTTGGCTGATGTCTTGAGTGCCTATAAATACCCCAATGCATTCAACTCTTGCAGCCATCGAGAAAATTGTTTAATCAAGTTCTAAAAGAGTTTAGTTTGTGTTTAAGCATTGTTTTAAGTTTGTTTCAAAAGAGGAGTTTTTCGCAAGGAGGAAGCTTTTGATTTCAACGGAGGAATTCATCCTCATCATCTATCTACAGCTCCTTGTGTTTATAGAGAAGATTTCTTTTGATTTCAACGGAGGAATTCATCCTCATCATCTATCTACAGCTCCTTGTGTTTATAGAGAAGATTTCTAACTCTTTTATCTAGCTTATTTATCTTTTGATTTTCATATTCATATCTTAGCTAGTTTTATTTGAGTTGGAATTTTATAGTTCTTATTTATCACTCACACCTCAACTTGAGCTTTTGGTATTATTCATACAATATATTATTGGGTTGTGGTGAGTGATTTAGTAAGAGTGAACTTCATAGTGTTCTCATTCATTGTTAGAGAACAAATCATTGTACTTGAGCTTCACTTATGAGAATCACCTTGTACTACACATTTACATCAAGAGGAGTATGTGGTGAGGACGTAGTCGATACCAAGAGGAGTACCGTCGGTAGTAAAGCCTAGAGAGAGGTAGTAAAGCCGAGTACTTGAGGGAGGCAATACGTGAGGACCAACACTTGAGGTTATAGTTTGTGTATGTACATTGTGAGAGATTTGTAGAGTTTTCGGTAAGCTAGAAACCCGAGTGTGTAGAAAAGTTCCGGCTTCCAAACCGGGTGTGTCGATAGTGGAGTTCTTCCCGGGAGTGGGGAGCAGAGACGTATGACGGAAGGTCCGAACTCCGTGATCATATTATTGTGTTTGGATTGCTCTTTGTGTCCACTAATTGTTTATATTGTTTCTTGTTTATTTTCCCCTTTGCATATATATCCTTGCATATATCTTATTGAATATCATTATTGTTAGGATATATTTGTTAACAACTTTTAATCGATATTAATATCTAATAAGATTAGCAATAACCCTATTCACCCCCCTCTAGGGTACTTTCAATTGGTATCAGAGCTTGGTGCTTTTTGATTTGAGGTCTAATCGTCTTGAGTTAAAGATCCCTTGTTCTTATTATTGTTACTAATCTTGTTTTGATATTATTTGTTTCTTGCTTGCACATATCATGGACATGCACTGTGCACCAAGTCTTGGTTATGCTATTAACATCACTCCAAGAATTAGTAATTTCTCTTATGAATAATGGTGTGCTAGATTTGACATTTTTGCTAAATCTACAAACATCAATATTCGGAAAATTATTTAATGTGCTTATATTGTACCCACTACGGAGAAATCCAAGTGGAGTGATAATAATGTTAGATTGTTTGCTATGAACAAGTCCTTGTTAAAATTTCTAATTAATGACTTTGGCTTATCTTTTGCTAACAAATTTGATTCTTTTGATAGTTCTTATACGTTATGGAAATTAATAGAAGCACATCAAGGGGACTTGGAGGTAATCCGACAACATTCGGAGGATTCGGCTTCAAGTTCAAAAGGAGCCTCATCTTTATGCATACGACCACTAGGCGATAGCCCTAGTGAGGTACGCGAGTCCGACAACGATAATGATTTTACTTTTGATGAGCTCGCACATGAATATGGAAAATTGTTGCATGACCATAAGAAATTAAAACATAACTTTAAAGAATTAAAAAGCAAGCATGTTCAATTGAAATCCGTTCATGAGTCCCTTGTATCTAAGTTTGATTTCATTGCAAATAAAATTGTTAATCTTAAAGAATGCAATGAAAAATTAAGATTGGATATTGCATGTTTGACTCATGATAAGAATAATGCTATGATAGAAGTAGAGGATAATAAAAATAAATTAGATACTCTTTTTTGTTCTACTTCTTGTGATAATGCATATATTTCAAATGATGAGTTGAATCAAATAAAGAAACGCATATCATCCTTAGATTCAACATTAAATACATGCATTGCCAACAATGAAAAGCTTATGGACTTGTGTGCAAAGTCCCATGAAAATGTTTCTAAGAAACCTATTCACTACGCACACATGTATAATAAAACATACAAGTGTTCTATTTACGGCCGAAAAGGCCATATCGCTAAGTTTTGTTATAATACACAAAAGCCTAACGAGCCTAATCATATTTGTATATCCCATCAAGCTTCTCCATATCTTACACATGTACACACACATGGTGATAATCATAAACATGTTCATGTGTATAAGTGCGAATTTTGTGGTCATTTTGGTCATTTAGACAAGTATTGTTTTGATTTTAAAAGGAATTCTCTTTTGCCAAATGATTCTAAAATACCACTGTTCGCGTGGAAAACTGTATTCTTTTTCATTGATATGATTGTCATCTTGGGTTACAAAGATCCGGTCTTTTATAGATCCGGTTACAACTAAATCAAAGAAAAAAATAAAAAATTACAACTTTCCTCTTGTGAACAAATCGCAAGCTCCTGTTTTGCGGTTGCTTGCTTGTGTGGGTTCTTTGCCAACGCCGGGGTTAATCCGTGGACCACCGCGCGATCTAGATCCGGTCGGATCTACACGAGTATGCGGGTATTATTCCACGAAGGGAATAATAGCCGGGAGGGATTAATCCACCAAGGGAATAATCGCTCAGATCTCGAGATCTAAGACCAAGCTTAGATCTGGAGTGTAGTCTCGTGTAGATCTCAGATCTGTTCTTTCTTCCTCTCGAGATCCTGCCTTTTCTGACGTGGATGGTCGCCGAGGATCAGATCTGAATGTGCAAGTCTTCTGGTCTTCAAGCTCCGAGTTCACTCTTCAATCCGGCAGAGTTTCGGCTCTTGAAAGTTCGACCTCTGAAAATGAACATCTCTAGGCCTATTTATAGGCTCTCAGGACAGTGGCTGCAAAAAGGGAATTGTCGGCCCCCTCTGGCCACTGTCGGCCACCTCGGGCCACTGTCGGCCACCTCGGGGTGGCCGACACTGTGCCTAGCCACCTTGGGGTGGCTCGGCTCATGGCCGAGCCACCCCAAGGTGGCTCGGCCACCGAGCCACCCCGAGGTGGCTCGGCCGGGATATCCCACCCCAGAATCCGCGAGGATGAACTGGGAGTGGGATCTCCACTACCGCAGCATCCGGAATGATGAACTGGGGAGTGGGATCTCACTCGCAGCATCTGAAAGTTCGAGTTAGCCCATCAAAAATTTGCCTATTAGTTCTCCTACAACCGGTTCAGTGTTAACGAACGCGACGTGTGAACGTCCACCATCCACCACATGAGCCTAATCGACGTCGACAAACGACCGAACGTTGAATCGACGAGCACATTGAGCGCGATAGGACATTCGGAAATTCACGCAAGACCCTGACCAATCTGGGAAGCCCGGGCACTGTTTTACAAAAAGGACAACGCCCTCCGTGCTCGACCACCTAATAGACAATCCAACCATCCAGAGCGCATCGAACTCTTCGTTCACGCCATCCAATGTCACCCCGGAATCACTCAAATCCGAGTTCTACGAAGAATCTACGGGTAAAACAATCAAATACACATTACGGTCGTCTCAAGGAATTCCCAAAACACCCCCGGGGGTGTCTCGGAAATTCGAGACAACCCCATGGGGCTGTCTCGGAATTTATCCAGAGGACACCCAAGTGATTGTATTGCGGAAACAAGTTGTCGCTATCATTGCCTGCATTCATTACCAACTATTAATCGTATAACAATGAATAAAAGATAGCCTCTTTTATAAGACTGGCTACACAATGGCAAAACAAACTGATACTAACTCTCTTTCAAACAAACGCAAGATCTGTTTGTCATCTCGCTTGCGTCGGTCTCTTTGCCTGTGACGGGATGTGATATCCGTGACCACCGGGGCACTCAGACTTCTGTGTCCGATAAAATCTGGGCCAGAAAGTTTCGTCTATCCGCGGTCCGGGATTATAGAAACTCTGAACCCGTCATCCGCGTGCTGGGATCTCAAGGTGTAAAGCTTATGTCTCGCTTAAAACGCAGATCAACTGGCTCTTCTTAGGTATCAACGCTAAGGCCAATACCCAAGGCGAAGAGATGAATGAGCATGGGGGGGCTGATGTAGTCCTCTGACTCCTCGCTCAGCAGGGCTTCGCGCTCTCTTACAAAAACTCGATCTCCTGCGCTCCGGCAGGGGCTTCGCCGCTTCAGAAGAAGGCGATCCTTGGCCTAAGGATATTCCAGCCTTGGAATTCACCCAACAATCAAGCGCCCCTCAAATGAGCCATAGGGGGGCTATTTATAGGCAAATGAGGAGAGGGGGACCATTCTGAGGGACACCCTTGGTGGTGTCTCGGCATAGCCAGACACCCTTGGGGGGTGTCTCGGCAAGGCGAGGACACCCCTTGGGTGTCTCGGCTGGCGAGACACCTGGGTGTCTTGGCTTTGCCAGACACCCCTCGGCGTGTTTTCGTCCCTGGCCGGGATTGCCCCTGGGTGTCTCTGTCTGGTCGAGGTGTTCCCAGGTGTATTTGCCGGTTGATCCGCCATCCACAACTCGATTCGAATATTTCGGATGCTGTTGGAATCTTGAGCGAAGAGCTCTGTTAGTCCCGATGGTGGATTATCAGTGGGTCATCGCGGACACGGGGAGCGTTGGTCCTTTAGCAGCGGTCGCTGGGTTCCGGTCAATCTCATATCCCCGTTATTCTGACAACCTGTTCCGGCCTCACATAGTCGTCTGGTTCGCTTCAATCGTTCACCGGCGTCATTTGAACCCTTGTGAACCGGGGTCAGTGACGTTCAATTCGATCGATCGTTAATACTGAGCTGCATTGGTGCGGGACCTATTTGGCAATTTTTCCGATGTCCTACAAAGGTGTCTCGAAATCGCCGAGACACCCCAGGGGTGTCTCGGAAATTACCGAGACACCCCAATGGTGTCTCCGGAAATCTCCGAGACACCCCATAGGGGTGTCTCGGAAATTTCGAGACACCCAAGCGCGTGTCTCGGAATATTCGAGACAACCAAGGTGTTCTCGGAATTTCGAGACACCCAAGGTTGTCTTCGGAAATCCGAGCCCCTAGGGGTGTCTCGGCTTTCTTAGACACCACTAGGGGTGTCCAAGCACCTTAGTCAGTTCCTAGACCCCCCTACACACTCTCCATATGCCTATAAATTAGCCCCTAAGGGCCTTTTGATTAGGGAGGGATTTTTGGACGAGCCTTGGCGAAGCCTGCCTTCTTTTTTTTTTTTTTTTTTCTTTTTTTTTTTTTTTTTTTTTTTTTTTTTTTTTTTTTTTTTTTTCTTTTTCCTGCAGTAAGATGCCGTGTTATGTGTGCTTCAACGAGAGGGAGTGGTCACATCAGCCTCCATCGCGTCAGATCCTTAGTATCTCTCGTCTTTTTGTCATCCTTCCAGATACTGGGGGTGGGGAATCCTACCTCGAGTTTCCTTTCCAGCGGGAGATAGAATATAAAATTCTTCCTCTCCTATTTTGACACAACTTTCAACTTCCAATCCGCGCACTTGGTGCATGGGGAATTTTATCCCGAATCCTAAGTAGGGATAAGTCAACACCTAACACGTGTTGCCGGGTAGCCTATTCCCGTAACAAGGGCAAAGTCTACGTATTCAAAGTCGTAGCATTAAGTCTAAGGGAGTTCATTCCTTTAGCATAACGTTACATGCGGAACGGATTTCAACAATCCGCATGCTAGCCCGATTCGAACGGTAATCGGTAAAGGCGTATCAAACCCGTTGAAGGCTGGGGGTTTGCCAAAAACCCCAAAGTCAATGCCTAACACGCGTTGCCGGGTAGTCTATTCCCGTAAGAAAGACGAAGCCTATGTATTCAAAATCATAGCACAAAGCCTCAGAGAGTTTACTCTCTTAGCACAACGTTACATGTGGAACGGATCTAGACAATCCACATGCTAGCCCGATTCAAACGGTGATCGGTAAAGGCATATCAAACCCGTTGATGGCTGGGGGTTTGCCAAAAATCCCATAAAATCTGTCATTCAGAAGAAATACAGACAAATCACAAGAAAGAAGCAAATGCGGAGTTTCTATTAATAGGTCAAGTCAAAAGCATACAACAAAGAGCTCATTAGCCCGAAGGCAACTGACGGCTAAGAATATGAGACTTTAAGCTAAAAAGTTTATCTGCATAACTCTGCTCAAGTCCCGCCTGCAGATCTGCTCGGGCAGATTCCTCAGAACAGCTCAAGATCTCCGCAGCTTCACTCTTCAACTTCATCAATCCCTCCTGAGTGGATCCGAACTCCTCGAGTACCTGGTCACGGGAACGCTCTAGTCCGATCAAGTCGTCTGCAATAAGAACGGCGAATTCTTCGGCACGCTTCAAGGCCTCCTTCAACCTAGTCGCTTCCTCGCGATTCGAGTCCAAGGAACGGAGTAACTCAGCTTTCTCCCTATCCATCCTCGCCATGTTAGCCATTAGATGCGCAAGGGAGCTCTCGCGTGACTGAAGCTCACGCCCGACGGAAGATCTCAGTTCACGCCACTGCTCCATCCTATGCTCTAACTCAGAGGATACGAAAGAAGAAGTCCCGGTAACCTCCAGTTCCTTCAACTCTCGTATCTCTAACTCCAGGGCGGCGAAATCAGCGTTGAAGGAATCAGCCAGTTCCGGGTATCCTTCTTCCCTCATCATCGTCATGTGGCGAGAGAAGGAACGCCGGAACTGATCGAAGCCGCCTCCTCGGTGAAGAAGCTTCTCGATCAAGCCATTATACCAGGCGGTGAAGAAGCTGAGGTCCGTACGGAAAGCCTCTCTGTCAGGATCAGTATCGGCCAAAAGGCTACGGACACGCTCGTGCAAAGAAGAGCGAGATCCTACAAGCAACAACTTGGAAGCTCAGTGAACTATCGAATATGGAAAGGAAAGTCAAAAGGCAAGTTCGGAGCATACCGATGCCAACGGACGTCCCTTCGGGTTGAGGTCCGACGGGCTCTGAGACATTAGCCGAAGAAGGTATATCAGCACCTGCAGGTGGATTGCCCATACCACTCGGCAAAGGTGGGGAGGCACCATTACTATGAAGGCTTTCAGTCCTGAGAACTGTAGTGGTATCCGGCCCAGCGCCCGGTCCTACAGTGACACTCCTACGTTAACCAAATGGAAAAGTAAAGAGAATCGGGACAAGAAAATCGTATGCATACCTGCATTCCCCCCGTCCTCAGATACAGCCGGGATGCCAAGAGTCATAAGAGTATCGGCACAAACGGCTGGTCCTATGATGGCACTCTCTTATTAGTCAAAATGAAAATTTAGACCAATAAGAAGGATTGGGATAGTACAGTCATCTACATACCTGTAGATCCTTCACCCGTAGGCATTTGAGGGATGCCAGGAGTCATATGAGAATCAGTCCTAGTGGCTGGTCCTATGATCGCACTCATATATTAGTCAAAAGCCAGAGGAACATAGGAAAGTACAATATCCCTGAATCGTATGCATACCTGCAAGCCCGTCATTCTGAGGCAAACTGGATATGCCAGGGATAGATACCGGGCTAACTCCAATAGTTGACGCTGCGATAGTCAATCATTCATTAGTCAAATAAAAGATCGGGCAAGAGGAGGAGAATCAGATATGTACCGGTAGACGAATCATTCCCAAGGAATGGTCTCTCGGTCCCTCTGGAAGTTTGCTCAGCCAACATGTCAGCTAATAAACCGGCATCCGGCTTCGAGAAGCTTGGCCCCTCCATTGCAACATCTGCAGGATAACCTGAATGATGAAAGATGAGGAAAGCTCAAGAAAATACTTTCAGCAAAAACGAGAAGTCTTCCTTCCCCAGGCTTGAGGAAAATGACATTGAATGTGGACGTACCTGAACAAGGGACTACGGGCTCAACATTATTCATCTGCTCAAGGTCGATGTTCAGATCAATGCCCAAGGACCCGTCGTGAAGAGCGTCACACATTTGTTGCACAAGGCAATCCATGTTATCAGCACCAGGGGACACCGGACCCGGTGGGATTTCGCCCTCTTCGAAGAACCCTGAAGCACGAAACATGGTTACAAATCACAAAAGGTAAACAACCTTGGAGCAAGAGCAATTGAATGTTACCTCCCCCGCCATCGGCAGTGCTCCCTAAGTCCACTCCATAGGGACGCTGACCGTCATGGGACTTGTGGGCGGTTTTCTTCCTCTTCAGGGCACCAACCCTTCGAGGGCCAACAGGTCGAACATGCGTAGGCCTATCACACGTTTCAACGTGTGTAGGAGCTGGTGGCTCATGATCATTGCCTGCCCTACCTAAAGTGACAATAGCCATTTCAATAAAAAAGAGCTGTCATTTATGAAAAAGGAAAATTATGACCGTCATGGGACTTGTGGGCGGTCTTCTTCCTCTTCAGGGCACCAACCCTTCGAGGGCCAACAGGTCGAACATGCGCAGGCCTATCACACGTTTCAACGTGTGTAGGAGCTGGTGACTCATGATCATTGGCTGCCCTACCTAAAGTGACAATAGCCATTTCAATAAAAAAGAGCTGTCATTTATGAAAAAGGAAAATTAAGAGAGACAGGACAAACCGGTATTGAGATCCCCTCTGCCGGTATCTGCATCCACATACTCTTCCTCGGAGGTCTCGTCATCGTCGCCCGTAGGGAGAAGTCCTTCTTCGTCGGAGACAAGAGATTTGGCATGCTCTCTTCTCCGCTTCTGAGCTCTGCGACCAGCCATCATAGCAGCCCGGACCGCGTACTCAGACTGCAACTCTGAGAGGCTCCTCACGCTGATGGACTCATATGCAGAAAGGAACCACTTGCAGCTGAGGAAAGTGATCAGTGGCTTACGCCGATACGAAGGAAGAGCAAAACGGGCTCCAGTGCAGCCCACCATCGTCCATAGCCACGCTCGTACGCCATCAATCAATCCTCCCTCAACCTGCAGGCTACGGCTCGGATTCCCGACATACAGTTGGTCATAGCCGAATTGGCGAGCAAAGCGGCAAGGGAGATAAGGCTCTATGTGGCACTGATTCTTCACCCGAAGGACGAGATACCCTACGCGGATGTTCACTAACCACCGGAAGCAACCAGCGTCAAGAATGGTCCGGTCACTTCTGGGTTTCTCCTCATCAATCAGTGTGTCACCATAGCGACCCGAAAAGTGGGGAAAGCACTTAAAGAACTCCCAGCTTTTACGGACTCGAAGCTCGCGCTGAACATCACTGAATTTGGGCCCAATCCATCTACACTTCTCCAACAGCTGCATGAAAGGAACAGGGACATCTACCACGCTGGGCGCCGACATCAAGTCGGGGCGGTGAAGAACGAGCCACGCCATCAGATAAGCGTAAGGAAGCTCGACCTTCGGATTAGTAAGCTCAGTCGATGGTTCAGAACCCCTCTGTGTAAAGCCACTAGCCAGACACCTAAGCCCGCAGTGGATGCTGGCAACCATCGCTGGGAGCAGGGAAAGCTCTCTCCCGTAAGCTAGCTGAACTGCAGGGAAGAGCACCTCGATAGGTAGAGCGTCCGAAGACTGGTGCGGGACAACACATTTCTTCAGCCAAAGAGCAAGGTAGCCTGCTAGTAGAGTCCGGGACCCAATGGACTTCTGCGCATGAAAGAGAAAAGAATGAAACTTGGTTCCCGCAGGAAAAGCTCCCTCAGCACTGGCAGTGGTGTAAGACTGAGCCTCGGCCTTCTCCAACAGCTCATTAATGACAGACGGGGTCAAAACGTCTAACTCATGAACGGACTCGTCGGAGTTACCCTCCAAGTTCTGGAACAAATAGCAGGCGAACTGCTTCAAGCTGACCTTCCTTTTCGTTTTTGCTGGAGGAGAAGTCAGGACCAAGGAAGTGTGATAATGACAGGTAAGATCCCAGAGAGTGTCATACATGTCAGGAGTATCTTTCTTCATACACTCCAACTGCTTGTTCGAGGGGAAGTACTCCTGATACGGACAATCCCCCATCGGAAGACCCGAAACATAATGCATCTCATGCAAGGCTAGCCCTAGCTCACCACCACTGGTCAAAAAGGTGTTGCTGTCAGGCATGTAGGTCTCTAGCAAAGCCAAGAAATGGCGACAGCTGACTGGGATTCCGTACATAGTAGCTCGTATGGGTGCATATAACCCACTACTCTTCAGATCCCTCTCCCAGCGCGCCAAGACGAAATCAGTCATGCGCGCCCACCACCCTTTGGCTAGCGAGGAAGCCCGAAATCAGTCATGCGCGCCCACCACCCTTTGGCTAGCGAGGAAGCCCAGCCGTAGCATCTGGGCTCTGGTGGAGGTAATCGCCTCCCCAGAAGAGCCAGACGATTACCCACAGTAGAGGCAGCTGCTGACGTCTCACCTGGGGGTGCAGTATCAAGGCCCGTGATCCCTGGGCAAAGACCGCGAATATGGTGATACCCACCAGAACCAGGGGTCTTAGAATGAGAGGTATATCCACACGGGACTCGCTCAGCATCCTTAGTAAGATCCCAGGACATCTGTCGCCTCACGGCCTGTCTCCTCAAATGGGTAAAAGAAGAGTCAGTATAGCGGGGTCCTCGACATGATCCCCGAACAAGAAGCTCGGCTTCTGTAAGGCCTGAGTGGAAGTAGAATCAGCGGTAAAAGTGGCGTCTGTGATAAGCTGGCGCAAGCAATGGCGCCCTCCTTCCCGTATCAAGCGGCAAGACTCATCAGGGCGATCTCTGTCAAACCGAGGAAGTGGACCAACGGCCTGCCTGAGAGGAGCTGAAGAGAAGACCTCCCGGCTACAACCAGTGTTGGCATGAGCAGGAAGGCTACCCGCGGGAAACTCAACTGCAATAAAGTGTCCTACACCGGAAGAACGGTATGCATCCTCACGTGAACAACGTGGCAACATATACCGAACTACAAGGTGTAAGACAACACAAGAATCGCCCCAATATATCCGAAGACTTGAATTGGCTAAGCAAAACAAGTCCGAAACCTTAACCTCCGCGAAAGAGGTATCGGTTCTTCCTTAATGACCCGCTAAGGGATCAGTCAGGGATACAGAAATAGAGAATTCTCACCCCTGAAGGAAAAGTCTGCCGGGAAAGACGTCGTGGGAGCCTCCTCCTCACTGTGCTGCGAATGGGGATAACTCCCGGAAGATCGATGGTGATGAGGAGACATCGGAAGTCTGCAGTGAAAAGCAATCTGTCAGGTACAACATGAATACACGAAATTTAAGAAAGGGAAATTAAGCACTCGGACTTAAAATCCTATAAATAAATAGGATTTTACAGTTAAAGTCTAATTAAACCTACCAATTTTGTGCCCGCAAAACAATGATCGTTTTCGCGGTGAATTTTGGTGAAATACCCAAAATACCCTTCGTGTTCAAGGCCAAAATTCAGGTCAAGGACACGCGTAACCCGGGTCATGATCATCACATTCGATCATATAACACCCCGGTACCCCACAATTTTGGTTAAATTTTGCAAATAAACCCTTTTTGCAGAATTTAGCCAATCTTGCATAAAAAACCCCTCTACAAATTTCGCACTTGGTCTCCACATGCATTTATCGAAATTTGATCAGGGGCTCGGGGTTTAGACCCCTCGTATATCAGCCCCAAAGTCGTGTCCCTTTTGCAGATAAACCCCTCTAAAAAAACATTTAGGGGCTGTTTTGCAAATAAACACCTCAAGTAACTCCTTGATCCTATTGCATAAAGCACCCCCACATCCCTTCATCAAGTGGGCATAAACCCAATACCCGAAATTTCAGTTCCACTTTTGCAAATAAACCCCCACGAAATTTCAGTCCCCTTTTGCAAATAAGCCCCCCAAAAATTCGGCCATTTCACCTCTCTTGCACAAAACCCCCAAGAGCATATTTTCATACATAAACTCCTATCTACCAAGCATAAAGATGCAATCTTTAAAGCAAAATAAGAGGATTGAGGGGAGAATTTTACCCAAATCAAAGAAGCTTCTTCGGGCTTGGAAATGGAATTTGAAACCTAAGTTTAAGAGAGAAGGAGATTTCGGCAAATGGGTACCCGCCAAAATCCAACCTTGCCTTGAGGAATGATGTTCTTCAAATGGAGGGAGCTTGGGGAAGAAGAAGAACTTTCAAAACCGAATAAGAGGGGGGGGAGTTCGGTTTTTGGGAGCTAAATAGGAGGGAGTTCTCTTTGA
This sequence comes from Asparagus officinalis, assembly GCF_001876935.1. NCBI lineage: Eukaryota > Viridiplantae > Streptophyta > Magnoliopsida > Asparagales > Asparagaceae > Asparagus > Asparagus officinalis. The sequence goes on along the minus strand of NC_033803.1, from coordinate 52,181,956 downwards.
AAATTTGAAAAGAAGGGGGAAAAACAAAAGGGGTAATGAAAACAAAACAAGGAAAAGCTAAACAAGCAAAAGGAGAAAAAGACAAAAGAGATGGGAGAGGGGGTGTCTCGGCCCCAAAACCGAGACACCCTAGGGTGTAGGGTGTCTCGGCCTTGGCCGAGACACCCCAAGGTGTCTCGGCCAAGGGCGAGACACCCCCGGGTGTTTTAGGTCCTGTTTTGTCCCTATACGCCTGTTTTAGACCCGAATTCGCCCGTTTTCGTCGATTATTGGATGTTTTGATGAAAATCAACACCAATCAACATTCGATACACGAAACCCTAAGGGTCAACGCCGGTCAACGCGTAACCCTAGGTCAACGCCAGTCAACGCGTAACCCTAGGTCAACGCCAGTCAACGCGTTGCGGCAAAAGTCAACGTTTGACGATTCGAAACCCTAAGGGTAGACGCCGGTTAACGCGTAACCCTAGGTCAACGCCAGTCAACGCGTTGCGACAAGAGTCAACGTTCGAGGATGAAAATCCACACCAATCAACGTTCGACGATTCAAAACCCTAGGGTCCACGCCGGTCAACGCGTAACCCTAGGTCAACACCAGTCAACGCGTTGCGACAAAAGTCAACGTTCGAGGATGAAAATCCACAACGTTTGACGATTCAAAACCAGTGCCGACGAATGACCGCACCATCAGAGGCTCATTACCAGAGATCACCCCCAAATGCGATTTGAAGTAAATCAAATGCTGGGTAGGTGAACCCATCCCATTAAACGGCGTGAAGTTAATTAGATTAAACTTCGCCGGATATGGGATCGATTCCCATTCTCTTGGGTATGGGCAAGGAATGCCTGTTTTCTTCGTCTCTTGAGCGGAAATTAGTGTGTTGATTTTGCTCTCGAGGTTCTTGATCTTCAGGTTTTCGCCGGTTTCTTCGCCAGCATTCTCATTACCACCCCCTGCGTTGACGGGAGGATCATTGGTGTTACGAGCATTTGTATCCTCATCTTCCACATTAATCGGGTTACGATGATTCTGCTCGCCTTGTTGGTTCGCCAATGCTTGGATCTGTTGGTCATGCATTTCTCTCATCTGCTGCATGGCCATCTCCATCTCAAATTTGAAACTTTCTTTCTGCTTAGCCAAAGCGTCTTCAAGCATCTTGGCCATCTGCTCCGCACTTATCATCAGGGCCTCGCGGGGTTGTCCCTCGCTGGATACTGTATTATCTGATGCCACCGCGGAGCCGGCATCAGATTCTTCATCTTCTGAAGGGCGTCTTGTCCGAATCCTACCATAAGTTGCTCGCTCTATGGTTCCGGACTGCAGACGGGTTCTAGGTCGGGAAGCTTTCAGAATCGACTCGAAATCTTCTCGTGCCGATGTCCCTTTGCTCGTCATGTTGGTGGTGACCCTCGGAAATTCTCCGTCTTCAATCACCCTTCTTCTTCGTTGGAAGCGCCTAGGCCTTGGTTTTGGCGTTTCCGCATTAAGTCTTTCAAAAACTGAAACTCTTTCGGGGACCGCCTTAATGCAATTGCATTCCGACAATACCGCCCGAATGAGTTTGGAACAGGGACATTGAATTTCCCGTTCTCGGGGACTCCTCTTCCTGGTTCTATTCGTACCCCCAGCACGATAGTACAACTCGTCATTTTGACAGTCAGAGTAACCTATCGTGTGCGGGCACGCCTTCTCAGGTACAACACAATCATTATCAGATGATAATGTTTCCATCTGAGGTTGACTTGCCTTCTTTGGGCTTTCAAAGGTTACCCGCCTCAAAACATGCCTTTTTGGGCGTGAATTTTCGGCGTGATCTTGGACTTCAATGCGCAAATTGGTGCGCGCAGCTGCCTTGAGGTCTTTGTCATGCTGGAGGTGATGGCGACCCCCAGTATGTTGAGTCGTTCTGGGCTTCTTCATCGGGCCCAAACGCTCGTGAATTGGAGCTTTGCCTCTCACGTCAGGAATTGGACCGAGGCGCTCCAAAATTGGTTTCTTCTTGCGGGATGACTCTGCATGATCTCCCGGAGAAGTTATTGGGATTGACGGCGACTTTGGTTGACTCGCCGGAGTTTGACCTTCCTTAGAAGGCTGCACTGGTTGCTTTTTGGCCTGAGTCGCCACTTCAGACTTAGGCTTCCAGACTTGTCGTGTTGGTGGTGGCTTCTTCTCCACCTCCTTTTGCAGCTTTCTACGGGCTTCCTGAGCTTGAGCCCGTGCCTGCGCTGACATCGCCCGGCGCTTGCGAATGCGCTCTTCGAGCGTTGAACGGTTCCGTTTGACGCGGACCCATTCTTTCTTTGGCAGCTTGGAAGAGTCGCCGTTCATTGGTGGTTGAGGCTGTTTGCCTCTTCTGTTCTTCAACTCCGCGTGGTAGCGGAATCCGTCCGTAGACTCCATCGCCTTAGCGAATTGCCGCGCGAGGCGTTGACGACGCCTCTGGCGGGCTCTCTTTGAGAGAGTCACAACGCCCTGAACAGTAGAGGCGTTGGCGGGAGTTGGGTTGACCTGATTGGAGGTCGGTGGAACTTCATTTGACGCAACTTCGGCGTCAGTTGGGTTGAGAGCTTCGTGGGCTTCCCGAGCAGCTTCAAACCAACGAGCTTTTCTCCCGGAGGAGAACTTCTTGGACTTGCGGGGGGAGATAGAGCCGGAAACTCAGACCTGATGGAACAATAGATAAATATAAAGTCAGATTAGTGTTCGCGTGGAAAACCGTTGCTTTCTTCATTAATGAGATAATTGTCATCTTTAGTTACAACTTTTCGAGTTACAAAAGATCCGGTCTTTTATAGATCCGGTTACAATTAAATCAAAGAAAATAAAGAAAAATTACAACTCTCCTCAGTGAACAAATCACGAGCTCCTGTTTTGCGGTGAAGAAAATAAAAATTACAACTTTCCTCTTGTGAACAAATCGCAAGCTCCTGTTTTGCGGTTGCTTGCTTGTGTGGGTTCTTTGCCAACGCCGGGGTTAATCCGTGGACCACCGCGCGATCTAGATCCGGTCGGATCTACACGAGTATGCGGGTATTATTCCACGAAGGGAATAATAGCCGGGAGGGATTAATCCACCAAGGGAATAATCGCTCAGATCTCGAGATCTAAGACCAAGCTTAGATCTGGAGTGTAGTCTCGTGTAGATCTCAGATCTGTTCTTTCTTCCTCTCGAGATCCTGCCTTTTCTGACGTGGATGGTCGCCGAGGATCAGATCTGAATGGTGCAAGTCTTCTGGTCTTCAAGCTCCGAGTTCACTCTTCAATCCGGCAGAGTTTCGGCTCTTGAAAGTTCAACCTCTGAAAATGAACATCTCTGCTCGGCCTTGGCCGAGCCACCTTGGGGTGGCTCGGCTTTGGCCGAGCCCCCGCGGGCGGTGTTTTCCGACTTTTTCGAGTCGTTTTCCGTTGTCTCGTTTGTCCGTGTTTCGGTTGACCGGCCACCGAGCCACCTCAAGGTGGCTCGGCTAAGGCCGAGCCACCTTGGGGTGGCTCGGCTTTGGCCGAGCCCCCGCGGGCGGTGTTTTCCGACTTTTTCGAGTCATTTTCCGTTGTCTCGTTTGTCCGTGTTTCGGTTGACCTGAGACTCTGATTTGATGATCTGATTTGGCAGTAAGTTGGATTCCTGATTTGGCAGTAAATCCGCTTCTGAGTTCGAATCCGAAACTGATCTAGATTCGATCGTGATTCGTCCGAGTTTGTCCTTGGTTGGATCACTCGTTGACTCTTTAACACTTGGCTTGATTCCAAATGCGAACGGATGTATTCCGTTGCTTGCGTGCGATTCGTTCCGTCGCTTCCGTGCGATTCGTCGATCTCGTCGCCTCGTTGGCTCGTCGGTTTGTGCCGAGCTATGCTAGGGGACCTATAAGCAATTTTATATGCCTACAACCACATGTGTTTAATTGCAATGTTTGTGGTAGATTTGGACATATTGCAAAATTTTGTTATGATTTATAAAAAGGCTTCTATATTGCAAAATGTTCCAAATAGACCCATGTTTAAAAGTAAATCACATTTTCAAAAAGCTTCAACTAATTCATCTTTGTTTGCAAATGTTCCACGTGCACATCCACATGGTCAACATAAACAAATGCAACCTCTTCATTGCACTTATTGCAATCGAATGAGTCATTTGCATAATTATTGCTATGATCGGATCCGTGCACAAAATGTGCCCATAAGAGATCATAACCCTAGGGATTTAAGCTTTAATGATAGGGTCATGTCCCTAGACTCCTAGGTACCAAGAGTAATTGGGTACCAAAACAAGTATGATTCTTTAACAACAGATTTTTTAAATTTTAAATTTTTTTATGTTCTTAAAGATGAGTTTTATTTGAGATTTTTGCAAACAATTTTTAAAATCTATAAAAGAAAAGTATTATAAAATATATATATACGTTTTATATTATTGATAAATCAAAATGATTTTTAGTTTTTCAAAACCATAGTTCATGTTTCTCATGTGTTTTATAGTCTTAGTTTGAACTATGTTTGTTTTTTATTCATTTTGATGTGTTTGTGCTTTATGAGATCATTGTAAAACACTCTTTTGATGATATTTATGTATTTGTGCTTATGGATCATCAATTAGTGCTTTATAATATATTCATTATGTGGTTTGATCAAATTTGTTTCATCTTGTTGATCGAACGTCTTCTTTTTTTAGACCTTGTTTTGAGTTTATATATGAGAGGTTTATTTTTTGAGCAACCCCTCGGATGTATTAATTCTTTGTTTTAAATTATGTCTACCGGGCATTCATATGTGTTGAAACAAGCTTTTCTTGTTTTTGTCGAAAATGAGTATATTGATCTTTTATGTATTTATCCAAAGCATACTAATATTTGATCCTTATGGATAAAACTTATAAACGTTTTGACAAATTTTCTTTGTAATCATGTATATAGGAAAGATGTGTCCATTATTTGTATTAATACAAAATATTCCTTTTAGTGGGCATCTTTGCCTAACGTCTTTGCTTAGAGATTTGTTTTTTTTTTTGTGACTTGAGCATGTTTGTCATTTGAATCATGTATTTGTCCAATCATCTTATTTGTTTTGTTAAAATGATACTTTATGCTTTTTCATGAACAAGATTTTGGTTTTCATAAGTTTCCAGGAACTTGTACTTTGTTTTTATGCATTGAGACATCATTCTCATAATAATGTATTTATATATGTTCTCAATCAACATAATTTATGGTTTGATAACTTATGAATTTTCTTTTCGATTTATTAACAAATCATTTGATTCTTGATTTGTGATTCTTAATCTTTGATTTTTACTTTTGGGGATTTTTTTTGTTTTTGTTATATATCCTATGGATATATATCTATGTTTTAGATTCTTGTGACTCTTCTCTTAATAACACATATATGTGGTTACTTGGTCTTCTTTAATGTGAGTTGTGTTTAGGATATTCTATATCCATGCTTACTCACATTTGTTTGCCATGTTCATAATTGCATATTTTCCATATGCTATTTTAATAGGGGGAGCAATCCTTATATCTTTTTATGTTTTATAATCACCCGTACATATTGATAGGGGGAGCTTTAGTTCTCTTTTTCTTTTGTGTTTTATTATATATCTTATATACTCTTTGTGTAGATTATTTGTCATCATCAAAAAGGGGGAGATTGTTAGGTCTCATGTTATGAGCCTACATCTTCTAATCTTGTTTTGATGATTACAAATAATTTCTAATATTATTTGTCTAGTTTTTATGTTTTCTTATTAGGTATTCTAGATAAACAATATGTTGGAGGTTGGATGGACTAGAACTTCAACGATCATATCCAATGGAGGTTGGCGGGATTGTGGAGTGAAGCTGTGCATTCAAGTCAAGGTCTAAGTTCAAGCTTCATCCGCAAGTTTACCAAGACGAGAATATTAAAGATCTATCAAGCTTTGGTAAATTAGTTGTTTTATAGCGTATATTGTGTGGATATATTTAAAAACATTTCAGAAAGTTTTCACATGTTCTTACATGTCAAACTTCATTTTCAAGATTCATCAAAAACATGTATTATGTATATTTTTGATAAACATTGAGTTTTCACAAATATGAGGACCATTTTGCAAAATTTATTTTCAAACAAGTTTGTCAAAATGTTTATAAACTGTTTACAAAGTTTCACATTTTTTAGAATTTATTTACTATTTTTATAGAGCCTTGAAACTCAATTTCAAAATCGATTCAGGCTGATAAGCTGTTATCAGTCGACTGGTTAGTCGACTGATGACATCAGTTGATTGATATGTCGACTGATGAAAGTGTCTGCAAATCATCAAAAGTCTCTGTTTCATTTTGGAGGACTGACCAGTCGGTTGATGATCCATCAGTCGACTTATAAAAGGTCATCAGTCGATTGATAAGTTACCGATTGCCTGTAATGGTCAGCTCATCAGTCGACTGATGAAACCCATCAGTCGACTGATAAGCCTTCCAACGGCTAGTTTTATACAGTTTCTAGACTTTTGTTTTTTGAGCTATTTTGTCTTTTTCTCTGGGTTTTGACTGATGTCTTGAGTGCCTATAAATACCCCAGTGCATTCAACTCTTGAAGCCATCAAGAAAATTGTTTAATCAAGTTTTAAAAGAGTTTAGTTTGTGTTTAAGCATTGTTTTAGGTTTGTTTCAAAATAGGAGTTTTTCACAAGGAGGAAGCTTTTGATTTCAACTGAGGAATTCATCCTCATCATCTATCTACAGTTCCTTGTGTTTATAGAGAAGATTTCTAACTCTTTTATCTAGCTTATTTATCTTTTGATTTTCATATTCATATCTTAGCTAGTTTTATTTGAGTTAGAATTTTATTGTTCTCATTTATCACTTACACCTCAATTGAGCTTTTGATATTATCATACAATATATTATTGGGTTGTGGTGAGTGATTTAGTGAGAGTGAGCTTCATAGTGCTCTCATTCATTGTTAGAAAACAAATCATTGTACTTGAGCTTCATTTATAAGAATCACCTTGTAATACACATTTACACCAAGAGGAGTGTGTGGTGAGGTCGTAGTCGATACCAAGAGGAGTGGCATCGGTAGTAAGGCCTAGAGAGATAGTAAAGCCGAGCAATTGAGGGAGGCGATACTGTTCGCGGTGAAAGTTGCTTTCATTGAAGTCATTGTTCTCTTCAGCAACAGTTTATCGGTTACAAAAGATCCGGTCTTTTTATAAGATCCGGTTACAACAAAATCAAAGAAAGAAAAAAAGATTACAACTTTCCTTTGTTCGAACAAATCGCAAGATCCTGTTTTGTGGTCTCTTGCTTGTGTGGGTTCTTTGCCTGCGCCGGGGTTAATCCATGGACCACCGCGCGATCTTGATCCGGTCGGATCTACACGGTATGACGGGTGTTATTTCACGAAGGAAATAACAGCCGAGGGGATTATTTCACCAAGGAAATAATAGCCCTAAGTAATTCTCGGGATCAAAGGCCAAGCTTTGATCCGGAGGAAAACCGTGTAGATCTCAGATCTGATCTCTCTCGAACTCCTGTCTTATTTGGCGTGGATGATCGCCAAGAACCAGATCTGAAAAGTCCGAGTCTTCAAAGCTCTAAAGCTCCAACCTTTTTTAGTCTTGAGCCTTTAATCTAGCAGAGTTTCCCCTCCAAAAATCCAACCCATAAAACAATGAGCCTACCCCCTCTATTTATAGGCTTTTCAGGTCGGATCTGGGCTCAGATCTGAGCCCAGATCCGTGGCTCGGCCAGGTGGCTCGGCCGACCACCTTGGTGGCTCGGTCACCGAACCACCAAGAGGTGGCTCGGTGAGCCACCAAGGTGGCTCGGTGAGCCACCTGAGCGGCTCGGTCTTGGCCGAGCTCTTCCCGGGGTGTGCCGTTTCGTCCGTTTTCCGGTTTTGTGGTTTCGCGGTTTATCCGAGTTTCATTGTTGATCTGGACTCTGATTTGGCAGTACGGATCCTGATTTGGCAGTAAATCCGCCTTGGAGTTCGAGTCCGCTCCCGATCGTTGTTTGATGTGGTGGACTCTACAGTTGGATGACTCGTTGATTCATCGACTCGTTAGCTTGATTGCGCACGCGATTGGATATATTCCGTTGTTTGCGTGAGGTTCGTTAACCTCGTCGCCTCGTTAATCCGCTTCGTCGTGTGTCACTTGGCTTCGGTGTTGTGGTCTAACGATCATGCTTGGATACATCGCCCGATGGTTCGTTGGTTTGTTGAATCACCGTGCCGAGCTGTGTTAAGGGACCTATAAGCAGTTTTATACGCCTACATATACCCCCTCCAAAGTATTTCAGTCTCATTCTTTTATAGAAGAGTCTAGAATACTTTGGATATGATTGTCCTAACCTTCAATCGGTATGACGGGACTTTGGAATGACTTCTATTCTTGATTCCTTCAATCCTCTAGGCTATTCGGTGCTTTGTCGAATGTCTGCAAGGGTTCAGGTACTGCATTTATTGTCTGACCACTGTTGGAATTTTGAACTTGAAGTCAATTCCTGATTTTCTGATCTTTAGCTCGTGTTTATTGTTTTAACATAGAACTGACCATCGATTGTCGGTAACGCGTTGTCCGGCGTTTGACACAGTTTATACTCGTACGTCTGCTGGAGTCCTGAGAAGCAGTTTATACTCTTATACTTTTCGAAGTGTTGTTGAGTTATCCTTAAGAATATTTTTTTTAGAAAAATACTCTCCAGAAACTTCTCAACAAAAATAGGGAATAGTTTATACTCGTATACCTTATAGGAGTATTAAGAATTAGCTGAATCAGCCTGATAATGACCCAAAAAAGGCAGTAATTAGGCTAAAAAAAATCCTCCGACCCTTCCGAATATATGGGAGAGGAATGAATAAATAAAGGACTGAACCGTTGGTCGATTTGAAGTCGTTTCGACACTCGGTTCAGCTCCAATTTGAATTTTGGTCCAAATCTGGTTCAAACTGGTTCAGAACTGGTTCAACCTGGTTCAAGACTAGTTCAGGACTGGTTCAGGACTGGTTCAGGACTGGTTTAGCCTGGTTCAGCCTGGTTCGGTCTGGTTGAGCCAGGTCTGGTCTGGTTCAGCCAGGTCTGGTCTGGTTCAGCCTCATTTGAACTGATTTATCCTTTTTGTGTAGGGCTTTCTTCTCGGCTTCATGTCCTTGTGAAGGAGTTATTATCAGACAACGACCCTGAGAAGATCGTCATCTGTATAGAAGTCCGCTCCTTCTTCTCCTTCGTGAATGCTATGATTGGCAAACTCTTCAACGGCAGACTTTTCCTTCACCAATTTAAGCCTTTCCTTGATTCTAGAATAAATTCAATAAGGGATGCAGGATATCCGGATCTGGCGAAGGCTATAGTTGATGACCTTGATTGCCTGGAGCACAAGCTTTAGATGTTGCGTGAGCTCCAGGATACAGGTGCCTCTTCATTCATTGCTGCCCATTTGGATACTCGCTTACAGACATGGCCCGATACTCGAATTCTTGCTGAGTTCGAGATTCAGGTGCAGCGGGATCGGGTAGACCGAGTTGCGGCTAACCTTGCTGTTAGATCATCTTCACTTGACGATCTTGACCTTTCTATTACCTCTTGCGAGACCTAGAACAGTTCAGAAGAGGGCTTCGTGAAGAAGAGGAGACTTTGAGTATTCTTCAGATGACGAAGGTACAGGATCAGCAAGCCCACACTTCCTTATCTGAGGAACTGAAATCCTTGAAGCAGAAGCTGGCCGAGACGGAGGAGATTGCTGTGAAGACTTTAGCCACCACTGAAGAATCCCTCAGAGCTGAATTGCAGGACGAGCTTAGGCAAGCTTATGATGAGAAGCTGTCTAAGTTTAGTCAGTTTTAAGTCCGTTCCGCATGTGACGTTATGCTAAAAGAGTTAACTCTTTTAGTGCTACGATATTGAATACGTAGACTTCGTCTTTCTCCTGTGAAAAGACTAAACAGCAACGTGTATCAGACGTTGACTTAGGATTTTTGGCAAATCCTCAGCCCTCAACGGATTTGTCATGCTTTTACCGATTACCGTTTGAATCGGGCTTACATGCGGATTGTCTTAAGTCCGTTCCGCATGTGACGTTGTGCTAAAGGAATGAACTCCCTTAGACTTGATGCTACGACTTCGAATACGTAGACTTCGTCTTTCTCACGGGAATAGACTACCCGGCGACGCGTGTTAGGCGTTGACTTTGGGATTTTTAGCTAACCCCCAGCCTTCAACGGGTTTGATAAGCCTTTACCGACTACCGTTTGAGTCGTGCTAGCATGCGGATTATCTAAATCCATTCTGCATGTAACGTTGTGCTAAGAGAGTGAATTCTCTGAGACTTTGTGCTATGATGTCGAATACATAGGCTTCGCCATTGTTACGAGAATAGGCTATCCGGCAACGTGTATTAGACGTTGACTTATCCGTACTTAGGCTTCGGGATAAAATACCCCAGACTGGTATTCTGGTGTCTTTTTCAATCGGTAAAAGACTTAACCGGCGATGCGTGTTAGGCGTCGGCATATCCTTTCTTAGGATTCAGGATGAAATTCCCCATGTGTGTAAGGCATGGATTTTGGTGTTATTAATAACAACCTGCCACAATGTTGAATATGTGAACGGGTGTTCTTTTTAACGGTTAAGAACTAACCGGCAGCGCGGGTTAGGCGCAGACTTATCCCTGCTTAGGTTTCAGGATAGGATACCCCAGAATCGAACTCTGGTGTCTTTTTCTACGGAGAAAGACTAAACCGGCAGCGCGTGTTAGGCGCAGGCTTATCCCTGCTTAGGATTAGGGATAAACTTCCTAGGATGAATCCTAAATTGATAAATTCTTGAAAAAGGTTGGTGTGGGAAAGGAAGAATTTTATATTCTATTTCCCGGTCTTCTATTAGGGTGAAGGCGAACCCGAATGCAAGGAAGGAAGAATTTTATATTCTATTCCTTGATTCTGGAAAGGAAGAATTTTATATTCTATTTCCAGTGCAAAAGAAACTAGAAGTGGGATCTTCACTATTCTATCTCCCGACACTGAAGAAGAATTTTATATTCTATCTTCAGCTGGAAAGGAGACTCGAGGTGGGATCTCCACCCCCAGAATCCGGAAAGTTGAAACTGAGAGTGGGATCTCCACTCCTAGAATCGAAAAGATTCGGATAACCCTAACTGTCGGAAGGTTTGATTACCGAACTAAAGATGAATTTCTCGTTTATCGAGAGTGAATTGTGGTTTTGGTCCTAACTGTAGGAAGGTTTGACCAAGCAGGAGTTTGAGATGACCCTAACTGTAGGAAGGTTTGATCACTCGATTTGAAAGTGGACCTCTCGTTCATTGGAGGAATCGAGAGGGGATTTTGATTGTGGTCCTAACTGTAGGAAGGTTTGACCGAATGGACAGGGAGTGGAATACAAGTAGCAGTAGAAATATTGGTTTGTACTGGCCACTCGATGAAGGGTTTTGATGTTAAGTAATCAGGACTTAACACGTCAAGCTTTGGAAATTGCCATAAATTGGCGGACAGAAAATTTAGTGGACCCACCGTCAATTGACTTGATCAGTGGGGGATTTTTGTGAGGAAATATTAATATGTCAAAAGGATCGAATCTCGTCTCAACAAGATAACTCATGAGAATTAGTGAATTTGATAACAATAATGGAAAACATTCCAACCTTTAGAGTGTGGATGTTTTACTTATCACTTTTATAGTGATTGGGTTATCCCTAAGAATATCACCCGTGGTATTCTTTCGGGAACTTCCCGATACATGAATAATCCACCCCCAGCTTCCCTTGTGGAACTGGGTCCGACATTGTACTCAGTCACATGATCGGGTTATCCTTAAGAATATTACATATAAAAATTCTCCAGGAACTTCCCGTGAAAGAAATGAAACAGTTTAGACTCATATACATGTTGGAGTATCAGGGAGCAGTTTAACCTCTTATACCGGTCGGAGGTTTGAGAAGCAGTTTATACTCTTATACTTGTCGGAGTATCAGGGAGCAGTTTAACCTCTTATACCGGTCGGAGGTTTGAGAAGCAGTTTATACTCTTATACTTGTCGGAGTGTCAGGGAGCAGTTTAACCTCTTATACCGATCGGAGGTTTGAGAAGCAGTTTATACTCTTATACTTGTCGGAGTGTCACCATTCTCACTTGGCTTATCCCAGCGTTATGACGCCGGCTTCAATCAATGTTTGGATGCTATTCTTGAGAGCGAAGCAATCCTTGGTGGGATGAAGGACCCTCCTGTGGTACGCACAGTACTTCGGATCCGCAGTATTGTCAGCTTCCTCCTGATTTGTGATAGGTGGTAGCTTGATCTTGTTGTTTTCAAGGAGGGATTCAAAGATGGCTGGAACGTCTTCGTCCTTGAAGAAATACTCTTTTTGGAGTTTCGGGTCCGAAGTCTTTTGCTGCCTTCGGGATTGCTGTTGTGACATTTGACTAGCGCCACCAGTAGCTGTAGGTGTTTTGCCCTTCCCACGGGAGGCGAAGTTTGAGTTCGGAAGATTCGCCGTCGGTTGGCTCCTCTCGGCTTTCTTCCTTCGAAGGAAGCGTTCGACTTGCTCTCCTCGGACCTTCAAATCCTTCCATGTTTTGGATGGTGCTGTCCCCATTGCTTCCAACACGTCCAATACGAGGTTGTTGTGGCAAGTCTGGAGAATGAACTCCTCAGTGATCGGGTCCCGACAATTCATTGCCTTGTTCCGGAACCTTTTGACGAAGGTATCAACCAATTCCCCGTCTTTTTGTTTCTCGTCAAGCAACGACCCAATGGATATCTCGGTGTCATCGTTGAAGAAGTTAGTGAGGAATTTAGTCTCCATGTCGTCCCAGCTATTCACGCTTCCTGGCTTGAGGCGGCGATACCAATCGAAGGCGGCTCCACGAAGAGTGCCAACGAAGGACCGCACCATCAGAGGCTCGTTACCAGAGATGACCCCTAGGTGTGATTTGAAATAAATCAAATGCTGAGTGGGTGAACCCATCCCATTAAACGGCGTGAAGTTAATTAGATTGAACTTCGCCGGATACGAGATCGATTCCCATTCTCTTAGGTATGGACAAGGAATGCCCGTCTTCTTCATCTCTTGAGCGGAAATCAATGTATTGATTTTGCTCTCGAGGTTTTTAATCTTCAAGCTTTCACCTGTGTTTTCGCTAGCATTCTCGTTACCACCCCCTGCATTGATGGGAGGATTATGATCTTCATTCACACCTGTGTCCTCATCTTCTTGATTAACCTGGTTACGACGACTTGGTTCGCCTTGCTGGCTTGTCAGTGCTTGGATTTGTTGGTCATGCATTTCTCTCATATTCTGCATGGCCATCTGCATTTCGAACCTGAAGCTCTCCTGTTGTTTAGCCATGGCTTCTTCGAGCATCTTGGCCACTTGTTCCGCACTTATCATAAGTGACTCGCGAGGTTGTCCCTCGCTGGATACCGTATTATCTGATGCGACCGCAGAGCCGGCATCCAATTCTTCATCTTCTGAAGGTAATCTTGTCCGAATCCTACTATAAGTCGCTCGTTTGATGGTTCCAGACTGCAGATGGGTTATACACTGGGGTGCTTTCAGAATCGACTCGAGATTATCCTGTGTCGATGTCCCTTTGCTGGTCATATTAGTGGTGACCCTCGGAAATTCTCCGTCTTCAACCACCGTTCTTCTTTGTCGAAAACGCCTAGACCTTGGTTTTGGCGTTTCGGTACTGAGTCTTTCGAAAACCGAAATTCTTTCAGGTACTGTCTTGGTGCAGTTGCACTCCGAAAATACTGCCCGAATGAGTTTGGAACAGGGGCATTGAGTTTCTAGTTCTCGAGGACTCCTTTTCCTGGTTTTACTCGTACCCCCAACACGATAGTACAACTCGTCTGCTTGAAGGTCGGAGTAACCTATCGTGTGTTGGCACGATTTCTCAGGTATAACGCTGTCGTCATCAGACGACAATGTTTCCTTCTGAGGGTGATCTGTCTTCTTTGGGCTTTCAAAAGCTACGCGCCTCGAAACATGCCTTTGTGGGCGTGAGTTCTCAGCGGGCTCCTGGACTTCAATGCGCAAATTGGTGCGCCTAGCTGCCCTAATCTCTTTGTCATGTTGAGGGTGGCGGCGACTCCCAGCATGTTGAGTCGTTCGGGGCTTCTTTATCGGGCCCAAACGTTCTTGAACTGGAGCTTTGCATCGTCCATTGGGAAGTGGACCGAGGCGCTCCAAAACTGACTTCTTTCTTCGGGATGATTCTGCGTGATCTCCCGGAGTAGCTATGAGAATTATTGGCGATTTAGGTTGGTTCCCCGGAGGTTGAACTCTTGCTGAAGGCTGCAAAGGTTGGTCTTTAGCCTGAATCGCCGCTTCAGACTTTGGCCTCCAGACTTGGCGGGTTGGTGGCGGCTTTTTGGCCATCGCCGCTTCAGACTTTGGCCTCCAGACTTGGCGGGTTGGTGGCGGCTTTTTGGCCACTTCCTTCTGCCGTCTCTTGTGGGCTTCCTGGACTTGAGCCCGTGCTTGAGCTGACACTGCGCGGCGCTTGCGAATGCGCTCATCAAGTGTTGAACGATTCCGTTTGACACGGATCCATAGCTGCCATTCATTGGTTGTTGAGGCTGCTTGCCTCTCCTGCTCTTCAGATCCGCGTTATAGCGGATTCCGTCAGTGGACTCCATTGCCTTTGCGAGTTGCCGTTACAGGCGTTGGCGTCACCTCTGGCGGGCTCTCTTTGAGAGAGTCACAACGCCCTCAACGGCGGAGGAATTGGCAGGAACAGATTTGACCTGGTTGGAGGCCGGTGGAGCTTCACCCGATGCAACTTCGGCATCAATTGGGGTGAGATCTTCGTTGGCATTCTGCACTTCTTCGTACCAACGAACTTTTCTCCTGGAGGAGAACTTCTTAGACTTGCGGGGGGAGGTGGATCCAGACGAGGATGACAGATACTCCTCGAACTTTTGTTGGTCAAATTAGATCCGCGGTTGCGACGCAACGATCTCGGCAGTGAGATCGGTGGCTCCCACTGTGGTCGCCAGATTGTTCGTGGTGAAAGTTGCTTTCATTGAAGTCATTGTTCTCTTCAGCAACAGTTTATCGGTTACAAAAGATCCGGTCTTTTTATAAGATCCGGTTATAACAAAATCAAAGAAAGAAAAAAAGATTATAACTTTCCTTTGTTCGAACAAATCGCAAGATCCTGTTTTACGGTCTCTTGCTTGTGTGGGTTCTTTGTCTGCGCCGGGGTTAATCCATAGACCACCATGCGATCTTGATCCGGTCAAATCTACACGGTATGACGGGTGTTATTTCACGAAGGAAATAACAGCCGAGGGGATTATTTCACCAAGGAAATAATAGCCCTAAGTAATCGAAATCGACCAAGCGAAATCGATACTCTTCTCGGGATCAAAAACCAAGTTTTGATCCGGAGGATAACCGTGTGGATCTCAGATCTGATCTCTCTCGAACTCCTGCCTTATTTGACGTGGATGATCGCCAAGAACCAGATCTAAAAAGTCCGAGTCTTCCAAGCTCCAAAACTCCGAGGTTTAGCTCTTGATCCGGCAGAGTTTCGGCTCCAAAAGTTCCCCCTTGAAACAATGAGCCTAGGGGTCTATTTATAGGCTCCTCAAACCAGATCTGGGCTCAGATCTAGGCCCAGATCCGTGGCTGCGGCCAGGTGGCTCGGCCGGCCACCTTGGTGGCTCGGCCGGCCACCGAGACCACCAAGAGGTGGCTCGGCCACCGAACCACCTTTTGGTGGCTCGGTGGTGGCCGAGCCACCCTAGAGGTGGCTCGGCCACGGACCCACCACAAGGTGGCTCGGTGAGCCACCAAGGTGGCTCGGTGAGCCACCTGAGCGGCTCGGTCTTGGCCGAGCTCTTCCCGGGGTGTGTCGTTTCGTCCGTTTTCCGGTTTTGCAGTTTATCCAAGCTTCATTGTTGATCTGGACTCTAATTTGGCAGTCCGGATCCTGATTTGGCAGTAAATCCGCCTTGGAGTTCGAGTCCGCTCCCGATCGTTGTTTGATGTGGTGGACTCTACAGTTGGATGACTCGTTGATTCATCGACCCGTTAGCTTGATTGCGCACGCGATTGGATATATTCCGTTGTTTGCGTGCGGTTCGTTAACCTCGTCGACTCATTAATCCGCTTCGTCGCGTGTCACTTGGCTTCGGTGTTGTGGTCTAACGATCATGCTTGGATACATCGCCCGATGGTTCGTTGGTTTGTCGAATCACCGTGCCGAGCTGTGTTAAGGGACCTATAAGCAGTTTTATACGCCTACAGATACATGAGGACCAACCGTTGAGGTTATATTTTGTGTATGTACATTGTGAGAAATTTATAGAGTTTTAGGTAAGATAAAAAACAGAGTGTGTAGAGAAGTTCCGGCTTCCAAACCGGGTGTGTCGATAGTGGAGTTCTCCCCGGGAGTGGGGAGTGGAGACGTAGGATGAAAGGTCCAAACTCCGTGATCATATTATTATGTTTGGATTGCTCTTTGTGTCCACTATTTTTTTATATAGTTTCTTATTTGTTTTCCCCTTTGCATATATATCCTTGCATATATCTTTTTGAATATCATCATTGTTAGGATATATTTGTTAACAACTTTTAATCAACATTAATATCTAATAAGATTAGCAATAACCCTATTCACACCCCTCTTGGGTACTTTCAAGCGCTGCAAGTGCCATCACAGGCTTCCCGTAGGGCTTCTTGTGCTTCTGTCATTAAGAGACATCGAAGCAGCATGCCGTCATACGATCTACGATGTAGTGCCTTTGTGGTTGCATCGTAGTAGAATCTCGGTGCGCGTGTGCGAATAGAATCCCGCTCCTTGATGTCTTCAGATAGTATACCGTACAAGACGTAGTCAATGATCGGGAAGCACCAATCTCTCGGCTCGAGTTGATCGTCCGCCTGGTAAGTTGTGTTCACCTCCAAAGCATACTTTGGTTGGTAGAGTTGTTAGCTTGCGACGGTAACTTGTTAGCTTGTCCCTAGCAGCTCGGCTAGGTTAGCTACCAATGACGCCAATACATCTGCATGCATGTTCTTGGAACAGAGCACATGCTCAATGTGAAAGCTTTCGAATGATTCGGCTAATTTAAAGGCTGCTTGGTGACATGGGATTAAGTCGTCATTTCTAACTTTATATTCTCCCGTCATTTGCTTGATAATGAGCTGAGAGTCACTGTAGGCTTCAAAATGCTTCACCCCCAACTCCTTGGTAAAGTCGAGTCCAATGAGCAGCATATTGTACTCAGCCACATTGTTAATACATGGCTCAGTTAGTGAGAAAGCTCGGGGTAATACATGATTTTGCTGAGAAACCAAGACCACCCCCACACCTATGATGATAGACCCATTTGTACTCACACGAGATGCGCCGTCGAAGTATAGTCGCCAGGTTTCTTCTTACGAGGTAGCATTGACCTTTTGGGTTTCGTCCGACATGTCTTCAAACAAGTCAGCCTTCGACTCGAGTGGGTGGCTGGCCATGAGATTGTAGATTGCCTATACTTTGATAGACTTCTGCGATATGAAGTGGATGTCGTATTAAGACAGCAGGAGTGCCTATCATGCCAGGCATCAGTTCAAGGACCCGGGCTGTGTCATGAAGACTCGGATGGGGTTCATCTAGGAGATGACATGAATGGTTTGACCGACCAAGTAATCTCGCATTTTCTAAATTGCGAACACTAGGGCTAAACATTCCTTTTTGACCATGGGGTATCATCGTTCGACTTCTTGCACGGTCCTACTCAGGTAGTAGATGCCTTGCTCCTAGCCGGCATAGTCGTTCTATGTTAAGAGGGCGCCGAGAGAATTCTCTATTGCCCACACATAGATCACGAAGGGTTTGCCTGAGATCGAGGCTGCTAAGGCTGGTGGATTCGAGAGATAATTTTTTATCTCCTCGAAAGCTTGTTGGCAAGTCTCGTCCCATACAAAGGAGACACCTTTCTTCATAAGCTTGGAGATGGGTTGGCACTTGCCCAAAAGATTTGCGATGAATCTTCGGATGTAAGTCAAACGTCCCTGTAGTCCTCTCAATTCCTTGAGATTTCTGGGTGGTTGGAGTTCTTGGATAGCTCGCACTTTGTCTGGATCAATGTGAATCCCCTTTGTCGTGATGACGAATTCGAGGAACTTGCCACTCATCATGCCCAAGAATGACTTTGTAGGGTTCATCTTTAGTTGATGGGAGCGCATGAGGTTGAACATGACTCTCAGGTCTTGAAGGTGATCGACTTTGTCGCGACTCTTCACGACCAGGCCATCCACATAGCATTCAACTGTCTTTCGCAGATGATCCCCGAAGATGGTACTCATGGCATGTTGATAGGTTGTGCCGACGTTCTTGAGCCCGAAGGGCATGATTGTGTAATAGTACACCCCTATCGGAGTTCTGAATGAAGTGTGCTTCTCGTGCTCAGGGTGCATCTTGATCTAATTATACCCTGAGAATCCATCCATGAAAGACATACTCTCGAAACCATAGGTGAGTCGATGATGACATCCGTAATAGGCAAAGGGAATTCGTCCTTAGGGCATGCAGTGTTGAGGTCCCCAAAGTCGATGCTGATGCGGATCTTGCTATTCTTCTTCAAGACTAAAACAATGTTATCCACCAAATCGGGGTGTTCCTCCTCTCTGATGAAGCCTGATTCGACCAGCTTCTTCACTTCAGCTTCGATCGCCTCAATGATTTGTGGACGAAATCGTCTCTACTGCTGTTTGATGAATTTCGTGTCTGAGCTAATGTTGAGGTGATGCATGGTGATCTGAGGATTAACGTCAGGCATGTCCTCATAATTCCATGCGAAGACATCGATATACTCTTGGATAAGGGATATGAGGTCTTCCTTCTCCTAGGGAGGTAAGCTATCGCTGATAAATATTGGTTTGGAACTTTCCTCGTCTCCTATATTTATTTGGAGTACTTTGTCCTCTGTGGGTGGTTCACACTGTTCGAAGCGACCACTCCACTAGGCAGTGACGTGGCGATCCCATGCTTCATCATAAAATGAAATATGTTCATCTTCTTGGATTTTAGCAGTATCGACCATAGCCATGTTGTCTGTGAAGTCTTTGAACGGGGCCCCGATGCTGACATCAGAATCCCAAGTCGAGGATGCCGACGATTGATCGTCTGAGCGAGCATCATTGGATATTTCACCGAAATTGTAATACAACTCTGAGGAAGAGGAGGAGTAACCTAGCCCATAGTAATTGTCAGGCTTCTCTTTAGGGACATAGGCAGGTCGAAGGGGCATCTTCCAGCCTTTGTCGTACTTCAAACCTTCTTGGCGGATGAAGTCATAACCCATCCTCTTCATCATGCATTTTGCGACGGGGTTGTAACATGAGAATTGAAGAGTAGGTTCATCTTCGTCTAACTCATCCCACAGTGTGCATACGGGTTGGTCTATCCTTCCAAAGATAATCTCTTGGTGAGAAACATTCTAGGCGGGTATAACAAAGATTGCTTGCGAGGACTTGATCATCTTCTTGTTCGTGACGAACGTCGAGTGCACGAGCAAGTGTAAAGAAGAATTAGAGTACAATCCTGAGATCAAGTCGGTGAACTCATCATTAACAGATTTTGCAATAGACAACAAGTAAGCAAGATGAGGTTCCTCATTAAGGTTAAGTCCGTCCACCTTGTTAGCATCGGTTACAGCAAGGCCTTTATAGCCGATTACAATGGGTTCAATATCATTTAGAACAAGACCCTTGTTGCACTCAGACTCACTATCGGCCTCATTGCTGTTTCCCCTTCTTCGACCGGTGGCTTGTTTCTCGGTTCAGAGTCTTGGTAGAGCAGGGAGTCGGTGAAGTAGTTTCCAACCCCTTTGAAGGGTTGTTTATCTGCAACTACTGTCTTCACCTGGTCATAATCATCCACATATTTCAAGCATTGGTGCAATGTGAACGGGACTATCCTGTTGCTATGGATCCATGGTTGGCCCAACAACATGTATGTTCCACATTGATGACATAGAAGGTCACCTCAGTTTTTATGTCAGCCAATCGGTATTTGAGGCGAATCTTCCCAGGCGGCCAGGTTCTTATGGTGTTAAAGCCAAAGATGTTGGTGTTTGTTGAAGACAACCGCTTTTGAGGCACCCCTAAGTGCTTGATGAAATTTAGGGGGACAATACTTAGTGTAGACCCCAGATCGACTTGGATCCTGTCTATCCAAGAGGAGCCGATATATCATGTGAAGTGCAATGGTCAGTTGTAAGATGTGCTTTTGATGAGCATATCCTCCAGAGTGAAAGTGATGCAAGGGATCTGTTGTTTGGATGCCTGGTAGCATTGCGGACATCCCATTTCTGCCTCTTCTTCGGGAGTGGGCAAGAAATGTGTGGCAAAAGCTTCTGAATTAGTCAACACCTCTTCTTTGGGAGTGGGCAATGACTTCTGGCAGCTTGATCCTATTTCTCTTGAGCAGAGTGTTGAAGGTAGCCCCCACCTAGTCTTCTATGAAGTCATATTGCCTTTACGGGCATTGCTTGAAGGGCCTAGGCATTTGCCTCTGTGTGGGTTTGGGGGCTGGAGTGGAATTGACAGCCATGATCTCCTTCCCTCTTGACTGAGGGTTCCTAGAGATGCATGGTTCTGAAGCTCTGCTCTTGGGCTGTGATTCTTTGGCTTCCAATCTTTTGATCATGTTCTTGACTTGCTCACCTTGGCGAACAAGTTCCTTCCAGGTCTGGGTTTCCACCGAACCGATTCTGGACAGAATAACAGTTGAGAGGTTGTTGCAGCACATCTCAACCAGGGTACTCAAGGAGACTTGGTCCCGACACTAAAGTGACCGATTCCTGAATCTCTTTACAAAATCATTGACAGACTCCATCTTCTTTTGTTTGTTGGTCAGCAGGGTGGCCATCGATACTTCTGTATCGTCGTCGAAGAAACGGGCCAAGAAATGCCTTTCTACGTTGGCCCATATTGTGATGGAGCCTGGTTCCAGCTTATGAAACCATTTAAAGGCTACCCTTCTCAGGGTACTAATGAACAGTCGGGTGAGAATGATATCGTTTCCCATGAGGAATCTCGTCTTAGATAAGAAATAGTAGATGTGTTGTGAGGGAGAGCCATTGCCATTAAACTGGACCAGGCTCATTGGTTTGAACTTTGTTGGGTAGGCGACCGTGTCCCATTCGACTAGGTACGGTTGAACCACCCCTAGCTCGTTCATGTTTCTCTGGAGCTTCAAGGCATTGAGCTGACTCTAGAACTCATCGAACCTTTTGTCTTGGGGAGTGCTACCCTAATGCGAGTGTCTTCCCGAGGATTTGTTAGAATAATCTGAGTATGGCTTGCGATTATCTTCTTCTCAAGTTGTGTGAGGGGGAGTAAGCTCTCGCTCTCTACTCCTCGAGGGTCATTGTCGATTTCATGAATTCCTCTTCTTCTTCTTCTTGCTGAGAAGTTGCCCCATTATCTCCTTTAGAGAGCTGATGGTTGCCTGTGGTTCTTCAACCTTTTTGGCCAAGTCTTCAGAGGATTCCCCCATGTGCACCTTTGCGTGCTTGCCATAGGTTGAGCTTGAGGTCTGAGACATTATTGTTGCTGAGAACACCTCATCCTCATTATCGTAGGTGGGTGACAAATGGGCATAATCAAACGGGATACCTTTTTGAAGGCGAGGGCATTGGTGTACACCCACATTTTCAACATGGGGCTATCTGAATCTCGGGGTATATTCAGGATCTGATGAATCCGAATACCAGGAATTACTTTTCCCTATCATGTTAACTATGGCTATTGGAAGCTCCAAGTCACTAATGGTTTGCCTCTTCCAATGATGGCGTCTTTGGTGAGGATGTCTTGGCTCAAGAGATAGCTTAGAGAGCCTCCTGGACACTGATGGCTTCGGTGTCTTGGTGTACCAGCAGTCGACATGTACCACCTGGATGAGTCTCTCACAATGGCACTGAGGGTTTGCCTTGTGAATAGTGCGTTTGCAAGTTAGATGATCCCTGAGATCTCCTGCGGGTTGGTTGTGGCAACCCCCACATCGGAAGGATCAAATGTGCAATTCTGTGGTAGAGACTCAAAGGAGTTGGAATGAGACCATTTGGGAAATTTCCCAAGTGTCGACTTCATGCGACCTTGCCTTGACAGGCGAGGTCCAGAGTTTGGGCGAGCTTCAGCCAACTACTGGCGAGCTCGAGCTGTCTGTTCATTCAGGCAACCTTACTTATCAGGCAAGGTCTGGAACTTGAGTGAACTTCAACCGACTGCTAGCGAGCTCATGTCGTCTGTTCATTTAGGCGAGGTTCACTCATTTGAGTTGTTCTAGCTTTGCCTTTTCGGCTAAGGTTGGTCCTCTAGCGGTCCTGCTGGGTTCGCCTACATGCCAGCTTCTATTTGGGGGGTGAAGCTTACCTGTTGTGTGGAGCTCGCCTGTTTGAAGGTGTGGTTCGCCTGAATCATAGGGTTCACCTGATCTGGGTGACTCATCGGATTTGGATAGACGAGTTGAAGAATGAAGCCCGCCTACTTTGGTGGGCTCACTTGAGTTGCTGAGTCTGCCCAGATGGGGAACTCGGCTGCTGGAGTGAGGCTCGCCTGAAATGTCAGGTTCGCCTGGAATGCTAAGTTCACCCATTTTGGAAACCATGCTAATGTAGGGGGACCTACCAGAATAGGTAGGCTCGCCTGATCGACTTAATCCGCCAAAACTGGGAACTTTGCATTCTTGTCTGACACTTCTTAGGCCTGAATAGTAACTCAGGCCATCATAGGAAGTGGAGGCCTGGGCTTCCCGATGGGTGAGAGCTCATCTTCGCCGCAATTAAGCTCTTCTAGAGAGGGGAACGTTCATGTCAATGGCTAAGGTGTGGTTCGCGCTGACATGCACCACAGTCTCCTCTTACATGGGGGACTGTGCGGGTTGCTTAGGAACCCATTGGGCAGTCCTTTGGCTTGCTTGGTTGGCTGTCGTCTCATCCTTAGCTAGCTTAGGGGAGTTAGAGCCCCTTGCTTTAGCTCAGGTAGAGCACTTAGGCGTGGTTGCCTCAACCACTTGGGGTCAGGCCACACGCGTGACTCTGTAGCACTTGCGTGATGCATGACTACCAGAGGAGGAAGAAGATAAGTTTTCTTCATACTTGGCTTGATCGAACTCGATCATGAGGGACTCAACAGTTGTCCCTTCCACAACTTCGTCGAACTGCATTACCACCAATTCATCTGAGTGAACGGTTTCTCCCACTGTGATCGCCATCTTCTGTTGGTACGTAAAAGATTGACTTCCCGTCTGAGGGGTCTGTTTGTATTTATAAGAATGACTTATTACAAACTAATGATCAATGTTTTACAACAAAGGAGGAGGGAATGGCCCTCCTTGTTTAACGTGGGTTCCTTGGTAGCGGTAGAATACCTTTCTTGGTGCTCACGCCGAGTTTGCTTCCCTTGGACGATCCGATTAAAGTTGTGGTTAGAGCTTCAGTGCACAGTAGAGGCTCCGGAACGATTGAGTTTGACTATACCCAAGCTTGAAAAATATCAAAGTCGCGTGCTTGGAGAGAGCTACGATGCAAGAGTTTGCAAAAAGCTGACGAGCCTCAAATCTAAGAGTTCAGATTGAGTCTGCTTCAACAATCCAAGCAAGGAGCTAGGAATGTTCTACCAAGCAATTGAGCCAAATGAAGGTCTCTATTTGATGAGCATTGAGTATCAAAATCTCCCCCCTCTTCGCGTGGGATGAAGATGGCTTTAAATAGGAAAGAGATGACATGAGCCATCCCTTGATTTATGGGATATGACCACCAATGGGCGAGGGGCACCATGCCCTCCCCTAGCTGTGGGATGTGACCACTATAGGGGTGATGAGAGCCATACTTCATCATCACCAAGAACGTGGGAAGTGGGTAGGCCCACTCCCACAAGCAAGTAGCCCGCTTGCATTGCTCAGTCGAGGCTGAAAAAGCTACGGGCGAGCTCGTGAGCTGTCTGAATGCTCAGGCGAGCTTGTAGGCGAGCTTGGCAAATAGGCGGGGTTGGTTGGTGGGCCCCTCCAACATGTGAGCTGGCGTTCGTTGGCAAGCGAAGTTCGTGCGGGTGAACTCCCTGCAGGTGTGCTTGGCTCGTATGGGCGAGCGAAGCATTTAGGCGAGGTTGAACTCGTAGTGGTGAGCTTAATGATTTAACAAGCTTGATTCATGTGAACGAGTCAAGCTAACAGGCGATGCTTGAGCTCTGTGGGTGAGCTCAATAAACAGGCGAGATCGAGCTCTGCGGGCAAGCTTAATAGTACAAGGAGAGGTTGAATTCTACGGGCGAACTCAACAATTAGGAGTGGTTGAGCCCTATAAGCGAGCTCAATAAACAGGAGAGATTGAGCTCTGCTTGCGAGCTCGATGAAAATGTGAGGTTGAACTCTACGGGCGGGCTCAACAAACAGGCGAGGTTGAGCTCTATGGGCGAGCTCAATAATGAGGTGAAGTTGAGCTCTACGGACGAGCTAAACAAACAGGAGAAGCTAAGCTCTACAGGCGAGCTCATCAAGGAGGCGAGGTTAAGCTCTATAGGCGACCTCAACAAGAGAAGCTAAGCTCTACGGGCGAGCTCATCAGGGAGGCAATTAGGCCCTGTGGACGAGCTCAACAAATAGGAGATGTTAGGCTCGTACTGGGGAGCAGAGCGTGTTGGCGAGCTCGCTCGTGCTTACAATCAAGCTTTGTTGGGCTCGCTGAATGCAGACGAGCGCAAGCTATTAGTAGGCGGGCCCTGACACTTAGGCAATTTTCACTGCATACACGTGAGAGATTTGATATGAATCATCGGATATAAGTCAATCTGCCTTGCAAGCCTCTGAGTTCTTTAATGTTCTTCAGAAGTGGCATTTCTTGAATGGCACGAACCTTTTCAGGATCAAGAGAAATCCCTTTAGACCTGACTATAAATCCAAGAAATTTACCATTAGCTACCCCTAAAAAAGATTTGGTTGGATTCATCTTCATTTGATGTGCTCGCATGATGTCGAACATCATCTTCAAATATGAAAGATGATCGCCTTTGTTTTGGCTCTTTACTGCAATGTCATCCATGTAACATTCAATCTTCTTACGTAGATGTTCATAGAAGATTGTATCCATTGCACGCTGATAGGTTGCACCAGCGTTCTTCTATCCAAAAGGCATTACTGTATAATAGTATATTCCCAGTGACGTTCTGAAGGTAGTGTGCTTTTCATCTTTAGGGTACATTTTGATCTGATTATACCCAGAGAATACATCCATAAAAGACATCCTCTCATATCCATAAGTATTGTCAATCATGACATCTGTGAATAGGAGGGGAAATTTATCTTTTAGACATGCACCATTTAGGTCACGAAAATCAATATAGATTCTGACCTTGCCATATTTCTTAAGCACTGGAATAATGTTAGCCACTTAATCAGGGTGTTATTTGTGACCCCCATGTTTTCATACATGGCTGTAGTCCAAGATGAACCCAGAGATGTCAAACCTGCCATGCACCCATACTGTGCAACAACAAGTTTTACCAATCACGACAATATCCTCTAGTGGAATCAAAATAAAGTACAGGTACAAAATAGGCAAAAGAAATAAAATAACTACAATAGACATGATATAGAAAGAAATATCTCATAAATAAATCATGTCTCAGTGAACAACCTGGAATACATCTAATATCCAAAATGAATAAATATGCCTCGATAAGAAACAACTGAAAATCGTATTAAGGCACACTACCTTTACACTATGAAATAAACTCTAAGGTCTGAACAAAAATATAAAACTACGGTGGATTGAAGCACACGGGCACTCTTCACTGCAGCAGGGCTTCGCCAAGCTCTCCAAAAATCCTCTCTAATCAAGGCACCAAGGGGGTCTATTTATAGGCTTTAGGAGGGGGCAAGGGGGTCTATAGGACCACCAAGGGGTGCGGACACCCCTTGGTGTCTCGGCTATGGCCGAGACACCCTAGGGTGTCTCGGTAAGGTCTGAACAAAAATATAAAACTACGGTGGAGCCTCTAATAAATCTCATGTGATGGCGACTATACAAAAACTCCGCCATCCTGTGACTCTTTGGAACTCCAAATTACCTGAAAGAATATAAGAAGAAAAAGAACAACAACAAGAGCATCAGAGCGCTATAGCAAAATCACCTTCATCCACCCCCAGGAGAAGGGCTGCTAGATGGAGTGGAGGCTCTATCTATTAAGCATAGTCTACCTATATCATTTTCTTCATGTATCTAATAGAATTAATATTTAGACACCTACAATACGAGACATAGTACGACGAACGAAATAATCTAAATAAGGAAACCCTTATGTATATATCATATGTTCTGAATTGTAAACATCTAAACATTAATACCGAACTAAAGATAAATAATCTAAATAAAATCAACAATTAGAAATCTACAACACGAGATAGGTACATCGAGCGAAATAATCCAAATAAGGAAACTCTCATGTATATACCATATGTCTCAAATTGTGAATTGCTAATTATTGATCCCAACTGAGAAAATAAAGAAAAAGCAATAAAAGAAAGTAAAAACATCAACATATCATATTCATAATATTTTCCATTGTCACTGGGAAAATAGAAAGAATAGTGACACAAATCCCGTGTACTTTGATATGCAAAGTACTCTTGGTCATATATTTCAGCAGTGAGTCAAAAACATAACTGGCATTCGCCACCGACTCGGGCTATCATTCAACTATCTCAATGCAACTCCGTATAAGATTTTGATACTTAGTATTATTATGTGTAACAGACTACCCTGTAGGTATCCTAATCAGGGTACATGATTCATCAGTCTCATCACATCTCTGTACGTAACACGAGTGCGGGATGGACTACCTAGTAGGCATCCTAGATATACGGCTCACAAGCCTCATCGCACCCTAGTGCGGGATGGACTGGTAGATAAAGCATCCTAAACCTGACTCGATGGCTTGTACAAATAGAATATCAACGCACTACCCTCATAGTACTGAACTGAGCTCATCAAAGATACCCAGAAGGTGTGTGTATAATATGTACTAAACTCTTTCTCAAAGTAATCGGGTCAAAACCCATCATAATTTCCAGAAGGTGTGTGTATAATATGTACTAAACTCTTTCTCAAAGTAATCGGGTCAAAACCCATCATAATTTCTTTCAGCATACCCATGTGTGTGCTACAAACTCTTTCTCAAAGTAATCGGGTCAAAACCCATCATAATTTCTTTCAGCATACCCATGTGTGTGCTACCACACTATTCATGAATTTACGTATAAAGAAGTTCAGCTCAAAACCTGCAAACATATCACAAACAGATGCAAAACAAAAATTCAGGCAACAGCCTTAGTAGTCGACTACTAGGCTTAGTAGTCAACTACACTGAGTACATCCAGACTCTATAATAACATATATCAGTATCAGTAGTCGACTATTAAGAACATTAGTCGACTACTCTACAAACACACAATTTCTGTTATGCTCAACTGGGCATGAGTAGCCGACTACTAAGCTTAGTAGTCGACTACTCTGTCAAGACACGCATTTTTTCGTGCACAAATAGTGCTTATGTCAAATGTACATATCATGACGTTAAAACGAGATTTTATACTTAGCATATGTAACAAGATTTATCTGAACCATCAAATTAAATTATTATATCTTCCAAATTAGGGTTTAAAATCATAATTAAACAATTTCTTCAATTATCTCATATGTAAACAAAGTGATTATCAACACATGATAAAAATTACTCATGAACAGGGATAAAATTCATTTAAACATATTTATCTTACTTAGGTATCACAAACCTAGGGTTTAAGCATGATTAATTAAAATGATAACTCAAAGAAACATTCACGTAATATATCAATTATTTCAAATCAGCATATCTATAGTTTTCTACAGAACATATCATTAGTAAATTGAGTATATCTTTCTCTAGATAAACTCTTTTTAAGAATAGTTTTTTTTTGGAAACTAGATCCACATAGATATTATTTGGCAATGGTTTGGTTTAGTTTGGAGTTTATATGATATCTCAAATTTCTAGTTAAAGGTTACACACGTGCAACAGTTTTATGCAGAACAAGTTATTAGTAAATTGAGTATATCTTTCTTTATGAAAACTCTTTCTTAGAATGGTTTTCTGTTTTGGAAAATAGGTCCACATAACTTTCATTAGACACTAGTTTTGTTTAGTTTGAAGTTTATATATTATCTCAAATTTCTAGTTAAATATTATTCACATGCAGCAGTTTTCTGCAATCTATGATGAAAACAAAAACTAAACAACTTTATAATTCAATTAGACAACAAATTAGGGATATCACACGAGTTAAACATAATTATAAAGTTTAAAAAAATAAAAATTTAAACATGCCTAATGATCATGATCACATTACTATCATAAATAATTAGGAAAAGCTAATGACCTAGCATTGGGTTAAGATTTATCATCAAAAATCTTATCTTTTTCATATTAGGTTAAGCCTTAAGCATGAAAACATTGATTAAATACTTTATAAATCATTAAACACTATGGGGATGAGTTTGGATATAGATGAAATTACCTTATCACATTTGCAAGCCTTTGAAACTGATGTGAAACGACTCCTTGTCGCCAAACATCGTAGATCTCGCATTTTCCTCGCTTCTCGACTCACAAGACGCTCCCAAAATCTCAACTTTAGGGCTAGGGTTTGAGAGAGAGGAAGAGGACTACTAGGGTTTAAAACTCTGATGAAAAGATAATATTTTCTTGAAAACACACACACACACACACACACACATATATATATATATATATATATATATATATATATATAAAAAGATAATATTTTCTTGAAAACACACACACACACACACACACACATATATATATATATATATATATATATATATATATATGCAAACCTGAAATAAACCTGTTTGATCCGAACCAGGAAACCTAGTCTGACTAGGAAAATAACCTTTGGTATTTTGGCTATAACTTTCTCATCCGACATCAGAATGAGGTGATTTAAGACTTGTTGGAAAGATATTGAAGAGAACTACAATATTGGTCATTTGAGTTTTTCTAGATTCAAACTATATAGATATGTAAAATATATAAACCCTTAGTTAGTCATTTTTCCAAATTTCTCTTCGTGCATATTTTGTACATTTGCACTCATATATTCACAAATATATATTGAATTAATCTCAAATCAATTTCCATCATACTCAAACATCAAAATATGTTATATTTTAACCATGTAACATATTTATTATTATTTTTTACATAATATTCAAATTTTCAGGGTTTTACATTCTTCCCCCTTAAAAAGAATTTCGTCCCCAAAATTCCGCAATCATATCCTAGAGATTAATAATATCAGAAAAGCATGTTGAGGGGATAATCCAGATAAAGAAACCCTTATATTCATGTCTCGCAGCATTAATCTCCAGATATGAAACATAAAAATATTTACACATAACAATCTAGAATGCCAATATTCTCACTTAACCCCTAACTAGACGGAACTAGTACGTCTAGCGAAAAATCCAAACAAGGAACCCCCTCTATATATATCGTGTATTCCGAATACTTAGGAGCTACATGCTAATCATCATTCTTGTTAGCCCTTATGTTTTGATGATGTTTTACAACCACCATTACCGGTACTAATTGCTTGTTGAGTGATATTGTAATTAATATATATATATCAAGCTTGTTAGTACCATGCATGGAGGATTGGATGGAATATGAGCTACAACGATGATACCTAAAGGAGGAGGAGGTATAATGATGAAGCATTGTTTAATCAAGAACAATAAATGCAATGAGAAGCTTCATCAACTCAAGCTATATGAAGACTAAGAGAATTGTAATTCTATGTGAGAATATTAGCTAGTTTTTCTTTTCTCTCTAATGCTAGAATGTAGGCAAGTAGCTTAGATTTCATTTGAAGCTATTGTGATATCACACACACGTTTTCATACTTATTTTTTGAGCGTTTTGACAAAATATCATTTTTCACAAGTATGAGGACCTTTTCGTAAAATTCTTTTTCCAAACAGTTTGTTTTTAATATCAAAAATAATTTACAAAGTTACACAATTTTTGGAAGTCATTTAAATATTTTTACAAATTTTTAAAAGAGTTATAAATAGGTTTTATTATCAGCATCAGCCATATCAGTTTGCGGTCGACCGCCATGGTCGACCGCACCAGAGTTTTTACCTGCAGAGTCAAACAGAAACTTTCGCGGTCGACTACCACGGTCGACCGTCAGCTCGAATTTTCCCACGGTCGACAACCATAGTCGACCACAAAAGTCTCTGGAAAATTCTGAGCTTCGACAGTGGATCGCGGTCGACCGCGAGATTTTCACGGTCGATCGCCGTTTAGTCCAACATCTTTTAAAGTACAGTTTCAGACGATGATTTTTTACGGGATTTAGGGGATATGGGTATGGGTTTTGGCTATAGTATTTTCTCCTATTTAAACCCCCCTTACCCCTTCTTCTTCAAGTGTCCCAAACATTTAAAAAAAATCTAAGATCTGTTTTTCTTGAGAGCAAACTTTCAAAACCTGATTTTCTCTATTTTTAGTTTCACTTCCCTGCTTCAGTGTAATCTTTCTCCTTGCCATAGGGACATTGTAAAGAGAGAGTTTTTACACTATTACTATTATTGAGAGCTTGATCTTGTGGAGATCAACTGTGTGGGAGTGAGATCTTGTGGTGATCAACTGTGTAGTTGTGAGATCTTGTGGAGATCGTTGTGTAGAAAAAGTTCCGGCTTCTAAACCAGGTTGTGTAATGGATTCTCCTCGAGAGTGGGGAGCGGGGACATAGGTCAGCGGGCCGAACCTCGTTAACACATTGTGTGTCACTTGAATAACGATTTCTAACTCTATCTCATTTGTTATAGTTGTTTATTTTGTGGTTTGTTGCTTGTCTTAATTTTTATTACACTATTATAGCCTTAAGACCCTAATCACCCCCCTCTACGGTCCAACAATTGGTATCAGAGCTTGGTCTCTATATTAGTTTTTGGTCTAACCACCTTAGAAAAAAGATCTTATGGAGGCTTCAATGAATGTGCATATGTTATAGGGATAATCCACCACTAGACCACCACTTTTCACCGGTAGTAATTTTGCTTATTGGAAGGCTAGGATGAGGATTTACCTTCGTTGCATTGATGTTGACATTCTAGAACTCATAGAAAAGAAATATGTAGAAAAACCCAAAGTCGGGAACATAACCGATTGAGAAAAGCACCAAGCCAATCTCAATGCAAAGGCCATGAACGCCTTAATTTGCGTTCTTTCTCCCAATGAGTATAATAGGGTTTCTACGTGTGCAACCGCATACGAAATATGAGTAAAATTGTGTATTACACATGAAGGAACCCCCCAAGTTAAGGAATCCAAGATTAGTAGGCTTATGCATGAATATGAGTTATTAAAGATGCTTCCTAATGAATCCATTGATGCTATGTTTTCTCGCTTTACTAACATAATCAATGAATTGCATGGTCTTGACAAGAAATTAACTATCCAAGAGACGAACTACAAGATCCTTTGTTCATTGACTCCGGAATGGGAACCCAAAGAAACGGTCATAGAGGAAGCTCATGACCTTACCACTCTAGATCTCGATGGCCTCATCGACAAGCTTAAGGTTCATGAGAAGAAGCTCAAGGGAAAGGAAAATGAGGAAGTACCCCCACGGGAAGTTGAGGAGCCATCACCAAAAATGAAAACCATAGCTCTCAAAGGAGCTAGTGATAACTCCTCATCATCGTCGGAGAGTGAAGTTAATTTTTCTAGAGAAGTGCTCACCTCTCTAGAAGAATTTCTAGATTCATTAAAATGAACAAGAAGTTTAATCCCCGATCTAACAACAAATTTTCTTCACGTGTAGGAAAGTGCTTTGAATGCAATGAACCGGGTCATATCGCTAAAGATTACCCCAAGCTCAAGGAGAAATACTTGAAGTACAAGAAGAAGAAAGCCATGTATGTCGGATGGGAGGAATCCGAACCAAGTGATTCAGATAGCAATGAAGAAAGAGCTAAGTTTGCTCTTCATGATCCCAACATTTGCTTCACGGCTTATGAAAAGGAGGTAGTTTCCGACACCGAAAGTGAATCCTTTTATATGCAATGTGATCTAGCTACGACATTAGAAGAATTAAACATTGAATTTAAAAGGATGTCAAAAGAATTTTCTTCCTTTAAAAGTTGCATGCTTCTTGTGATGCCAAACTAGAATAACTACAAACCTCTCTTGCTTTAAAAGATGAATTGCTAGGGGATCTTGATTTTGAAAACAAACAATTAAGATCCAAGATTGAAAGACTTGAAATTAAGAGTGGTAGGATTAGACCCACTCATGCTTATGCTAATTATCATCATCATGAGAGAAATAGATTTCATAGATCTCATGCCTCTACACACAAGAGAAATTTTGTGTGCACATATTGCATGAAATGTGGTCATATTTTTACTTATTGTAGGATTAAAGACAATCATGATTTTTATGGAATGACATGGGTAGTGAAAGATATCAAGCTTACTAACCACCAAGGACCCAAGATTTGGGTACCTAAAGTTACTACACCTTCTTCTTTTATAGGGAACATCACGAACACGACGTAAAGAGATGTGGTACCTTGATAGTGGTTGCTCATATCATATGATGGGCAACAAAGAGCTATTTGTAACCCTATCAAGGATTGAAGAAGGTAGTGTCTCCTTCGGTGGTGGAGAGAAAGGTAAAATCATTGGTATTGGATGTATTGGTAAGACACCGTCTCCCGTAATAGAAGATGTTTATTTGGTTAATGGCTTGAATCATAATCTTCTTAGCATTAGCCAATTGAGTGATAAAGGTTTTGATATTTTCTTTAAACCGGACAAATACATTGTTAGCTCAAATGGAAAAACTATTTTTATTGCTAATTGGAAATCTAATGTTTATATTTTTGAGATGAATGAACTAGTAGATCAATATGTCAAGTGCCTTGCGGCGGTTGATGAAAACCCTTGGATTTGGCATAAGAGGCTTGGACATGCGAACATGGAATTGATATCAAAATTGTCCAAGAGGAATCTTGTAAAAAGGTTACCAAACTTGCATTTCATCAAAGATACCATATGTGAAGATTGTGCTAAAGGCAAACAAACTAAGTCTACCTTCAATTCCATCAATGAGGTCTCAACTTCTAAACCATTGTAATTACTTCATCTTGATTTATTTGGTCCTATGCGTGTTACCTCTCTTGGAGGCAAACACTATATTTTTGTTATCATTGATGATTGTTCTTGTTTTACATGGACAATCTTTCTTGTAAGTAAAGATGAATGTTTTGATGAATTTTCGGATCATGTTAAAAGAATTGAAAATAAAAAAGATTTGAAAGTTGTTAAAATAAGAAGTGATCATGGTGGTGAATTTTAAAAATATCTCTTTCTATGATTTTTGTGCGCATCGTGGTATAACTCATGTGTTTTCCGCTCTAAGAACACCACAACAAAATTATGTTGTTGAACAGAAAAATTGCACCATACAAGAGATGACACGAACTATGTTAAATTCTTTTGATTTTCTTAAGTATTTTTGGGCGCAAGCCGTCAATATGGCTTTTCATGTTTTTAATCGTGTTTTGATTAGACCAAAGCTTAAGAAAACTCCTTATGAACTATTTTATGGTAAAACTCCTTTTATTGGATATTTTTGTATCGTTGGTTGTAAATGTTTTATTTTAAACATAAAAGATCACCATGATAAATTTGATTCTAAAATTGATATTGGTATTTTCCTTGGATATGCACCTCGAAGTAAGGCTTATAGGGTTTTCAACAAACGAACTCTTGTTGTTGAAGAATATATAAATGTTACTTTTGATGAGACTAATATTGGTTTACAAGTTGGTTTGCCTAGGAAAGATGATGATGATGTTAAGGGAGGATTGGAATTTTTGCAAATAAATGAAACACCCTCAATAGATGTTCAAAAGGATGGGGATAGCAACAACATTCAAGAGTAAGAACAAGAAGAACTCCTCATAGCATGAAAATTTACACCAAGTCATCCAAAGGAGCAAATCATTGGGAATCCTTCACAAGGGGTTCTAACTCGCTCAAAGGCTTTGAGTGAGTGTGGTAATGTTGCCTTCTTATCTCAATTAGAACCTAAGATGATTAATAATGCTTTAAATGATGAATTTTGGGTTTTAGCTATGCATGATGAACTAAACAATTTTTGAAGAAATGATGTTTGGAAACTAGTTCCTAGACCTAACAATGCTAGTGTAATTGGAACAAAATGGGTTTTTTAGAAACAAACTTGATGAACATGGCATTGTTACTAGAAATAAAGCTCGTTTGGTTGCCCAAGGATACAATCAAGAGGAGGGCATAGACTATGATGAAATATTTGCACCGGTTGCAAGGTTAGAATCAATTAGGATGTTTTTGGTATTTGCAAGCTTTAAAGATTTCAAATTGTTTCAAATGGATGTTAAAAGTGCTTTTTAAATGGTTTTATAGAAGAGGAAGTATATGTTGAGTAACCCCCCGGTTTTATGGATCATGCTTTTCCTAATCATGTTTACCGGGTTTAAAAAGCTTTATATGGGTTAAAACAAGCTCCTAGAGCTTGGTATGCTCACCTCTCTAGTTTTCTTCTTGAAAATGGTTTTTCTAAAGGACAAATTGATAATACTCTTTTTGTGAGAAAAAGGAAAAATGATTTCATTTTAGTTCAAATATATGTTGGTGATATCATTTTCGGTGCTACTAATGAATCTCTTTGCAAGGATTTTTCTAAAGTTATGCAAGATTATTTTGAGATGAGCATGATGGGAGAGCTCACATTCTTTCTCGGGCTCCAAGTCAAGCAAACTAAGGATGAGATATTTATTTTTCAAAGCAAGTATGCTAGAGAATTGGTGAAGAAATTCAATTTGGAGAATTCTAAGTATGCACCAACTCCAGTATGCTAGAGAATTGGTGAAGAAATTCAATTTGGAGAATTCTAAGTATGCACCAACTCCCATGAGTATAAGGGTCAAGCTTGATGCGGATGATAGTGGTGAGGATGTGGACCAAAAACTATACCGATGTATGATAGGTAGTCTTCTTTATCTCACCGCTAGAAGACCTGATATCATGTTTAGTGTGTGTGCATGTGCACGTTTTCAAGATTCTCCTAAAGCATCTCATTTGATTGCGGTTAAGAGAATTATTAAATATGTTCATGGAACAATTGATCTTGGTTTATTTTATCCAAAAAAGCACCTCCTTTGATCTATATGGTTTTTGTGATGCCTACTTTGCCGGTTGTAAGGTAGATCGCAAGAGTACGAGTGGTACATGTTAATTCTTGGGTAACTCCATTGTCTCTTGGGCTTCCAAGAAACAAAATTGTGTTGCCTTGTCCACTACGGAAGCAGAATATATTGTCGCCGGCTTATGTTGTGCCCAAGTTTTGTGGATGAAACAAAGTTTAGTTGACTATGATTTGAATTTTCAAATTATAAAAATCTTTTGTGATAACACTAGTGCTATCAATATTTCAAAAAATTCGGTTTTGCATTCTAGAACCAAGCATATTGATGTGCGCCATTATTTCTTACGCGATCATGTAGAGAGACAAGATGTATCCCTTGTGTTTGTTGACACAAAATCTCAATTAGCGGACATCTTTACCAAGCCTCTTAGTGAAGATGATTTTTGTTACATAAGAAATAGTTTGGGTTTATGCACTATGTGAAAGTTCTACTTGCTTGCTTGCTTAGTTGTCTTTCACATGCATTTTTTGTTTATATTTTTTTTACCCTATTTTGATGGTGACAAAGGGGGAGAGAAATCTCCTCATTTGTGCACATAGTAAGGGGGAGCTCATAGATAGGGGGAGCTACTATCTATAAGCTATATTTATTTTGCTCGTATATAATGGTTGGTTGTCATCATAAAAAAAAGGGAAGATTGTTAGCCCTTATGTTTTGATGATGTTTTACAATCACTATTATCAGTACTAATTGCTTGTTGAGTAATATTATAGTTAATATATATATCAAGCTTGTTAGTGCCATGTATGGAGGATTGAATGGAATATGAGCTACAATGATGATATCCAAAGGAGGAGGAGGCATAGTGATGAAGCATTGTTTAATCAAGAACAATAAATACAATGAGAAGCTTCATCAACTCAAGCTATATCAAGACTAAGAGAATTGTAATTCTATGTAAGGATATTAGCTAGTTTTTCTTTTCTCTCTAATGCTAGAATGTAGGCAAGTAGCTTAGATTTTATTTGAAGCTATTGGGATATCACAGACACGTTTCCATACTTATTTTTTGAGCGTTTTGACAAAATATCATTTTTCACAAGTATGAGGACCTTTTCATAAAACTCCTTTTTCAAACAGTTTGTTTTTAATATCAAAAACAATTTACAAAGTTACACAATTTTTGGAAGTCATTTAAATATTTTTACAGATTTTTAAAAGAGTCATAAACAAGTTTTATTATCAGTATCAGCCATATCAGTTTGCGGTCGACCGCCACGGTCGACCGCACCTGAGTTTTTACCTACGGAGTCAAATAGAAACTTTCACAGTCAACCACCACGGTCGACCGTCAGCTCAAATTTTCCCACGGTCGACCGTCATGGTCGACCACAAAAGTCTGAAAAATTCTGAGCTTCGAAAGTGGCTCGCGGTCGACCGTGAGATTTTCACGGTCGACCGCCGTTTACTCCAACGTCTTTTAAAGTACAGTTTCGGACGATGATTTTTTACGGGATTTAGGGGATATGTGTATAGGTTTTGGCTGCAGTGTTTTCTCCTATTTAAACCCCTTATAACCCATCTTCTTCAAGTGTCTCAAACATTTTGGAAAATCAAAGATCTGTTTTTCTTGAGAGCAAACTTTCAAAACCTGATTTTCTCTGTTTTCAGTTTCACTTCCCAGCTTCAGTGTAATCTTTCTCCTTTCCATAGGGACATTGTAAAGAGAGAGTTTTTACACCATTACTATTATTGAGAGCTTGATCTTATGGAGATCAACTGTGTGGGAGTGAGATCTTGTGGTGATCAACTGTATAGTTGTGAGATCTTGTGGAGATTGTTGTGTAGAAGAAGTTCTGGCTTCCAAACCGGGTTGTGTAGTGGATTCTCCTCGAGAGTGGGGAGCAGGGACGTAGGTCAGTGGGACGAACCTCGTTAACACATAACGCGTCACTTGGATAACGATTTCTAACTCTATCTCATTTGTTATAGCTGTTCATTTTGTGGTTTGTTGCTTGTCTCAATTTTTATTGCACTATTATAGCCTTAAGACACTAATCACCCCTCCTTTATGGTCCAACAATTCTAGCGTTAAGTATAAACATGACTATACGGATGACCATAAATCATAAACAAAACATACTGAATTTTTAATTTACCTATTCAAACATGTGTGGGTAGTCGCGACGCATATCCTCCTCGTGCTACCATGAAGTCTCCTCAGTTCCTCTTCGATTTTACTAAACTTTAACTAAGGGTGTCACCTTATTTCTAAGCTTCTTGTCCTCCTTGGCAAGAATGCATATAGGAATCTCAATCATAGTCAAATCATCGTAAATATCGACCTCCGGTGCATCCAGCACTCGCTTATCCTCCTCGTCGCATAGATGCTTCTTAAGCATTGAAACATGGAAATCATTTATGCTAGATATCGAGAACGGACCAATGTACCTCGGGGCAAGCTTGCCCCATCTACCAAAACAATGTACACCTTTCATTGGTGATACTTTTAACAAAACATAATCCCTATCCTAGAATTCTAATGGTTGTCGCCTCCGGTCTGCATAACTTCTCTGAGGACTTTGTGCTGTAAGAATGCGCTCTCGAATGACTGCTACTTTCTTTGTAGTCTGTCTAACATGCTCCGGTCTAAGCAATAGACTGTCTTCTAGTTCTGCCCAATAAATAGGTGATCTACAAGGCCTCCTATACAATGCTTCATACGGTGCCATGCCAACAGTCCCTTGATAGCTATTATTATTAGGCAAACTCAAGTAATGGGATGTGGTCCTCCCAAGTACCCTGAAAATCAATAACGTACGCCCTCAACATGTCCTCCAATATCTGGTTCACTCTCTTCGTTTGTCCACCCATCTACGGGTGAAATATACTAGAGTAAGATAACTGGCTACCGAAAGAGTTCTGGAAGCTTCTCCAGAAATGTGCTGACTTCGTCAACCGATCCACTATTACCTAAACTGAATAGTTCCCCTTCTTCGATCTCGGCAATCCTACAATAAAGTTCATAAAAATATCTTCTCATTTCCTCTTCGGAATGGGTAAAGGCTATAGGGTTCCTGGTGGCCTCTGATATTCTGTCATCACTTGCTGGCAAGTGAAATACTTACCATATACTCCGCAATCTCACCACGTATGCCGCTCCACCAAAAGTGTCTCTTCAGATCCTTGTACATTTTCGTTGTGCTTGGATGCACTATGTACCTAGTACGATGCGCCTCCTTGAATAAGTTCCTTCTTCAGTTGTGGATTTCCTCGCATCACTAGTTGGCCTTTTATTCAAAGTCCTCCATCTGCTCCAACGGTTCAATCAGCATTGGGCTCTTTAAAAATCTCCTCCTTTCGGTTTTAAATCCAAGTGTCCTCTAGCTGAGCTCTAACCACTCTATCACTCTAAGATGGTTGCACAGACAAAGCTCCAAAAAAATGCGATGTTCCCGTATATCTCTAGTCTAAAGTCGAACTGGTTTAGTGCATGGAGATCTCGATA
Source organism: Asparagus officinalis (assembly GCF_001876935.1). Classification (NCBI taxonomy): domain Eukaryota; kingdom Viridiplantae; phylum Streptophyta; class Magnoliopsida; order Asparagales; family Asparagaceae; genus Asparagus; species Asparagus officinalis. The sequence continues at coordinate 52,143,179 of NC_033803.1, read as the reverse complement.
CAAGGAACACCTCAAAGCCGAAATCCGATGACAACGCTTCCTGCTCAAAGCGTGTGTTACGACTTTCGCCTTCTCCGGATAGTACTAAATCACGAGCTCCTAATCCTTAATAAATTCAACTCATCTTTGTTGTCTCTGATTTAGCTCTTTCTGAGAGAAGAGATACTTCAAACTCTGATGATCTGTGAATAGCTTTGTAAAACCTCGTAAATTTAAATATTTTATGATAAATAATGATAAATATGTTATATAGTAAAAATAACATCTATTGATGTTTGAGTATGATAAGAATTTATTTGAGATCAATTCAATATATATTTGTGAAAATATGAGTGAAAATGCACAAAACATGCACATAGGCAAAAGAGTGAAAATCTGGGAATAATGACCAGTTATGAGTTTCTATATTTTGCATACCGATTCAGTCAGAATCTGGAAAAGTATAAAAGAGCAAAGTTGTAGATCTCTTCAGTAGCTTTCCACTAAATATTAGATCACCTCATTCTAAGGTCGGATAAAAAAGTTACAGCCAAAATACCAAAGGTTATTGTCCTAGTCAGACTTGGTTTCCTGGTTCGGGTCAAACAGGTTTGTTTCGGATTTGCCTCTATAAATACCTGTGTTTTTTTTACAAAAATTCATTTCTTTTATCATATCTATAAACCCTAGTAGCCACCCTCTCCCCTCAAAAACCCTAGATCTTTTTCTTATGAGTTTGGAGAGCTTTGTGAATCAAAACACCGACACGAGGGCGAGATCATCGACGTGTGGCGAGGGAGAACGGGTTGTTTATGCTTGTGGATTACTTGTTATTTGTTTCAGAGGCTTGCACATGATATTAAGGCAAGATCACTTACATCCAAACCCATCCCCATAGTTAAATAACTAGTTTATAAGTTTAAATTATGTTTACATGCTTAAGTCTTAATCTAATGTGAAAAAGAATAGATTTTTGTTGTTAGATCTTAAACAAATGTTAGATCTACATGTTTTTCTTGCTGTTTATAATAGAAACATGATCATGATCATTAGAATTCTTTAAAATTTTATTTTTAACTTGTTAATCCTGTTCTAATCATGTTTAAACACTAATTTGTTATTTAATTGAGTTTACATATAGATTAAAGATGAGAAAACCCAAGGTTTGTGATACCTAAGTGTTAAAAATATGATTTAATGAATGTATATATTTTTTAAGTTGTTTGGCAATCATGCTTATATTTAATATGTTAAAAGTTCATGCTTTAGTTTGAAGAATTTGATTAATTAGGTTGAAAAACCCTAATTAGATTAACACAAGAGTTTGATTTATGTTCCAGATAATTTTAGTAAGTGATTATCAAAGTTTAAGTGTTGTTATATGTTTATATATTTTAGTATGTTTTAAACATGATTGAAGATTTAAATATGATTTCTTGTGCAAATAATTATGCTTGTTACGTTCTGTAGAAAAACTGCTACACATATATACTGTTTAACTAGAAATTTGAAATAACAAATGAAATCCAAATTGAACCAAACTAATGCCAATTGAAAGATATGTAAATCTAGATTTCAAAACAGAAAACCTTCTAAAAATAGTTTTCCAATTTACTGATGATACATTCTGCAGAAAAACTGCTGCACATATATAACGTTTAACTGGAAATTAGAAATATCATATGAACTCTAAACTGAACCAAACCAATGCCAAATGATAGCTATGTGAATCTAGTTACTAAAACGAAAAACTATTATTAAAAAGAGTTTGTCTAGGGAATGATATACTCAATTGACTAATGATATGTTCTGCAGAAAACTGTAAATGTGTTGATTTGAAATAATTGATATATATCGTGAAAGTTTATTGAGTTTCGCTCTTGTTTGTTATTTTTGAGAGAGTATCTCGATCTTGTACTGTTATATTACAATGATTAAATAATTTTTAACACCTGAGATGATGGTGAACACCAGTTATGGATACACACACCGAGATATGTGCACATACACTTAGTTTATGTTGTGTTAACACGCACTGTTGAGATTTCTGATATACGTTGAGTTGATGAAAGTGTAATAACATATAATAAAGTATTGTTCATTAGTTATGGATGCTCGGTGTGGATGTTTCCCTGCAATGAGTCCGCGGTTGTACCATACTAGGAGTATTAGATGTTTCCCACAATGAGACCGTGGCTGTACCAATACTCGAAGATGATCGGGTTTTTTCCAGATTTGGTTGATATGTCTATACTCTGCTGTACTATCATCTGGATGCATCATCTGAAAATAAAGATAAAACCTATTTGCCGCAGAACGATTGAGTAAGAGTATTATAATAGTATCGTTATTTTATGTATTCGGAATAGGGAGACAAAACCTATTGCCGCAGAGCGATTGAGTAAAAATATTACAAGAGTATCGCTATTGTACAAGGAGATGTACATATATGTATTATCAGTTGTAGTTACTCCCATGTTAGATTACCCATGAGTAGGGTACATTCTTTGATTTGTGGCATACATGATATGGCCTAAGGTAATTTTTGAGTTGGATGATATTCTCTTATTATTGCGCCAACTACTTGAGAAGTAGTTCGAGATTTTGACATTGGTTCTATATGGTGAGGCTTGGAGTGTTTCTTTTGAGTGTTGTTTTTATTCAGAGAGTTGGAATTGGTATTTAGGGAACTATAATTTGAGACATATGGTATATATATGAGAGTTTTCTTGTTTGGATTATTTTGCTCAACGTACTACATCTCGTCTTGTAGGTGTCTAAATATTAACTCAATTAGAAACATAGAAAGTGATATAGGTAAACTATGCTTCTCCATTCATCTAGCAGTCCATCCCCTGGCGGGCAGATGCGAGGCTGGTGATTATATTGTAGCGCTCTAACGTTCTTATTGCCTGTTTCTTTTTATTTAAATTATATCTTTCAGGAAAGATTAGAAGTTTCGGAGCAGCCACAAATGACGCAGAGTTCTAGCATAGTCACTGTCGCATTAGTTTTTTAGAAGTTGAAGCCGTCCACTAATATAGTTATGTTCATTATTCATAGACTTTAGAGTTGTATTCATTTTGTAGAGGCTGAATATGCCTTTAGTGAGATTCGATTTGACTCATTGTGATTGAGATGATTTCACTCAGAATATTTTCATTCTGATTTCAGGTGAGCCTCATTTATGATATACTTCTTCTGATGCATATCTGATTTGTACTACTTTTTATTATGCCTGTTTCTTTACTTCACCTATTGTTGTTTCCACTATAGAGATAGTGACTGCTGATGCGCTGAAACATATCATAGCTGACAGGTTTGGTGCTTGGCAGGTTTTGACAATCCGGCGTTTCACCTTGGACTGCAACCTTGTCGTAACCCTGTTTCGCTGGGAAAATCGTAGCTTTGGCTTTATGATTCCATTGCGCTTATCTTAAATAACAGTTTTTTCGGTATACAAAGATCCGGTCTTTTTATAAGATCCGGTTACAATGAAAATCAAATAAAAGAAAATTAAAAATTACAACTTTTTCTCCTTGTTGTCTAACAAATCACGAGCTCCTGTTTTGCGGTCGCTCGCTTGTGTGGGTTCTTCGCCTGCGCTGGGGTTAATCCGTGGACCACCGCGCGATCTAGATCCGGTCGGATCTACGCAGTATGACGGGTATTATTTCGCAAAGGAAATAATAGCCGGGGGGGATTAATTCACCAAGAAAATAATCGCCCTAGTTCTCGGGATCAAAGACCAAGCTTTGATCCGGAGGATGACTGCATAGATCTGAGATCCGATCCCTCTCGAACTCTTGCCTTATTTGGTGTTGACGATCGTCGAGCACCGGATCTGGAAGAGCAAGTCCTCAAAGTCCCAAAGCTTCAATCTTTTTTAGATCCGAGCCTTGAATCCAGCAGAGCTTCGCCTCCAAAAAATTTCCCCCTTTCACAAATGAACCATGCCCTCATATTTATAGGCTCTCAGATCTGTGCCTTGGCACAGATCTGGACCGGCCACCATAGAGGGCATGGTTCATGTGGCTCGGTTTTGGCCGAGTCCCCTAGGTGTTGTGGTTTTTGCCGTTTTTTCCGGTCTCGTGGTTGATTTACACTCTGATTTGTTGATCTGAATCCTGATTTGGCAGTAAACCCGCTTCGTTGTTGATCCGGATTCTGATTTGACAGTCCGAATCCCAATATGACAGTAAATCCGCCTCAGTGTTTGAGTTCAAATCCGTTCTATGGTTGGATGACTCGTTGACTCACCGAACTGTTAGCTTGATTCCACATGCGAATGGATGTATTCCATTTTTTCGTGCGGTTCGTTAGCCTCGTTGTCTCGTTAATCCGCTTCGTTGCGTGTCACTTGGCTTTGGCGTTGTGGACTGACGCTCGTGTTTGGATATGTCGCCCGATGGTCGGTCTGACATCGTCGAGCTGTGTTAAGGGACCTACAGGTAGTTTTATACGCCTACAGATACCCCCTCCAAAGTATTTCATCCTCGTTATTTTATAGAAGAGTCTGGAATACTTTGGATATGATTGTCCCATCTTTCAATCGGTAACGACGGGATATTTGGAATGACTTCTGTTCTTTATTCCTTCAGTCTTCCAGGCTATTCGGTGCTTTGTCGAATGTCTGTTAGGGTTCCGGTGCTGCATTTATTGTTTGACCGTCTGTCGGAATTTTGAATTTGAAGTCGATTCTCGATTTCCTAACTTTTTAGCTCGAGTTGGTTGCTTCAACATAGAACTGATCATCGATTGATATTTGCGATGCGTTGTCCGGCGTTTGAGCTTCCTGGTGACGCGTTGTCCGGCGTCCAGGCTTCATTATAATGCGTTGTCCGGCGTTTGTCACAGTTTATACTCGTACGTCCTCTAGAGTAGTAAGAAGCAGTTTATACTCGTATACTTTTCGGAGTATTGATTCTTTCGTTGCAACGCATTGATCGGTGTTGACCTAGGGTTACGCATTGTCCGGCGTTAACCCTAGGGTTTCGAACGTCGTAGGATGCTCAAGTCACGAGACCAACTAATGAAGCTGATGCGTCAGTGACTCTCGCATTTATAGGATTTTTGGCAACCCCCCAGCCATCAACGGGTTTGATGAGCCTTTACCGACTACCGTTTGAGTCGGGCTAGCATGCGGATTATCTAAATCCGTTCCGCATGTGACGTTGTGCTAAGAGAGTTAACGCTCTTAGTGCTACGATATTGAATACGTAGACTTCGTCTTTCTCCTGTGAAAACACTAAACAGCAACGTGTATGAGACGTTGTTAGATGCTGACTTATCCCTACTTAGGCTTCGAGATAAAATACCCCAGAATCGAACTCTGGTGTCTTTTTCTTCGGAGAAAGACTAAACCGGCGACGCGTGTTAGGCGTCGACATATCCTTTCTTAGGATTCAGGATGAAATTTCCCATGCGTGTAAGGCATGGATTTTGGTGTTATTAATAATAACCTGCCACAATGTTGAATATGTGAGCGGGTGTTCTTTTTAACGGTTAAGAACTAACCGGCAGCGCGGGTTAAGCGCAGACTTATCCCTGCTTAGGTTTCAGGATAGAATACCCCAGAATCGAACTCTGGTGTCTTTTTTTACAGAAAAAGACTAAACCGGCAGCGCGTGTTAGGCGCAGACTTATCCCTGCTTAGGATTCGGGATAAACTTCCTAGGATAAATCCTTAATACTTGGAAAAGAGTTTGTGTGGGAAGGAAGAATTTTATATTCTGTTCCCCAAACAAGGAAGGAAGAATTTTATATTCTATTCCTTAATTCTGGAAAGGAAGAATTCTATTTCGAGTGCAAAAAGAAACTAGAAGTGGGATCTCCACTTCGAGAATCTGGAAAATGTTATCTAAACTGAAAATGGGTTCTTCGTTTATCGAAGTGGAATTTCAACTTTGGCATAACCATGAGAAGGCTTAACCAAAGAGAAAAAGAAAGGAGTTCTTTCGTTTATCGAAAGGAGACTCTGGACTGAAAGTGGACCTCTTTTTCGTGAAAAGAATCAAGAGGGGAAATTGCTGGCAGTTTGGGCCAAAAGGACATTTTTGGTGGACTCACTGTCAATTGAAATTGATTAGTGAGGGATTTTGGTGGTAAAAAAAAAAGATTTTGGGTTATCCTCTAAAATATTAAGTGTAATATTCTTCGAGGAACTTCCCGATAAATGGGTTATCCTGAATGTACTAGGGATAGTACTTTTTCAGGAACTTCCCATTTATTGGCATTAATTGTCTGACGCCCTCTATAGAAATGAGGCGATATGGGTCGTTTGAGTAGACCGTGTCTATCACAAACGGCCCTTCCCATTTGGGTTCAAATTTACCTTTCTTTTTGGAATTGAGGATTATCGGTCGGCGAGCAGCGAGGACAAGATCTCCTTCCTTGAAGCTTCTCTATCAGACTCTTTTGTTAAAAGCCCTTGACATTCTGGCTTGATAAAACTCGATTTGTTGTTGAGCTTCCAAGCGCTTTTCATCCAACCTCTCGAGTTCTTCGAGACGTTTCTGATGTTGCTCTTCTGTCGTCATCTCAGTTGCGAGGGCGATCCGAAGGGACGGGATTTGAATCTCCAATGGTAGCACAGCCTCACATCCATATACCAACGAATATGGGGTGGCCCCTGTAGGTGTGCGTATGGTGGTGCGATAAGCCCAGAGTGCTTCACCGAGTTTATCGTCCCAGTCTCGTTTATTGGTCTTTACAAGCTTTGACAGGATCTTAATAATCGTCTTGTTAAACGCTTCAGCTAATCCATTTGCAGCGGGATAATAAGCCGTTGACGAAACATCTTTAATTTTGAACTTGTCACAAAACCTGATGAAGGCGTTGCTTATGAACTGTGGACCGTTGTCATGAACGATCCGTCTTGGCACGCCGTGTCGGTATATGACATGATGTTTGATAAAACTGATGACGTTGTTCGTCTTCACTTCTCTAAGCGGGATTGCTTCAGCCCACTTTGAAAAATAATCCGTGATGGCGAGGATGAATCGATCACCTTTGACTGAAGGGGGAAAAATGGGACCGACAATGTCCATGCCCCATGTCTCGAACGGCCAAGACGTGGTTGACGTATGCAGCTGCTCTGGTGGTTGGTGCATATAATTTGCATGTATTTGACAAGCATGACACTCTCGTGCGTATTCGATTGCGTCACGAACCATCGTTGGCCAGAAATATCCCATTCTCCTGATACGATCATACAGCTTGGGACCGGGCTGATGCGCGCCTCATTCTCCTTCATGTGCTTCCTTAAGAACTTCTTCTGCTTCTTTGTTCGAAAGGCATCGGAGTAACAAACCATCGTACCCTTTATGGTATAACGTATGGGTCTCGGTATTATAGAAGAATCTTGGTGCTTTTCGGCGGATTGATTCCCTTTCTTTTACATCCTCTGGCAAAATACCATATTGGACGTAGTCAATGATAGGAAAACGCCAATCTCGGGACTCAGACCCAGTTTGAGTTGAATTCACCTCCTTGGCATTTATGTTTCCATCATCTTCCTCTTCAATATCCATCTCGTGTATGGGTATGCAGAGTTGATGCGTCCTTACTGTGACTAACAGTTCAGTTTCGGGAGGCTGCGCAAGTGATACCGCTAGTGCTGCCAGTGCATCCACATAAGCGTTCTGGAGACGGGGGATGTATTCAATATAGAATTCTTCAAAAGAATCTGCCATTTTGATGGCCTCTTGGTGGTACGGAATCAGGTCTTGGTTCCTGACTTCATACTCTCCACGGACTTGGTTGACTATCAGTAGAGAATCCCCAAAAGCTTCGAGATATTCGACCCCCAGCTCTTTGGCAAAACTGAGTCCAATGAGAAGCGCGTTGTACTCGGCCACGTTATTGGAAGACGGACTAGTTAGTGAATAAGCCTGAGGCATCACATGCTTTCCCGGGGAAATTAAGACCACTCCAACTCCAGAGGAGACTTTGGGACATCCGGGAGTGATTGCCCTATTAATTGCCCTTGAAGCACCATCAAAGTATAATTGCCATACTTGTTGGTGCGATGTAGTGTTAACCTCGTGGGTCTCGTCCGGCAAGTCATCATATACTTCTGCCGTATCCGTTGTCGGGTTTGCCGCCAAAAGATCACAAATTGCCTGTCCTTTGATCGACTTCTGCTGTTTGAAGTCCAAATCATATTGGGACAAGAGAATGGCCCATTTCACTAACCGCCAATTCATAGAGGTCGGTTGCGTCATAAATACCCGTACTGGATTAACGTTGGAAATGACGTAGATCGTCTGTCCAACTAAATAATGCCGCATCTTTTGCATTGCGAATACCAATGCGATGGAAATGACGTAGATCGTCTGTCCAACTAAATAATGCCGCATCTTTTGCATTGCGAATACCAATGCGATGCATTCCTTCTCGATCATCGGATATCGAGACTCGGCGCCTATCAATGTCCGACTTAGGTAATAGACTGCCTGTTCGTGACCATTATCATCGTCTTGTGCTAATAAAGCACTTATCGAGTGGTTCATCGCCTTGAGATAAATCAAGAACGGTCTACCTGATTTTGGTGCGACGAGAACAGGAGGATTCGTCAGATATGTTTTGATATCTTCGAATGCTATTTGGCAGGTGTCGTCCCAAATAAATGACACCCCTTTTTTGTTTAATTTTGAGAATGGTTGGCACTTCCCAGAAAGATTTGAGATGAACCGCCGGATGTATGCTAACCATCCTTGCAATCCTCTGAGCTCTCTTAGATTTCTAGGAGGTTGTAGTTCATGTATCGCCTTCACCTTATCAGGATCGATATGTATACCTTTAGTGGTGACGACGAATCCAAGGAATTTTCCGCTAGACATTCCGAGGAAGGATTTAGTGGGGTTCATCTTCAATTGATGACTCCGCATGAGATCAAACATCGTCTTCAAGTCCTTGATGTGATCTTCTTTGTTTACAACCAAGTCATCGACGTAGCATTCGACTGTTTTCCGGAGGTGTTCCTGGAAAATCTTAGTCATCGCTCGCTGGTACGTGGCGCCTGCGTTCTTTAGACCGAAAGGCATCACCGTGTAGCAAAAGACACCGAGGGGCGTTCTGAACGCTGTATGCTTCTCATCCTCCGGGTGCATCTTAATCTGGTTATACCCTGAAAAGCCATCCATGAAGGACATCCTCTCAAATCCGCACGTATTGTCGATGATGACGTCCGTGATTGGGAGGGGAAAGTCGTCTTTTGGACATGCCGCATTCAGGTCCCTGAAGTCGATGCATATCCTGATCTTGCTATTTTTCTTCATGACTGGGACAATATTAGCTAGCCAGTCTAGATGTTGTTCCTCTCGGATAAATCCTGAGTCGATCAGTTTCTTAACCTCTGCCTCAATGGCTTCCATAATCTGCGGACGAAACCGTCTTTGTTGTTGTTTGACAGGTTTAGCATCCGACTTGATATCGAGGCGGTGCATTGCTACATTGGGGTCGAGCCCTGGCATATCTTCATAATTCCAAGCGAAGACGTCGATATATTCCCTGATAAGGGCAATTAATTCCTCCTTCTCATCTAGGGGAAGACTATCGCTGATGAATATGGGCTTTGGGTTAGCTTCATCGCCCATATTAATTTGGACTATTTTGTCCTCAGTGGGGGGTTCTCTCTGTTCGAACCTATCACCATACTGCATGTTCAGGTGATGAACCCATGGGTCTTCCCATGTTGGCATTTGATCGTCGTTCTCCATTGTGGACGGATCAGCTGTAGCCATGTTTGCCATTAGGGCTTTGAATGCTTCCCCCAGACTTGTATCGGAATCCCATTTTGAGGAATCTGACGAGTAGCCATCTTTGTATTGCTTAGATGATTGGTTATTGATTAACCAACAACATTCGTCTTCTGAAGAAGATTCAAACCCTAACCCTCGTCTGTATTTATAATAATCGACTGGTTTCCCTTTTGGTACATATGTCGCTTTAGGTGGAATACGAGGACCTCGATCGAAGTACAGACCTTCTCCGAGTGTGAAATCATATCCCTGTTTTTCCATGAGCTTGCGCGCTTCCGGACTGTACTTAGATAAATGCCTACCAGATTTGTCATCATCCTCATCTTCTCTTAAGAAATGATCTGGTAATGGAGAGCCTTTCCCTTTACCGTAAATCACTTCTTTTGCGCCTCCTATTTTGCTCGGGATGACCAAGGTTGTTCTGAAAGAATACTGGAGGCGTTCCTTTGTTATGTAGGACGATCGAAGTGGCATATACAAATCAGGATTGTCGTACAGCTCTTTTATCACATCATCAAGAGACAGGGAGTACTCTAAATCATTATTTATTTCATTATTAGCAAGCTGCCAGTTACAACTGCCATCTGACGATTGTTCATCGTCAAGATTGATTACAAAGGGTACAATGTCATTTAAAACAAAACCTCCATTGTAATCAAATCTGGCTTCGGAATCAGCTTCTTCTCCGCTGTCCGTGCCCTGGGCCGATGGTTCAGTATCGGATTCATTACCATAAAGGAGAGAATCGGTGAAATAATTCTCATACCCTTTGAATGGTTGCTTATCCGCGACCACCGTCCTAATCTTATTATCAGCGTCGACATACTTCAAATACTGATGGAGAGTGGAGGGAATTATAACGTTACTATGGATCCAAGGCTGACCCAATAGTAAGTTATATGAAGTCTCGGCATCGATCACATAACATGTGACTTCCGTCTTCAAATCACCCATTTGGCATTTTATCCTGATCTTACCCAAGGGTCTTGACCCGCTAGTGTTGAATCCATAGATAACAGTACCTATGGACGCCAACTTGCTAACTGGAATACCGAGGAAATGCATCAAGCGAAGCGGCATAATACTCACAGCAGAACCCGGATCCACTTGGATTCGGTTGACTTCGCTGGAGCCAATGTACCCGATGAAATATAGCGGCCGATCGTGGTTCGAATTCTTCGTCTGCATATCCTCTTTGGTGAAAGTAATGCAAGGAGGTTCTTAGTCGCTATATTGCAGTGTTGACGCAGTGGTTCTGGCTGTTCAGGCACCGGCTTGATTTGAGTCAAAAACACCTCTGAATTGGCCAAAGCTTCTTGCAAGGCCTCCCTGGTTTCTTTGGACAATCGCAGCAACAAATACAGCGTTATCCGTGCTGGAATGTTGGCTAGTTGAGCCATTATATCGAAAACTTAAGGAGTCTTCGAGCTTTCCGGTTTGTCTCTTCCAATCGGGCGACTAAAACGAGACTGCTTTGGATTCTAAACCTCCTGGGGTTTATTCACCGGCTGTCTTCGAGCCTCTTCGCCCGGTGTAGGACTCGTAATCACCCCCATCTCCGTGTGGGTTTTGGCTGGTCCCCGTTTATTCACCGCCTGCTCACTAGGTGGTGGATAATTGTAGTGATACTCATTTCCGCTTCTAGTGGCGAAGACTTCTTGTTCTTCTTCGGAGAGCGGGAAAGTAGGAGCTTCATCACCATCCTCCTCGAAGATTGCGGATGTAGCATTGCAGGACTTGCCTTTACCCTTTCTTCTCGAGGAAGTCGCCCACTGTTCATCTTCAATTAGATCGGGATGAACGCAGAGGATTTCGCCGTTTGGGGATGTGTGTGGCACAAGTCCTTTTTGGCGCTGTCCATGTGGGTCATCGTTCACCGTCTTCATTCCTACTTTGGTGATGCGTTCTGGTTTGAACCATGTTGTGGGCACCGATCCAAAGCTGATTGACACCGCATTTGCTCCAACATTTTTGGCAGGCTTTGGGGTTATGACGCCCACATCAATTAATGCCTGGATCTTATCCTTGAGGTGGAAGCATGACTTCGTAGGGTGGTGGACCGCTCTATGGTATGCGCAATACTTCGGATCCGTCACTTTATTAGCCCCTTCTTGATCCACAATTGCCGGCAGCTGAATTTTGTTGTTCTCCAACAGGTACTTAAAGATGCCGGGAACTTCGTCATCTTTAAAGGAATACACTTTAGGAAACCTCGGCTCCGAAGATTTCTGCTTCTGAGGCCGTTGTTGCCATTGCCCCCGAGATTGTTGTGGCCTCGGCTTGCTCCCCTCGGACCTTCAGATCCTTCCATGTTATGGATGGCGCTGTCCCCATTGCTTCCAAAACGTCCAACGCGAGGTTATTGTGGCAAGTTTGGAGAATGAACTCCTCGGTGATCGGGTCCCGGCAATTCATCGCCTTATTCCGGAACCTTTTGACGAAGGTGTCGACTAACTCCCCGTCCTTCTGTTTCACATTGAGCAACGATCCGATAGATATCTCGGTGTCGTCGTCGAAAAAATTGGTGAGGAACATGGTCTCCATATCGTCCCAGCTGTTCACGCTACCTGGCTTGAGGCGGCGATACCAATCGAAGGCGGCTCCGCGAATAGTGCCGACGAATGACCGCACCATCAGAGGCTCATTGCCGGAGATTACCCCCAGGTGTGATTTGAAATAAATCACATGCTGAGTGGGTGAACCCTTCCCATCAAACGGCGTGAAGTTGATTAAGTTAAACTTTGCCGGATATGGGATTGATTCCCATTCTCTTGGATATGGACAAGGAATGCCTGTTTTCTTCACCTCTTGAGCAGAAATCAACGTATTAATCTTGTTCTCGAGGTTTTTGATCTTCAGACTTTCGCCTGTGTTTTCGTTAGCACGATTCTGAGGCGGAAGTGTGGCATTACGACTAGCATCCTCATTACCACCACCTGCATTGACGGGAGGATTATTGGCATTGTGAGCTTCATCCGTATCCGTGTGCTCCTCTTCCTGAACGACCTGGTTACGGCGGCTTGGTTCTCCTTGCTGGTTCGTCAGTGCCTGAATTTGTTGCTCATGCATTTCTCTCATGTTCTGCATGGCCATCTGCATTTTGAACCTGAAGCTCTCCTGTTGTTTGGCCATGGCTTCCTCGAGCATCTTGGCCACTTGCTCCGCGCTTATCATGAACGACTCGCGGGGTTGTCCTTCACTGGACACGGTATTGTCCGATGCAACTGCCGAGCCAGCATCTGATTCTTCATCTCCTGAGGGTAATCTTGTCCGAACCCTACCATACGTTGCACGAATGATAGCTCCGGACTGCAGACGAGTTACACGACGGGGCACTTCTGGAATCGCCTCGGGATTATCCTGAGACGATGTTCCCTTGCTGGTCATATTGGCGGTGACCCTCGGAAATTCTTCGTCACCGACCACCGTTCTTCTTTGCCGGAAACGCCTATGCCTTGGTTTTGGCGTTTCGGTACTAAGCCTTTTCGAACACTAAAATTCTTCTTTGCCGGAAACACCTACAGCTCTTCCGTTTGAAAGTCGGAGCAACCTATCGTGTGTTGGCACGATTTCTTAGGTATAACGCAATCATCATCAGACGATAACGTTTCCTTCTGAGAGCGAATTACCTTCTTCAGACTTTCGAGAGTCACTCCTGAACTTCAATGCGCAGCATAGTGCGCTTGGGTGCCATGATTTCTTTGTCATGTTGAGGGTTGCGGCGACTCCCATCATGTTGATTCATTCGGGGCTTTCTTAGTGGGCCCAAACGTCCTTCGATTGGAGCTTTGCTTCGCTCCTCGGGAAGTGGACCGAGGCGCTCCAAGACTGACTTCCTTTTCTGGGATGGTCTTGTGGAATCTCCTGGAGCAGTTGTGGAAATCATCGGCGGTCTGGATTGATTCGCCGGAGGTTGAACTTTCGGAGGCTGCAGTTGTTGCTCCTTAGTCTGAATCTCCGATTCAGACTTCGGTCTCCAAGCTTTGCGGGTTGATGGCGCCTTCTTGGCCACCTCTTTCTGCAACTTCCTACGGGCTTCTTCAGCTTGAGCCCGTGCCTGCGCTGATAGTGCGCGGCACTTGCGAATGCGCTCCTCCAGCGTTGATCGGCTCCGTTTGACACGGACCCATTCCATTGTTGGCGGCTTGGAGGAACCACCATTCATTGATTGTTGAGGCTGCTTGCCTCTTTTGTTCTTCAGATCCGCGTTGTAGCGGATCCCGTCAACGGACTCCATGGCCTTTGCGAACTGTTTCGCAAGGCGTTGACGTTGCCTTTGGCGGGCTCTCTTCGAGAGAGTCACCACGCCCTCTGCGGCCGAAGGGTTGGCCAGAGCAACTCCGACCTGGTTGAGAATTGGAGGAATCTCACCCGATGCGGCTTTGGCATCCAGCGGGGTGAGATCTTCATTGGTGTTTTCAACGTCTTCAAACCAACGAGTTTTTCTCCTATAGGAGAGTTTCTTGGACTTGTGGGGGGAGGTTGATCCGGACTTAATTATTAGATTTGCTATAATTTTTATTTAAACATTATAAAAAATTGGATAATGGATTTTTATGCTAAAATAGGATCAATATACTTAAACAAGATATTATAATTGATTTCCTAAGAAAAAATATCAGTTGACATAATAATTGTTCGCGGGAAAAATCGTTTTCTTCATTGATGATTCCATTGATTACTTTGTTAACAGTTTATCGGTTACAAAGATCCGGTCTTTTTATAAGATCCGGTTACAATGAAAATCAAATAAAAGAAAATTAAAAATTACAACTTTTTCTCCTTGTTGTCGAACAAATCACGAGCTCCTGTTTTGCGGTCGCTCGCTTGTGTGGGTTCTTCGCCTGCGCCGGGGTTAATCCGTGGACCACCGTGCGATCTAGATCCGGTCGGATCTATGCAGTATGACGAGTGTTATTTCGTAAAGGAAATAATAGCCGGGGGGGATTAATTCACCAAGGAAATAATCGCCCTAGTTCTCGGGATCAAAGACCAAGCTTTGATCCGGAGGATGACTGCGTAGATCTGAGATCCGGTATCTCTCGAACTCTTGCCTTATTTGGCGTTGACGATCGCCGAGCACCGGATCTGGAAGAGCAAGTCCTCATCTCGAACTCTTGCCTTATTTGGCGTTGACGATCGCCGAGCACCGGATCTGGAAGAGCAAGTCCTCAAAATCCCAAAGCTTCAATCTTTTTTAGATCTATGCCTTGAATCCAGCAGAGCTTTGCCTCAAAAAAATTCCCCCCTTTCACAAATGAACCATGCCCTCATATTTATAGGCTCTCAGATCTATGCCTTGGCACAGATCTGGGCCGGCCACCTATAGGTGGCTCGGCCACCGAGCCACCTAGAGGTGGCTCGGTTTTGGCCGAGTCCCCTAGGTGTTGTGGTTTTTGCCGTTTTTTCTGGTTTCGTGGTTGATTTAGACTCTGATTTGTTGATCTGAATCCTGATTTGGCAGTAAACCCGCTTCGTTGTTGATCCGGACTCTGATTTGACAGTCCGAATCCCAATATGGCAGTAAATCCGCCTAGGTGTTTGACGTTCTATGGTTGGATGACTCGTTGACTCATCGAACTGTTAGCTTGATTCCGCATGCGAATGGATGTATTCCATTGTTTGCGTGCGGTTCGTTAGCCTTGTTGCCTCGTTAATCCGCTTCGTTGCGTGTCACTTGGCTTCGGCGTTGTGGACTGACGCTCGTGTTTGGATATGTCGCCCGATGGTCGGTCTGACATCGTCGAGCTGTGTTAAGGAACCTACAGGCAGTTTTATACGCCTACAAACCCTAGGACGTCACAGTTGGTATCAGAGCTCTAGTTCCAGCATCCTTAGGATCATTCCTATGTCAAATTATGGAGCTTGGATAGAGTTTCCTAGGATTCATTTATAGAGTTCGCTAGGAATTCCTAGAATGAGTGAGGACGATATGTGCGTATATCTCAAAATTTCGAAAAAAAAATTTATGACATTTATTTTATGTTGATTTAAAGTATTTAATAGAACTTGTACTCAGAGAGCTGGGCAAGCAGAGCCCAAGCCGTAGCAGGCTCCATAGTATCTGATCGATTTTATGGCACCATTTGCAGTAAGATTTTGTAACACTCGAGGAGCGAGAGGCGTATCCATTTTCGCCAGTAGTATCACTTTCTGGAGTTCCACCACCAATTGTACAGCCATGCCTAATGAAGAGGCAATACCAATGATTTCATCATCACCACAGCCAACTATTAGTAGAACCGCATAACACGAGGCTTGGCTCTGAAAGAATAGGAAGGATATCAGATACTGAGAATACCATAGTGCAGGGCACACTAGATTCATGTGCAACTTATAAATAAAAAGGAATATGTGAAAATTTCTTAACGTCGACTCAGTACCGAACCAGAGGTTAAAAATAGTCAGCATAAAGGATATCACTGAGGAATAGCAGCAAAGGATAGCTACGATTTTAGATTTTTACCAGGACAGCGTATATCACTTATTTGGGAAAATTTTGTTTACTTCTTCGACAAGCAGTTAGAGCTAGTTCGATTAAAGTAGTGAAATATGCCTATAATTAATTTTGAAATCAAGACCAGCATGATGGCAATAACAAGGGCAAAAGGCCTATTGTGGGATCTAGAGGACCCCAGCAGCGGGGTAAGGATTTTTACCATCATCAACAAAGACATTATAAGAAGATAGCACAACATGATTTAATAACGCCGCAACAGCGTATGATTCGGGACACATGATACAATTATAACAAGATCGGATATAAATCAAAGAATTGACACAGTACACTAGCAAGAGACCAGCATGACAGAGGTCATGGTCAATAGTCTTAGGGCCGCGATTACGGCCAGCATCGGAGGATAGATGTACTACCAGTTATTCTGAGGATTTAGGGGCCAATAGGCAAGAATTACGCTATTCAGAGTATTCATCAGGGTCAGATGGACCCATACGTTCCATCACCGATAGCACAACAGTCGCTAGCCACCGACAAGATTTATGTAGTCATACCACGTGAGCATAGTGTGAGTGGAGTTTTCGTAGTAAATTCTTATCCAGCTCAAATCTTGTTTGATTCGGGAACTTCGTATTCTTTCATATTTCATGCCTTCATGTATAGGCTTCAGTTAGTTACACATCCCTTAGATGTTCTGTTATCAGATTCTACTTCTCAAGGGGAGGTGTCCCTATTAGAGAGTATATGTAGGAGATATGTCATCAGTATAGATGAGTTTGAGTTCATCTTTGACCTGGTCGTTTTGTGGATCTCGGATTTCGACGTCATTCTTGGTATGAAATGGTTATAATCCTACAATATTAGTATCTACTGTTTTGCTAAAATAGTATGCTTGTGAGTATTTGTTAGGATTGTATAGATAGTAACAACCTCATAGGGTAACCAGAATGTGGAGCCATTTCTGGAATACGTCGAGAAGATGATGATACGGGATCGGAGTATAGTTTTGAGCGAGACCGGAGTCTTCTCAGAGTATCAGGATGTCTTTCAGGACATACCTACGTTTTCTCCAGTGAGAGAGGTTGTTTCCCTGCATATCAGGATGTCTTTCAGGACATACCTACGTTTTCTCCAGTGAGAGAGGTTGTTTCCCTGCATCGAGTTACAGCAGGCACCGTACCGATACATACCTACGTTTTCTCCAGTGAGAGAGGTTGTTTCCCTGCATCGAGTTACAGCAGGCACCGTACCGATATTCCGAGCACCCTATCATATCATATTACACCCGCTGAGATGAGGGAGATACAAACTCAGCTAGATGAGGTGTTAACTCAGGGTTTTATTGTCAGGAGTTATTTTTATGGGAGTACCGGTCCTCTTCGTGGGGAAGGACTATAACATGCGATTATGTATCGATTATCGTGAGTTGAGCAAGTCATTATCCGGATCAGGTATCCATTATCGAGGATTTATGACTTGTTCCACCAGCTACGGGGAGCGCAGCATTTCTCAAAGATTGATCTTCGTTCTATTTTTTTCTATTTACGAGTGCGGTAAATGGATATTTCCAAAACAGTATTTTCTGACTTGATATGGGTTTTTTGAGTTCTTGTCATGCCATTTGGGCTGACCAATGCACCCGCGGTATTCATGGATTTGATGAATCGGGTTTTCCGTCCATGTTAGGACTAGTTCGTAGTCATTTTATAGATGACATCCTTATATTTTCGAGATCGGAGGCAGAACACGAGTAGCATCCTCTATTGGCATTGCGGGTATAGCGGACAGTCGAGGTTAGAGGCATCAGAGATATGCTAAGTTCAGCAAATATGAGTTTTGGTTATAAGAGATTAGATTTTTAGGCCACATCATCAGTAGGGGGCATAACAGTGGATCCAACCATTGTTGTGGCTGTACTTTTTTAGGAGCCACTAAGAACCATTACGGAGATGCGGAGTTTTGGTAGGGTATGAGAGAAAGTTCATTAGGGACTTTTTGAAGATTATGATACCACTTACACAACTTACGAAGAAGGGTGTATAGTTTGTTTTGGGCACTGGGTACCAGGGAGCCTTTGAGACTATTAAGGCTAGATAGACTATAATAACAATTTTGAGTTTTCTGAGCAGTGATACAACACTTGTCGTTTACATGGACACATCATTAGCAGGACTACGAGGTGTTTTGATGCAGACCTAGAGGGTATGACTTATTTCGCGATAGTTTAGGTGCATCGTAACAGATATACAGTGCATCTAGGCATAAGGAAAATGTACAAAGATATGAAAAGACACTTCTAGAGGAGTTTTTAGGATTTATTCAGTAGCCAGTTGTGAAGTGTTGTCCACCCATAGACGGATGAACAAACGGAGAGAGTAAACCAAGTGTTAGAAAACATGTAGCAAACAAATATTATAGATTTACAGGATAGATGGGAGGATCATATCCCATTGATTGAGTTTGCTTATTGGCATGACACCGTATGAGGCATGGTACGGGAGGCATTATATATTGTTTATTCATTGGGCAAAATTACAAGAAAGTTTATTGCTTAGACAGGAGCTTGTGAGGCAGACTACAAAAAAGGTAACAGAGATTCAGGAACGCATTCTTGCAGCACATAGTCATATCGGAAGAGTTACGCAGACCAGAGACGATGACCGTTAGAGTTCTAGATTGGGGACTATGTCTTATTAAAAATACCTCTGATGAATTCAGTGACTCGGTAGACGGGGAAAGTTTACCCTAAGGTATATTAGCCAATTCATGAGAGTTATACATTTTGGAACCGTTTTATACGGGCTAAATCTTCTAGCATCAATGTCGAGTAGACACGATGTTTTCTATGTTTTGATAACTTAGAAGTAATTGTGTGATGAGGAGCAGCAGAGGGTGATTGATACACCAGAATTTGAGTTTCAGATAAATTTAACTACCATGGAGATCACGGGTTGTATTCTTACTAGAGAGGACGAGAAGCTTAGAAAGGAAGTTATATCTTAAGTTAAAGTTTAATAGAGATAGAAAAGAGATGAGGAGTCTTCTTGGGAGCGTGAGGAGGATATGTATCGCGACTACCCGCAACTATTCGAGTGGGTAAATTGTTTTGGTTATAGCTTATTGATGTTTATGATTTTTTGATTTTTTTTTCTATATGGTCATATTTATATTTAACGCTAGATTTGGGGTATTAACACTTAGCTTCTAATCATTCAGAATACATGGTATATATATGAGGGGTTCTTTGTTTGGATTTTTCGCCCGACCTACTAGTTCCGTTTAGTTAGGGGTTAAGTAAGAGTATTCATATTTTAGATTGTTAAGCATAAATATTACTAGTGATTTATATCTGGGGATTAATGGTATGAGATGTGTATGGGAGGGTTTCCTTATCTAGATTATTCTCTCTTAGTGCTTTTCTCATATTATTAATTCCTAAGATACGATTGCGGAATTTCAGGCAGAGTCGCAGTAGGCTCCACCTGAGCCACAGCAAGCTCAACCTGAGCCACAGCAGGCACCACCTGAGCCGCAGCAGGCTCCTCAGTACCTCATTGATCTCATGGCTCCCATCATAGCTAGGATGGCAGCAATTAAGGAGCTTGTGGAGACTCATGTCGCGCCACCGACACCACCACCACCACCACCAGCAAATCAGCCGCAGGGGATACCAGCAGTTCCTATCAGTGAGAGACCACCAGAGGCCGCACCTGCATTTATTCCACCAGCAGTCCCATATAAAGCCACAGAGTAGGAGGCTTGGCTCCGTATGGTTGAGAGGTATCAGAAGATGAGAGCACCAGAGTTCCAGGGGTTAGCAAATCCGCTTGCAGCCTATAAGTGGAAGGAGGATGTGAGTAACACCCTCGACATACTTAATATGGATTCAGTACAGAAGCAGAGGTTAGCATCCTACAGTCTGAAGGGAGATGCCGGGAGATGGTACCGACTTCAGTTTACACCAGAACACTGAATGACCCTCACCTGGGAGGATTTTGTTTATGTCTTCGATGGACAGTATATTTCTTCTGCAGCACGGAATGGGAAGGAGCTTGAGTTGTCCAGGCTGACTTAGGGGGATATGTCAGTGGCAGATTTTGAGAGTAGATTTATGGAGTTGCTGCACTTCACGATCATGTGACAGACAGGAGAGCGACAGGCTCAGATGTTCCTAGTAGGGCTTCACCCTAATCTTCGCCGTTACCTCGTCTCGAGGAAGTTCTATTCAATTCGGGAGGTAGCTAAGGCCGCCGCCACTTCTCAGGAGATTGAGACTACTATATTTAAGAAGGATAAGTAAGGGAAGACCAAGGCAGGACAGACCGGGGATAAGGGGAAGAAAAAGAGACCTTTTTCTGGATCTCAGCAGCAAGGTCCTCATAAGAAGGGACCCCAGCATGATACGAGAGCGCATCAGCAGCACAAGTTCCAGGAAGTTTAATATAACTGCCGTAAGGTCAGGCACAAGGCATCGGAGTGTCGCGGTGCACCAGCAGGAGCTCAGCAGGGCAGGGGCTTGAACCAGCAGCAGCAGCGGCAGCAGGGCAGAGTTCAGGGCCAGCAGACGAGACTTGAGGCACCGCCAGTGTTCCTCAGGGGCAGATAGTGTCGTATTCTCCAGCACTAGTAGCAGAGCAGTCTCCAGCCACAGGCAGGGTATATGCAGTAGTATCGCGTGATCATGGAGCTAGCGGAGCAGTGGTGGAGGGTACGTTTCTTGTGAATTCTTTTCCCGACCGTATTCTCTTCGATTCGGGAGCTTCGCATTCTTTCATTTCGTATGATTTTATGTCTAGAGTCCAGCTCGTAGATCAGCCATTAGACACCTGTAAAACCCCAAAAATTTGAATATTTTGTGATAAATAATAATAAAAATGTTATATATTTATAAATAACATATTATGATATTTGAGTATGCTAGGAATTGGTTTGAGATCAATTCAATGTATGTATGTATATATATAAGAGCAAATGCACAATTCATGCTCGATATAAATCTGGAAATTTATGACTAGTGAAGAGATTTTGTATTTTTTTCATAGATGTAGTTGGAATTTGGAAAAACTTAAAAGACAAACGTTGTAGGTATCTTCAAGATCTTTCCAACAAGTCTTAGATCACCTCGTTCTGATGTCGAACATGAAAGTTATGACCAAAATACCGAAGGTCATTTTCCTAGTTAGATTAGAATTCCTGGTTCGGGTCAAACGGGTTTATTTCGGGTTTGCATATATATAAACATGTGTTTTCATAAAAATTAACATTCTTACATCAGAGTTTCAAACCCTAGCAGCCCATCTTCCTCTCTCTGAATCCCTAGCCCTAAAGTTGAGAATTTTGAGAGCTTTGTGAAGCAAATATCGACACGAGGGCGAGATCATCAACGTGTAGCAAGGGGAAAACGGCTTGGTTGTACTTCTTTTTGGTTGCTGGTTATTTCAGAGGATTAGAACAATGTCTAAGGAAAGATTATCTTCATCCAATCCCTTTCCTATAGTTAAATAACTAGTTAGATGTTTAATATGATGTTGAATATGTGTTTTCATGCTTGAATCTTAACATGATGTGATAAAAGTTAAATTTTTGATATTAAAATATAAACCAATGCTAGATTAGTAATTTTTTTTCTTGCTATTTATGATAGTATCATGATCATGATCATTAGGATTTTTCATAATTTCATTTATATTTAGGATTTTTCATAATTTCATTTATATATGAGAAATTTAAGAGATGTACTAAATAAATATTTTCTGCATAAAACTGCAGCAATTATATCATGTTTAACTGAGATTTAAAAATAGAAAATAAACTCCAAATTTAACCAAACTAGTTCCAAATGAAAGATATATGTATCTAGTTTCTAAAACAGAAGACTAATCTTAAAAATCATTTGTATAGAGAAAGATATGATCTTTTTACTAACAACATGTCCTGCAGAAAAACGGATGCACATATATAATGTTTAACTGGAGATTTGGGATAACAAATGAACTCCAAATGAGAGATGAGTGAATCTAGATTTCAAAATAGAAAACCATTCTTAAAAGAGCTTGTATAGGGAAAGATATGTTATATTTTCTAACAACATGTCCTGCAGAAAAACGGATGCACATATATAATGTTTAATTGGAGATTTGGGATAACAAATAAACTCCAAACTGAACCAAACTTATGTTATTTGAAAGATGTGTGAATATAGTTTTCAAAACATAAAACCATTTGTAAAAATAGTTTTCCTCGAGAAAGAAATGATTGTTTTACTAACAGATATCACGTCTGTTTTTTCCTGCTCGTTTTGTGGAGCTGTGTTTTGCCGTTTTGAGGTGCGTTCGCGGAGTTTTGAGCCGCTTGATGTTATACGTATAGTTATGAATATGTTATGTTATACATTTAAGAATCCCAAGTAGATTATGATGAATTTTGATTTGATCATATTTGAATTAGATATAGTTCATATACATGTTGGATGTCGTTGATGAGCACAGCTCAGTACTATATGGGATAGTGCGTCGACATACCAAATATACATGGTTTATACATGAGCTGAATGTTGTTGATGAGCATAGCTTAGTACTATATGGGATAGTGCGTCGACATACCTGAGATACAAAGATTTATATAAGGTGGATATCGTTGATGAGCTCAGTTCAATACTACATAAGGTAGTGCGTCGATATTCCATATGTACAGGCCATTGAGTCGGATTTTAGAAGGCTTGATCTAACCGTCCGTCCAGCACTAGGGTGCGATGAGGCTCGTGAGCCGTATTTCTAGGATGCCTATTTGGTAGTCTGTCCCGCACTCATATTATGCACTGAGATCGCGATGAGACTAATGAGCCGTGTACATAGTTCAGTATACCTACAGGGTAGTCCGTTGTACTGAGACAATTACTTGATAGTCTAAGTATGGTAGATGCCGATTATGAATATGACCTATCATTGAACTATATGACTGAGATATGTTACTTTTGAAAGTATACAAAAATTATGTGTTAGTATTTTATTCTATCTCTCTAGTGATTATGGAAGATATTATAAATATGATGTATTGATATCTTATTTCTTTTACTGTCTTTTTACTTCTTAGTTGGAATCAATGATTAGAGATTCACAACTTAAGACTTATGGTATATACATGAGGGTTTCCTTGTTTGGATTATTTCGCTCGACGTACCAGTCTCGTGTTATGGATTTCTAATTATTGGTTTCATTAGATTGTCTTTTCTTAGTTCAGTATTAATGTTTAGATATCTACAATTTGAGACTTATGGTATATACATTAGGGTTTCCTTGTTTGGATTATTTCGCTCGACGTACTACGTCTCGTGTTGTAGGTTTCTAAATGTTAATCCCACTTAGATACGGGAAAAATAAATCTAGGTAATCTTGCTGTAGCGCTCTGACGCTCTTGTTGTTATTTCTTTTTCTTTTTAAAAATACCCTTTCAGGTAGCTCGGAGTTTCGGAGAGCCGCAGGATGACGGAGTTCTTGCATAGTCGCCGTCCCGAGAGATTTATTACAGGCTCTACTGTAGTTTTAAATTTTATCCAGACTTAGAGTTTATTTCCATTTAGCAGCCCTTCCCCTGGGGGCGGATGGAGGTAATCTTGCTGTAGCGCTCTGACGCTCTTGTTGTTATTTCTTTTTCTTTTTAAAAATACCCTTTCAGGTAGCTCGGAGTTCCGGAGAGCCGCACGATGACGGAGTTCTTGCATAGTCGCCGTCCCGAGAGATTTATTACAGGCTCCACTGTAGTTTTAAATTTTATCCAGACTTAGAGTTTATTTCCATTTTGTAAAGGCAATGAGCCTTAGCTCGACTTTCCGTTTTGATTCATGTTGAGACATCGTATGTTATTGCAGACTCCAAATGTATTTCAGTTTATTTTCAGTTGAGACATGACCTTATTTATGAGATATCATCCTCTTTATCATGTCTATTATTGTCGTTCTACTTCTTTGCCTGTTTTGTACCTACGCTTTTATTTGACCCCACTAGAGGATATTACTGTGATTGGTGAAACTTATTGTTACACAGTGTGGGTGCATGGTAGGTTTGACATCTTTGGGTTCACATTGGACTACAGCCATGAGTGAAAATAGGGGCGTCACAGTTGGTATCAGAGCTCTAGTTCCAGTATCCTTAGGATCATCCTGTGTTGAGTCATGGAGCTAGGATAGAGTTTCTTAGGATTCATGTATAGAGTCCGTAAGGATTTCCTAGTATGAGTGAGGACGATATATGTATATATCTCAAAAATTGAGAAATTTTTTTTATGACAACTATTTTATGTTGATTGATGGTATTTGCGTGAATACTATGTGTTATGAATTCGTATTGTGATACGTTATATATATATATTTTTGCTATCTTACTTACTGTGATAATTAAGCTCTCCTTTTGATATTATAAATATCGAAACGAGGATGTGGTCGAGGTAAAACTAGTACCTGGAGAGCTGGGCATGCAGAGCCGAGCCACAGCAGGCTCCATAGTATTTGATCGACTTCATGGCACCGTTAGCAGCAAGATCTTACAACAATCAAGGAGCAAGAAGTGTATCCGTTTCCGTCAGTAACACCACTTTCAAGAGATTCACCACCGGTTGTACCCGTCGTGGAAGTAAAGATGAAATACCAATGAGTACACCACCACCACAATCAGTTGTTGATAGAGCCGCAGAGCAGGAGATTTAACTCTGAAAGGATAAGAAAAATATCAGACAGTATGAGCACCAAAATTTCAAGGCACACCAGTTTCAATTGCAACCTATAAGGGAAAGAGTATATGAAAGTTTCTTGAACATCGGCTAGAAACCAAGCAGAAGTCAAATATATATTCAGCATTGAGGACCATCGTTGGAGGATAGCAACAATATCTAGATTCTTGACGAGACAACAATTATCACCTATTTGGGAGAATTTAGGTCATTTCTTCATCAAACAATTAGCGCTAGTCTAAGTGAAGCAGGGAGATATACCCATAGTGAAGGAAGAAATAAAAATCCAGAATAGTGACAATGACAATGGCAAGAGAACCATTACGGAAATCTAGAGAAACCTAACAACGGGAGAATGATTTTACCACAGCAACAAGGACAAGATAAGAAAGGAGCACAATGTGATTAGAGAGCGCCGGAGTAGCGCAGAGATTCGGAGAAACATGTTACAATCACAACAAGGTCGAACAAATAGCAAAAAACTTGTAGCAGTTCACAGCAGGAAGCTAGCATGATAAAGGTCACAGTCGGCAATCTCAGAGTCGTAATTTCGGCCAGCAGTGAGGAAATAGAAGTACTACTTGTTAATCCGAAGATTTACCGGGCCGCCAGCCAGCCGCCAGATTTTGCATTTATCCAGCGAGATCTGCCCACTTATCAGCAAAGCTCTATTCAGCCCTGTACCGCCATGATCAGGGTCACGAGCGGAGCTTTATTCGTGATTTCATTCTTACAATTCGGATCTAGTTTGATTTATGAAATTCATTCTATCTCTTATCTTCGTACAATTTGTTGATGGGTGTCAGCCTCCTTGCATGTTCCTTAAATTTTCCATTGTCCCAGTGCCCCTACCCCTCTCATACCGGGCGGCTGTCCCTTCCATCTGCTAGGAGATGTGTCATCAAACTAGCATGAGTCTGAGTTTAGACATCGAGTTGATCGCTGTTGTCGATGGCTCAAATTTTATGGTACGGAACTATTGTTGTATTCTTCCTAATGATAGTATTGACTGCTTTGCGTAGACCCGGGTCAATTTGCGAACGTCCGATGGCGTCCGAGCTGATCTGCTAGCAACCTCCTAGCGGCACACCGTTCTTGCGAGTCATTATCTACGGCGTACATCGACGCGATGGTGCATGCGATGGCCGATCTAGCGTTATTGCATTTAATTGCAGCCGAGACTAGAGTTGTCTCAGAGTATCAGGATGTCTTTTAGGACATACCTGGATTACCTCCTGTGTGAGAGGTTGAGTTCTGTATTGAGTTGCAGCCAGGCACAGCCCTGATATCCCGCGCACCCTATCGCATGGCACCAGCTAAGATGAGGGAGCTTCAAACCCAGTTGGACGAGTTGTTAGCTCTGTTAGATATAGGTGCCCTGTAGGCAATTATTGTATATTGTAACAGGACCTATATGTATATAACATCCTTGTTCAAAATGATAGTATGCTATTTTGGTCAGATTTATCTGATGTTCTAAATATACAGATAATGTCCTTAGAATAAATACTAGACTATCAGACATTTCGGATAGTGATTGTAATGAAGAGATCTGATTAGTCGGTAACGTATATTCTAAAATGTTCCTAGTTGATGAAGTGTTGAGATAGGACATCATCACTTTGGTTTAGACTAGTGTATGCTTTATTTCTCCTTTTGAAGGAGATGATCAATCTCTTAGATCATTGATGTGAGACATCAAGATACAGTATACAGGTGACTCATTAGTGAATGAGTTGACTGAACGACTCGCCGAGAACATCTAGTTGGTAATATACTTAACTGTCAAATAGAAGTTCTCAAGTGATATAGTACATAGTAGTCTCTTGACCTGAGGCATGAGTGCAATATCTTATATGTCAGTAAAGATGTATTTAGACTTTTACCTAACCACAGTTCTTATTGAATTGTGCATAACGGTTCTTGTTGGGTACATCCCGAGACATAAGTAGATATTGAGATGCCAAGAAGGGATTCGTCTCTCCCAGTATAGGGGTTGATGTCATAAGATTGTTTGATATAACTATAGCCTGGAAATCCTTGGCCAAGGTGAATAAGATAAACTGAGTGTCAGTTTGATCTTATAGGTTATGAGTTTAATATCAATAAACACTAATCAAGCTATTAGGGTTTGACAGTTTGCCATACCCTAGGCTCAATAGTTTGACATGGTTTGACGAAGAGACCGGACTGTACGGTATTATCATTGAGTGGTCCTGATAAAATTGGATAAGCATCTTGCAGACCTTTATCACAACTTATACCCGGGTGGTCTTCATGTGTAGCTAGCACCTCTGTTGTACTTATGGATATGATCCACTACCGAGTTTTTTAAGTTGGGCCCTAGAGTCACACCAAGCGCGTACTTGAATCCTATGAAACACAATTTATGGAGTGATGCGTATGATTGATACGCATATATGATTTCTTCCGGATACACATAAACGGTTATGTATATCGGTAAAATCAGAATGCTATGTGCTTAGGAAATGAATTCCAGTATTTTTTCCATAAAGTTAACTTTTAGTCAACCAGTTGACTTTTTGGTCAACAGTTGACTTTTGGTCAACTCTTGATTTATTTGGTCATATAGTGACTAATTAGTTAAAGATTGGAATAATACTATATACCATATTTATGAAATATTGTATTAGTGATAATAATTTGGTATTCTCATTTATGAAATACACATACCATGTATAATGAGTCATGAGATGAGTCACTTAGTGGTATGGTTTGAGCACATGGTTTATTAGCACATGGTTTTGAAATGTAATGATTCATAAGATGATTCATTGCATGACTCACTTGATTAATCATTAATTTTTGATAATTCATTGCATGACTCATAGGATGAGTCATTTATATCATGAACATATTTCACTCTATAAATATGAGCTCTTTTTCTTATGGAAATGTTAATGAAAAATTGGCTAAGTGTTTTTTTTTCCATAAGAGAATAAAAGAGAGCTCTCCTCTTACTAAACTTTAGCAATCTTTGAGCAAGAGGAAGTAGTAGGATTTTAAGAACCCCGGGGTGGATATCTTGCCTTGTGTCTTAAGAAGACTCCCATTTTATCAAGCTCACTTGAAGACTTGGAGATCCACTACAAGGAGATTTTCTACTACAAGGAGCAAGAGCTAGGGGTTATTCGATCTTCCATCGAATCACGCTACGAAAGTATGACTTTCTAACTCTTGTATGCTCACTTAATAATAAGGATCATGTTAGATTTAATTAGACGATCCATATGAATATTTCATGCTCTCTACATGCTTAGTATTTTTGTACATACATGTCTTCCGCTGTGTATTATGCATGTAGACATAGCACGATCTCCTTCAAGCTCAGGGTTTTATTCATCAGAGTCATTCTCCGTGGGGAGTGCTAGTTCTCTTCGTGAAGAAGAAGGATGGCAGTATGCGTTTGTGTATTGATTATAAAGAGTTGAACAAGGTCACTATCCGTAATAGGTACCCATTACCTAGGATTTATGACTTGTTCGATCAGCTGCGTGAAGCACATGTTTCTCGAAGGGTGATCTTCGTTTTGGGTTATTGTAGTTGCGAGTTCGGGAGAGGGATTTTCCCAAAGCTGTGTTTTCCTGATTCGATATGAATCTTTTGAGTTTCTGGTCATACCATTTGGGTTGACCAATGCACTCGCTGTATTCATGGATTTGATGAACCGGGTTTTCCGTCCCTTCTTGGATCAGAGGTAGAGCACGAGCAGCATCTCCGATTAGCTTTGCAGACTCTACAGGAGCATCAGTTATATGTCAAGTTCAGCGAATGTGAGTTTTGACTTTCAGAAATCAGATTTCTCGGTCACGTCATCAGCAGAAAGGGCATAGCAATAGATCCGACTAAGCTTTCAGCAGTTCTTGATTTAAAATCCGCCAAAGACGGAGATAGAGATTCATAGCTTTTTGGGTTTAGCCGGCTATTATTGGAAGTTTATCTAGGACTTCTCGAAGATTTTGACACCACTTACACGCCTTACGAAGAAGGGTGTATAGTTCATTTGGAGCATGGAGTACCAGAAGGCCTTTGATACCTTGAAGGCTAAATTGTCTACAGCGCCAGTTTTAACTATTCCGAGCAACGACAGGACATTTATGGTCTACACAAATACATCATTGGCAGAGTTAGGAGACGTTTTGATGCAGACTCAGAGAGTAGTAACATATGTCTCGCAGCAATTGAGAGTACATGAGTAGATCTATTTCCACTTATGACTTGGAGTTAGTAGCAGTGGTATTTGCACTGAAGTCATGGAGACTTTACTTATATGAAGTACAGTTTGAATTATTCACAGACATCAGAGTCTTAAATATCTTTTCTCTCAGAAGGAACTCGACCAGAGACAAGCTGTGTCAGTGCAGCCAGCTTGGAGTGTCAGAGTTGTCAGAACTCAGTTAGAAAACTATTGAATTCAGATCCAAAAGGAGGAAATTTACAAAGAGCCTAAGACTGATTGGTCCGTTGGAGCAGATGGAAGTCTACAGATGAAGGACAGGTTGGTTATGCTAGCCAATGCAGAGCTTAGGAAGGAGTCGCTAGATGAAGCACATCGTACTCGGTACACAGTGCATCCAGAGACCCCTAAGATGTAAAAGGACCTAAAGAGACACTCTTGGATGGAGTGATATGCGTAGGAAAATTTCAGAGTATGTAGCTAAGTATCTTACCTGTCAGTGAGTAAAGGCGGAACATCAGAGACCGACTGGAACACATCAGCCTTTACCCATTTCGGAGTAGAAGTGGGCGGACATTTCTATGGACTTTATTGTAGGGTTATCGAAGTCAAAGAAAGAGAATGATTCTGTTTGGGGTGATAGTTGATAGACTGATAAATTTAGCATATTTTATTCCAGGGAGGATATTTATTCAGGAGACTATTCAACTTCGTGGAGTTCCAGATACAACAGTATCAAATTGAGACGGATTGTCAGACGGAGAGAGTAAATCAGATGTTGGAAAACAAATTGCAGGCTTGCGTTATTTGATTTTCAAGGTAGCTGGGAGGATCATATTTCATTGATAGAGTTTGTTTAGAACAATAATTATCAAGTGACAAACGGTATGACCCCGTATGAAGTATCGTACGGGAGGCCTTATAGATCGCCTATATGTTAGGTAGAGCCGGAGAAGAGTTTAATACTTGGGCCAGAGCTTATGAGACAGATTACTAAGGAAGTAACATTGACCAGAGATCGGATTCTAGCAAGTTTAGAGTCGGCAAAAGAGCTATGCTATTAAGAGATGAAAACCCTTGGAGTTTCAGATTGGAGATTCGATTAGGCTGAAGGTATCGCATGTGAAAGGTGTTTAGAAAATCGGGAGACGGAAAAAGCTTACGCCGAGATACATTGGACCGTATCAGATTTTGGAAAGCATTGAAGCTGTGTCATACAGACTAGATCTTCCAGCATTGATGTCTAGTATACATAATGCATTTCATGTTTCTATGCTTAGGAAGCACTTTCATGATGTAGAGCAGCAGCGAATGATGAAGGCACTAAAGATTTAGCTTTAGAATGATCTGACTACGATTGAAATCCAAGTTTGTATGCTTGCTAGGGAAGACATAAGTTTGGTATCTTATTCTATCTCTCCAGTGATTGTGGAAGATATTATAAATACGATGTGTTGATATCTTATTTCTTTTACTATCTTTTTACTTCTTAGTTGGAATCAATAATTAGAGATTCACAACTTGAGACTTATGGTATATACATGAGGGTTTCCTTATTTGGATTATTTCGCTCGACGTACTAGTCTCGTGTTATGGATTTCTAATTATTGGTTTCATTAGATTGTCTTTTCTTAGTTCGGTATTAATGTTTAGATATCTACAATTTGAGACTTATGGTATATACATGAGGGTTTCCTTGTTTGGATTATTTCGCTCGACGTACTACGTCTTGTTTTGTAGGTGTCTGAATATTAATTCCGCTAGATACGGAGAAATAAATCTAGGTAGACTATGCTTAATAGATAGAGCCTCCACTCCATCTAGCAGCCCTTCCCCTAGGGGGCGGATGGAGGTAATCTTGCTGTAGTGCTCTGACGCTCTTGTTGTTGTTTCTTTTTCTTTTTAAAAATACCCTTTCAGGTAGCTCGGAGTTCCGGAGAGCCGCAGGATGACGGAGTTCTTGCATAGTCGCCGTCCCGAGAGATTTATTAGAGACTCCACTGTAGTTTTAAATTTTATTCAGACTTAGAGTTTATTTCCATTTTGTAAAGGCAATGAGCCTTAGCTCGACTTTCCGTTTTGATTCATGTTGAGACATCGTATGTTATTGCAGACTCTAAATGTATTTCAGTTTATTTTCAGTTAAGACATGACCTTTATTTATGAGATATCATCTTCTTTATCATGTATATTATTGTCGTTCTACTTCTTTGCCTGTTTTGTGCCTACTCTTTTATTTGACCCCACTAGAGGATATTACTGTAATTGGTGAAACTTATTGTTGCACAGTGTGGGTGCATGACAGGTTTGATATCTCTGGGTTCACCTTGGACTGCAGCCATGAGTGAAAACAGGGGCGTCACAACACCCCTTTATCAGTTTCCACCCCTTAAGGTGAGATATCGCTTCTGGAGAGCGTTTGTAGGAGGTGTACTATCAGTCTAGATGAGTCGGAGTTCGTGGTTGATTTGATAGTGTTGCATATGTCCGAGTTCGATGTCATACTTGGTATGGATTGGTTGTCTTCCCACCATGTTAGTATTGACTGCTTTGCAACCACAATCAATTTGCGAGCGTTCGATGGGTCCGAGATGATTGTGGCGACCTCTCAGGGCAACCGTTTTGCGGAGTTATTTCTGGCGTACATCGAGGAGGTGATGCGACAGGATCAGGGCATTGATTTATTGGAGACTACAGTTGTCTCAGAGTATCAGGATGTCTTTCAGGACATACCTGGATTACCTCCTGTGTGAGAGGTTGAGTTCTGTATTGAGTTGCAACCAGGCACAGCCCTGATATCCCGCGCACCCTATCGCATGGCACCAGCTGAGATGAGGGAGCTTCAGACCTAGTTGGACGAGTTGTTAGCTCAGGGTTTTATTCATCGGAGTCATTCTCTGTGGGTCGCACCGGTCCTCTTTGTGAATAAGAAGGACGGTAGTATGAGATTGTGCATTAATTATAGGGAGTTGAACAAGGTCACTATCCGGAATAGGTACCCATTGCCTAGGATTGATGACTTATTCGACCAGCTATAGGGAGCGCAGTTCTTCTCGAAGCTTGATCTTCGTTCTGGCTATCATCAGTTGCGGGTTCGGGAGATCGATATTCCCAAGATCGCATTTCTTACTCGATATGGATCTTTCGAGTTCATGGTCATGCCATTCGGACTGACCAATGCACCCGCGGTATTCATGGACTTGATGAACCGGGTTTTCTGTCCCTTCTTAGATCAGTTCGTGATTGTTTTTATCGACGACATCCTTATTTATTCGAGATCAGAGGCAGACCACGAGGAGCACCTACGATTAGCTTTGAGGACTCTGCAGGAGCATCAGTTGTATGCCAAGTTCAGCAAGTGTGAATTTTGGCTTTCAGAAGTTAGATTTCTCCGCCACATCATCAGTAGAGAGGGCGTAGCAGTGGACCCGGCTAAGATGACAGCAGTTCTTGACTGGGAACCGCTGAAGACGGTGACAGAGATTCGTAGCTTCTTGGGCTTAGCCGGCTATTACAGGAAGTTCATCCAGGACTTCTTGAAGATTTCGATGCCACTTACACGCCTTACGAAGAAGAGTGTACAGTTCATTTGGAGTATAGAGTGCCAGAAGGCCTTTGATATCTTGATGACTAAGTTGACTTTAACACCAGTTTTGACTATTCCGAGTAGCGACAGGACGTTCGTCATCTACACAGATGCATCATTGGCAGGCTTAGGAGGTGTATTGATGCAGACTCAGAGAGTAGTAGCGTATATATCACGGTAGTTGAGGGTGCATGAGCAGAACTATCCCACTCATGATTTGGAGTTAGCAGCAGTGGTATTTGCATTGAAGTTGTGGAGGCACTATTTGTATAGAGTGCAGTTTGAGTTGTTCACAGACCACCAGAGTCTGAAGTATCTTTTCTCTCAAAAGGAACTCAACCAGAGACAGAGGAGATGGATTGAGTTTATCAAGGACTACGAGCTCGCGATTCAGTATCATCCCGGGAAGGCGAACGTCGTAGCAGATGCTTTGAGCAGGAAGCGTCGACATCGGGTTGTGGCTTTGAGGTGTTCATTGTATAGAGATCTTCTTACTCTTAGCCAGTTTGATTTCAGACCCGAGATTAGTGGAGCCAGTGCATTTTTGGGAGCTATGTTAGTTCAGCCATCTTGGAGTACCAGGGTAGTTAGAGCTTAGCTGGAAGACTCTTGGATTCAAATCCGAAAGGAGGAGATTTCCAAAGAGCCTAAGGCTGATTGGACCATTGGAGCAGATGGAGGTCTACGGATGAAGGGTAGGCTGGTTATGCCATCCAGTGCCGAGCTGAAGAGAGAGTTATTTGATGAGGCACATCGTACTAGGTATACAGTACATCCAGGGACCACCAAGATGTACAAGGACTTAAAGAGACACTTCTGGTGGAGTGGTATGCGTAAAGAGATTACAAACTATGTGGCTAAGTATTTTACCTGTCAGTAAGTGAAGGCAGAGCATCAGAGACTGGCAGGAACACTTCAGCCTTTACCCATCCCGGAGTGGAAGTGGGCGGACTTTTCTATGGATTTCATTGTAGGGTTGCCAAAGTCGAAGAAGGGTAACGACTCAGTTTGGGTGATTGTGGATCGGTTGACGAAGTCAGCCCATTTTATTCCAGTGAGGACTACTTATACCGCCGAGGCATATGCGAGGATATTTTTTAGGGAGATAGTTCGACTTCATGGAGTTTGTCACGCTCCGCTTCCCAAAATTACCCGGGAATCGGAACGTGAACAAGCCCACGACGTATTAGATTGAGAAGAACTATACACTATCATTTTTTTCTTTTCTTTTCTTCTCAATCCAATACGCTAAGCGTCTGGAAATAGATACAATGCGAAGTCACAGGTCCCCGATCACAATCAGCAAGAATATAATAGACAAACTCAGAATAAAAATATCATATCACAAATGGGATAACATCCGAGACAGAAAAATACGGGTCAAACATGCCCTTATACAAATCTGAACAAATGAACTGAAGAAATATGAAATACATTGATCAGACAGGAATGAGAAGAACTACAAAAGTAAACTGGAACCATTAACTAATAAATGAAAAGAATAAACTTCGACTCTTCTTCTGCTTCGTCTACAAGGCACTCCTGCTAAGGATCTTCCAGCTCCTGGTGATCTCCTAGCTGAACCTGTTCTTCCTCTAAGTCGGACGTACACCAGAGAAAACAGGTGTACATCAGGTGCATGACGCACGGCAAGACCCCACAAAAGAAAATAGAACGAACGGAAATCTAATGCGAAAAACGATACGATAACAGAAACAACGAAAGAACGTACAACTGAAATCCACAAATCAACATGAAAATACTACTAAATCATGATAACATAAAGCATCCAAAATCGATCAGGTAACGAGGTCATGCAGCTAGCGATCAGACTAATCATCTAAGTCACAAGGGCATACACTAGAGGGAATTAATACTTAAAAATATACAACTCGAGACGTAGTACGTCGAGCGAAATAATCCAAACAAGGAAACCCTCATGTATATACCATATGTCTCGAATTGTAAATAATTAAATATTAATCCTGATCTATGCATGAAAAGAAACACAACTAGCCTATATCTCACAAGAATCATACTTAGCCAAGAATCGATGTCATGTAACTAACTATTCCATCACTCATCTCAAACAACCACAATCACAATATCTCAGCCCCTCAGACCCACCCCGGTGACTATACAAACTTCACCGGCGCGAGCCTGGAATATACATCAACAATCATATATCATAACTCCTCGGACCCATCCCTATGACTATACAAACTTCACCAGCGCGAGCCCGGAATATACATCAACAATCACATATCACAACTCCTCGGACCCACCCTGGTGACTACACAAACTTCACCAGCGCGAGCCCGGAATATACATCAACAATCCCAACCGCTAGGTGTCAATGTCATAAAGTGTGAACAGGGATCGTGATCACACAAACTTCTCATCCCAATTCTCGTAATTCCAGGTCAACTACACACGAGATTCTAGATCCTAACTGTGTCATAGGTCAACTACACACGAGATTCTAGATCCTAACTGTGTCATACAGGTCACTATAGTCATGTACTTCTCACGAATCTCAACATGGAATTCCTAACTGTGTCATACAGGTCACTATAGTCATGTACTTCTCACGAATCTCAACATGGAATAATAAATGTAGTTACACTAAGTGTCAATGTCATAAAGTGTGAACAGGGATCGTGATCACATGCAAGAAACATACGAGAGTAAAGCTACTATTAACAGTGCAAGATGAAACTACCATTAACAGATATTTTGCACACGAAAATCAAAATCTCAGTTATTAATTCCAAAAATAATTTTCTTTAAAATTATTTCTCCTTATTAACCTAAAATAATTCTTTTACTCAAAATAAATTCTTTTTAAATATTATAAATTCTATAAAATAAATCCATTACTAAATTAAATTCTTTTAACTTATTATAATTATTCCGAAAACACTATTTATCACATATCTATTATTTAAACCAATATTATTCACCAAACAACCCACGCAGATAATTACGTCATAATTAAACTATGCAAATAATTCATAAAAAAGTAAATAATCAAACTACGAAACAGGAGAGCGGGATCTTGCCTGCGACGAGAATCTGAATAGCGGTGAGGAGCAGCGGGTTGTTGGGGATCTTGGGGAGGTGGATTTGTGAAGAAGAGAAGGAGAGAGTAAATGAAAACTTATATGTATATATATATTATTATATTAGGGTTAGGGTTTAGGTTAAAATAATTAAAATAAATACTTTTGGGTACTTAAAAATTAAACTAATTACATAATAATTATCTACAATTAAAAACGTACATGTTGTGCTATTACAATAGTTAATACGAAATAGTCGAAATATTCACTTATTGTACAATTAAATGAGAATCATTAATAAATAAAATATATTTACTTATATTTAAAATCAAACAATTATGGGATAATTATATACACAGTAAAACGTATAAGTTATACTAATACGACAGATAATACGTAACAGTAGAAATAATACAACAAATTATACCAAAAACACGTAATTAATAATACTATATATTATATGAAATAATTTATAATAATATTAATAACACACTATATTATTTAAAATAATACGTAATAGTACCGATAATACAACAAATTAATTTGAGAAATTTTTACCGCATAAAATAAATTTATAAATATCAAAATCATTTAAATAAATATATAATCAGATTTTTAAATCATAAAAAATTATAGAAAATCGAAAAAAATACAAATACTCTTTTAAAAATAATAATTAAATATTTTAAAATACCAGAAAATTATTTTAACTAGTATCAAAAATTCATGGTCCTTACAGAGTTCCAGACATGATCGTGTCGGATCGAGGTTCAGTGTTTACTTCACATTTTTAGAGGAGTTTTCAGGATTCGTTCGGCAGCAGATTATCTTACAGTAGCGTATTCCACCCACAGAAAGATGGTCAGACGGAGAGGGTGAACCAGGTGTTAGAGGACATGTTGCGGGCTTGTGTTATTGACTTTCAGGGCAGCTGGAAGGAGCATATTCTACTGATAGAGTTCGCTTATAACAATAGTTATCAAGCGACGATCGGTATGGCCCCTTATGAGGCATTGTACGAATGACCTTGTAGATAACCGATATGTTGGGCAGAGCCGGAGGATAGCTTAATGCTTAGACCAGAGCTAGTGAGGCAAACTACTGAGAAGGTAGCCTTGATCAGAGAGAGGATTCTAGCAGCCCAGAGCCAGCAGAAGAGCTATGCAGATAAGAGATGAAGACCCTTGGAGTTTTAGGTTGGAGATGTAGCTATGCTGAAGGCATCGAATCCCGCTATCCGATGACCAAGAAGGAGTGCCTCTCCTTGGTATTCGTAATCCAAAAGATACGGCATTACTTAGTCGGACAGACTATCTACGTCATTTCAAACGTCAACCCAATTTGGCTATTCATGACGCAACCGGCTTTCATGAATTGGCGGTTAGCGAGATGGGCACTCCTCTTATCCTAATATGACCTGCACTTCAAGCAACAAAAGCCGATTAAAGGACAAGTGGTTTGTGATCTTCTGAGGACTAACCCTATAACAGATACAGCTGAATTATATGAAGATCTGCTAGATAAAACCCACGAAGTCAACACTATCTTGCATCAGTAGGTGTGGCAATTGTACTTCGACGGTGCTTCCCGGGAAACCAACGTGACAAGCGCTCCCGGATGTTCTAAGATTTTCTCGGGAGTTGGAGTTGTCTTAGTTTCCCTGGAGAAACATGTGATGCCTTGAGCCTATTCATTAACTGAGCCATACTCTAATAATGTAGCCAAATACAATGCGCTGCTTATCGAACTCAGATTTGCCAAAGAAATGGGGGTCGAGTATCTCGAAGCTTTTGGCGAGTCTCAACTCAACGTCAACCAAATTCATGGAGAGTACGAAGTCAGAAATCAAGACCTGATATAATACCACAAGGCGGCCATTGAGATGGCGAACTCGTTTGAAAATTTCTTCATTGAGTACATCCCGTGTCTCCAAAACGCATATGCAGATGTACTGGCAGTATTGGCAGTATCACTGGCATAGCCTCCCAAAACAGAACAATTGGTCACAGTGAGAACTTACCAACTCTTCATACCAATTTACGACTTAGACGTCAAGGAGGTGCATGTTGGCCTTTTTATTTTGATGATGTTTAACAAACAATTTACTACTAATGTTGTTTTGTCTAGTGTTTGTATTTTTGTATTTATTTTAGGCAAACAACATGTTGGAGGATGGATGTAATCGAGCATTCACGATCATATCCAATGGAGGTTAGAGAGAATAGTGGAGTGAAGCCTTGCAATTCAAGTTGAAAATCCAAGTTCAAGCTTTATCCACAAGTTTACCAAGAAGAGCTTATTGAAGGTCAAGATAAAGCTTGGGTAATTTAGTTTTAGGTTTATATTATGTGTGTTAGATACTTTAAGCACAATATCATTTATACACACATG
>NC_033803.1:52083198-52104018 GCF_001876935.1 Asparagus officinalis | reverse complement strand
AAGCAGGTCTCAACTATTCAAAGGGATGTTAGGACAATTCTTTCATATCAGCGTCAGTCTCTAGGGATTTCGGATCCCTCTTCTAGTTCTGAGTCTGATTCTGATGAGGACCATGCTGATGGCTTAGGCTCTTCTGATGATGGTGATGGTGATGGTGATGGTGATGGTGATGGCGATGGTGATGGTGATGGTGATGGTGATGACTGATTTGAGTTCCTTTATGTGATGTTCATATTTGTTTTGATGTTCTCTTCTGGGTTGTAAAACTTGATAACTCTGTTTTATTTGAGTGTAATAACTCTATGATGCTTTGTGGAACAAACTACATTTATGTATTGATTTATGTGACCTTTTATGTCTGATTTATGTGACCTTTTATGTTTTGTATATTTATGCACATCTATGATGCCTAAATGATGATTTGTGATTTTTTTTTGCTAGTTTATCCTTTTTATGATCAATGCATGGTTAAAACAATAATCATGTTTTGTTTGAGGAATTTGAGTTACTTATATTGTTTATGCATATGTTTGATGGATAATTGTTTTAGCTCCTATATATGTTCAATAGATGTCATTCAGTCAATTTGACAGGGGGAGTTTTTTGGTATACATTTATATTATCTGTGCTTATATGCAGGGGAAGCGTTGCTCCTAATTTGTTTCATTTTCCCTTTTTGATGTTGCCAAAGGGGGAGAAAATACCACATATGGTTTACAAATTGATTCTTTTTATATATGGCTTATGTGATCATTCATGTATGATTTATTCATGTTTTGGCTAATATGTGGGTTATCAGTTTATATTTCATATTCATGTATAAATTGTTTGCCATCATCAAAAAGGGGGAGATTGTTGATCCTATAGTTTTGATGATGATTTGGCAAACAATTTATTACTAATAAGTTCTCTAGTGTTTTGTGTTTATGTTCTCTTTTCAGGTATTTCAACACACGTCAATCAAGCGTTAAAGATTCAAGTTCATTTGTGTGGATTTACCTAGGTATATGTTTAGTTTACTTACATATATTGTATGATTATATCTAAGCTCAATATATGTACACTTAACACGTTTTTTGACGTTTGCTATCATATAAATGATTTTTTATCAAACGTTGTTACAATAACTTTTATCTCATGTTTACAGCTCTTTCGTACTTTATTATATACATATAATACATGCACAATATATATATATACATATTTACAAGTTCTATATCAACTTTCACTTTCATAAAAAAAACAGGTTTTCTAAGCATTTTTCAAAAACAGGTAGTTTTCACAAACGAAAATTGATTTTCTAAAAATTTCTTTTTAAACATGTTTATTTTATCATTTAGAAACTTTCCCCAAAGTTTCACTATTTTTGGATTTGATTTGATATTTTTAACGAATTTTCAAAACTGCCCCAAAACCTGTCAGTTTGCCAATATCAGTTTGTCGACCGACCCGGTCGCCCGACAGTGGTTTTCTGAGCTCATACTCGCGGTCGACCATACCGGTCGACCGAGAGAATATCCGGTCGACCGAAAATTCTGTCGGTCAACCGCCAGCTCTAAACCCTCATTATCTGAGCTTTTGAGCTTAGCGGTCGACCGGACCGGTGGACCGCTGAGGTGTCAGAACCTTTGTAACGGCTAGTTTTTCTATCTGTTTTCAAACTGGGTTTTTGGTCTTTTTACTTACATTTTGCTGTTGTATTGAGGTGCTATATATACCCCATTGCTGTTCTTCCTCTCTACAACTAAGAAATCCAAGTTTGGTATTTTACAAAAGATTAAGTGCGTTTAAGAGCTGTTTAAAGTTGGTTTCATTAATCAGTTTTCAAGAGAAGTTTTTCTACAACAAGAAGAGGCTTGCAAATCCTATTGGGATCATCATTTCCTCAGCTCTTCTTGTCCATTGAGAAGTTTTCTAAACTCTTCTTTATATAGCTTATTATTTCACTTTCATTTGATTAGCTATATTCATTGAATTATATTTATTGAATTTTATTCACTATTATCACACACACTTATTGAGCTTAATATTTTCATATTATATATTGTGGGTTGTGGGGTGTGATTTAGTGAGTGTGAGCTTCATTGAGTTCTCACTTGTTATTTGAGAACAAATCATTGTATTTAACTTTTATTTGTGAAAATCACTTGTAATACACTTGTACACCGAGAGAAGTGTGAGGCGAGACACAGGGTCAAATCCAATAGGAGTGGCGTCGATTGACGAACCTAGGGAGAGGTTGTAATCGAGCACTTGAGGAGGAGGACACGTGGTAGGTTCCTACACTTAGTGTGTGAAGTGTGATTGCATAGTGTTTGTGTAGTGTGAGAGTTTTCGGTGATCTTGTAAACCGAGTGTGTAGAAGTTCTGGCTTCCAAACCGGATTGTGATAGTGGATATCTCCTCGAGGTGAGGAGCGGGGACGTAGGTCGTGGTGACCGAACCTCGTAAACATATCGTGTGTTTGTGTTTTGCTTAGCGTATTTTTATTCATCTTTATTGTTCATATCCATATCATATTTCTTCGTGCAAGATCAAATTGATCAACATAATTTTAATTAGGTTTTAATTGGGATTAGATTAGCATAAGACCCTAATCACCCCCCTCTAGGGTCTAACACCATCTTTTATGGAATTTTTGTTTCAAGCTAGGCAAATATGCTTCCATCCAGTCAATATCAAATGACCAGGTCCAAATCCTGGGATTTATGTTTCAGAGAAGAAATAGATAGCACATAAGTCATCCACTATTTTATTTTCACTTAATCTTGAAATAATTGGGTGAGCTTCAACCCATGCAGAGTATAACTTTAATATATGTTCTAGAAGAATTTCCATATCAGCCCCTTATTTGGTCCACCAATCAAAAAACCTTGAAGGAAGCCCTTTATAAAATGCTTCAGGACAAATTTTAATGAGCCATGTATGTTTATTTTTTGGATTTTGGTATAAAAATACATTATAAAAGTTCTCTTAATAATCCTAATAATTAAAAGAGTATAACTCCCGATTGGCTTGAGATCTAACCAAAGGGATTGCTTGGTTTGGATTAATAGCCCAATCACGGGGTTTGATTACCTCTCGAATAATACCTTTATTGAAGCTGGGTGGTACACAATGATTATCACTGCATGAGTAATTTCTAAACCTTTCTGCACTATAAGTGTCTTCATCCAGGGTCTAGATTTTAAAGATAGTGTTGGATAATATGTGTAGAACCCCGTATTTTGTTAGAAGTATATGTGAATTATTAGTGAATAAATAATTCTATTTGTGATAAATGACTTGAGGTCATAGATATACTTGGTAACAAGTTGTTAGACATGTATGAGTGTGGGTTCATAGAGTTTCGTGCATTGGTTTTGGCTGAATAACAAAACATGCACGAAATCTGGTTTTAGTGTCTGCTCAGTCGACTTATGAGTCGACTCATGAGTCGACTAATGAGTCGACTGATGAGTCGACCAATGAGTTGACTGACGGGCTGATTTCGGGTTTTCTTTCAGTTGCGGGTTTGGTTGGGTTTTGTTCGGGTTTTAATCGTATTATATATATACTATTTTACCCGAAACCAACCCAAAAACCCATCAGAACCCCAGAGAAACTCTAGCCCCTCTCTCCCCTCAAACCCTAGTTCGTTTTGGTGATTTTGGAGGAGTTTCAGAGGAGTTTTCAGCGGGATCTTTGTGGTGCTGTCAAAGGGAATCGTCTTCTCATCAGTTTCAGTAGTTTGCAGCACATCAGAGGCGAGTAACATCTCGCCAAATCCTACACCCACTGTTTGTATAGCTTTCTTGAGTTTTATTTCAGATTTTTGAGCCTAAAACGTATTTTGTGCATAAAAATAGATACTTTACATTAGGAGATGCAAGATCTATATTTTTTAGTTATAAAAAGCTCACAAACGAATTTGTAAATTAAGATCCAGATCTGGAAATTTGTTTAAACATGAGATTCAATGTGTTTTACTGTTTTCAATACGTTTTTAAACATGTTTATATGATTAAGGTTTTAATGTAAGTGATCACATGCAAACCCCTTTAGTTTCTGTTGATACTCATGAGTTAGAATCGGATATACATTGCTGGACATGATTAAAGAGAACTTTAGTACACGTTTTTGCAGATAAATCATCGAAAGCAGAAAACTAGAGATTTTCTGCTCAGTCGACCAATGAGTCGACTCATGAGCTGACTTATGAGTCGACTGATGAGTCGACTAATGAGTCGACTGATGGGGAAAAATCTCAGTTTTGTGCTTTGTCTGGTCGACTTATGAGTCGACTGATAAGTCGACCAATGAGTCGACTGATGAAGAGTTTTATTCTTTTGTACTTATTCAGTTTTGAATCCGTTTGAGTTATTTTAGTTTAACTGGAATTGTTTATGCTTATTATTGCTGCGTGCTTAAAAATGAACGAGGAGTCACCTCGAATGACGGGTATTAGAAACTAATGTACAACCTGTATCTTTACATGTGAGATGACATGTGGACATGAGTTTAGGTTTGCGCACCGAGACACGTGAGAAATTTGGGTATATGCACCTGTTCATATAACTCATCTAGTCCATGTGTTGGGCAATTATGATGTGTAGTCCATGTGTTGGACACTTATCACTTTCAGTCCATGTGTTGGACAGTTTACAAATGCATCCATGTGTTGGACATCCACTACATCAGTTTAGACCTTGAGAGTTAACAACTATACTTGCATAGGCTGGACACGACACTTATATGAGTTGTGACACGACATCATAATTTAATCTGATATGAGTTTGCCTTCTTCTATTAATATTCTTGTATTAGATTTTGGGTTTGATATTTAGGGATGTACAATTTGAGATACAAGGTATATACATGAGGATTTCCTTGTTTGGATTATTTCGCTCGACGTACCTATGCTCGTGTTGTAACTTCCTAAATACTAAAATCTTCTTATACATAGGTATTTACAATCTGAGCTACATGGTATATACATGAGGGTTTCCTTGTTTGGATTATTTCACTCGACGTACTTATGCTCATGTTTTAATTACCTAAATAGGATTTTGTGATTATATATATATATATGTTATAACTGTATTTTCTGTATACAACGAGCCCTTTCTCCTTGGGGTTGGTTGTGATGTTGCTCGCTAGCGCTTTGACGCTCGTTGTCCCTCCCCCTTTCAGGTAACGAGCCAGAAGCCCGGAGAGTCGCAGGTTGATGGCGAGGCACTCTAGCTTCAGCTATTCTATTATAGTTATATTTTACTTTTGAGCTCCACTGTAGGCTTTTGTTAGACATTTTGAGAGTTAGTTCTAGAAGTTGTAAAGGCTGTGTGCCTTATTTCCTCTTTTTCAGACTTTATGTATTTGAGACTTGTTGAGGAGTTCCAGTTTATTCATTTCAGATATTGACTTGTATTTCAGTATGTTAGATGATGAATTATGAATCTGATCTCTATTCTTTCATCAATTTACTCTTGTGTTATCTTTTACTTGCTTTTGTACCTACACCTGTTATTGACTCTACTAGAAAGATAGTAATTGTGATGGTGAA
The DNA here is from genome assembly GCF_001876935.1 of Asparagus officinalis. NCBI lineage: Eukaryota > Viridiplantae > Streptophyta > Magnoliopsida > Asparagales > Asparagaceae > Asparagus > Asparagus officinalis. Next base: position 52,098,476 of record NC_033803.1, on the reverse strand, counting down.
ACATGTTATTACACGGTGTGGTGAATGGCAGATTTGACATTCTTGGTTTTACCTTGGACTGCAGCCTTGTGTGAACCCAGGGGTGTCACAATACGTGTCATTTAGATATTTCTGTCTGATTTTTTCATAATCTGTCATCAAAGGAATATCTTCATGCTCAAGATATAAACCTATATCAGTTGGCAATTTTGTTCATTATTCTACTTCTTTTTAATAATGGCTAAGAATGGTCCAGGCGAATCTTCTTTATGAAGAAGATCTTCAATGCCTTTAAAAAAGGCAGCACTTGAAGGGCTAGTTTTTCCTTTTTTAGTGATTGTTTGCCATGAATTAGGAGTATAACTCCTGTTGGTAGATGAACCTCCATCTCTCCTTTCCCTCCCTAAAGAAGAGGGATTATGGCGCTACATAGGAACCCTGTAAAAATTCACGAGTTACAAAATTAGGAAGGTGGTTATTAACTCCTTTGATATATTTAATTTTGAATTCATACATAGCAAGTTCTGCTTGCCATCGAGCAAAGATTTGTTTAGAAATTAAAAATTTTAACATCCTTTTTAATAATGCTTTTAGTAGAGCTACAATCAATTCGAAGCAAAAATTCTTGATTTAGTATGTCATCTCTAAATTTAGAGAAGCATTTAATAATGGATAACATTTCTTTCTTTATAGTAGAATAGTTGTATTAGGTTTTATCCCATTTACTAGAGGTAAAATGAACTAGTTGTTCTTTATTAGAGCTAGGATCAACTTGCTTAGGAATACCTCCATAGCCTATATTAGAGGCATCTGTTTCTACTATTTTATACCAATGTAGATTGGATAAATGAATGCAAGGTAAACATTTCACGTTTGCTTTTATCTTTTTTACTGCTTCAGTATGTTGCACAGTCCAAGGAGAAGGATTTTTCTTTAATCGGCTATATAAAATAGTTGTATCTTGTGTAATATTTTTATAATAATCAGCTACATAATTTAATACACAAAGAAATCTCTGTAATTGCTTAGTATCAATAATTTTATTAGGAAATTTAGAAGAGAATTCAATACTTCTATCAATAGGAATTATTGTTCCTTTATGTATATTATGACCTAAAAACCTAACTTGAGTTTGAAAAAGTTTCATTTTAGGGGTAGATATAGCTAACCAATTTTTTAAAGCGATATTTCTAAAAACTTCTAAGTGTTTAATATGTTGATCAAAAGAATTTGAGAAAATTAAAATGTCATCTATATATGATAGGATAAAATCCGTATATGGAATAAGTATATCATTCATGATATTTTGTAATTCTGAAGGAGCATTCTTTAGACCAAATGGCATTACATTCCATTCATAGTATCCAAACGGGACTCGAACGCAGTTTTATATCTGTCTTTTTCATGAATTTGAATTTGCCAATATCCTGATTTTAAATCGAATTTAGAATTTTTTTTTTGCATTATTAATGTGATTTAACAAATCCCTTATATTAGGAATAGGATAGTGTATCCATTTAAGGACTTTACTTAGTGGCGTATAATTTATAACCAAGCAGGGTATTCCTCTCTCTTCTTCGGCAACATTATTAACGTAAAATGTTGCGCAGCTCCAAGGAGAATAAGATTTACTTATTAGTTTTTTACTCTATAAGAGAAGTGATTTCTTTTTTACAGAGATCCAAATATTCTTTATTCATTTGACATGGACGAGATTTAGTTGGAATATCTTTTATATAAGGCAAGGAAACAATATGTTTCTTCTGATCCCAAAAAGCATTTAACATGTCACTACAAATTGTTAATTTGAATTTGTTTTCAATTTGAGTTATCAACTCTCTATTAGTTTTAATTGGTTCTTTTATTTGAACAAATAATATTTCTTCTTTAAGAAAATTAATTTGATTTTCTTTCAAATATACATTTTTGACTTCGTTTAATAAACGAGTTTATGGATCTGTGATAAATTCAAATATTATTTCTTTGTCTTTGTACTTGGCGTTTATGCCTTGGGTGTCAATTTGTCTTATTGGAATTATATTATGCAAAAAGGGTGTTCCTAGTATAATTGTGACGCCCCTAGTTTCAACAAGGCTGCAGTCTAAGGTGAAACTAAGAATGTCAAACCTATCAAGCACCAAACACTATTCTACGATATGTTTCACCATCACAGTTGCTACCTATCTAGTAGAATCAATAACATGTATAGGTACAAAACAGGCAAAATAGAGTATACAGAAAGGAAACTAAACAACAAATACTCAGAAGAATAATCACTACCACTGATATAAATGGATAAGTCTCTAAAAAGATAATATCTGAACTGAATACAAATGTCTCGACATAAGAATCAAATGAAATGATATTAAGGCACATTGCCTATACAAAACTAGAATAAAAACTCAAATATTTCATAAATATATCTATTGTGGAGTTCTGACATAAACTACTAGCAAAAACTAAAAGTGGGGAAACAACGAGCGTCAAAGCGCTATAGCGAGTAACATCTCAACCAACCCCAGCGGAAAGGGCTAGAAGGATATGAAAATATCTGATAATACATATAGATAGCCAAACATCGACTGTAAAAAATACAATAGATGTTTGATGTTTAGAAATTTACAACACGAGCATAGGTATGCCACCCTTAGCTCAAATTGTAAAAAAGCTAAATACCAAATTCAAAAGCTATAACATGGAGTAATAACTCTATCTCCAACCGAAATATCAATGACCTGTCATATGTCAATTACATACCCAACTCGTGGTCTGCTATAAATAAATATCCAAAGTATGATCTGCAATAGCTTAAAGTCCAACACGAGGACTGTAGTGGATTATAGTCCAACACGAGGACTTTGATTATTATAGTCCAACACGAGGACTTTGATAGCTTATAGTCCAACACGAGTACTTTGATAGTTTATAGTCCAATACGAGAACTTGATAGCTTATAGTACAACCCGACGACTGTAATATGCAAATAGTGTCAGAAATTACATATATAGCGTTCACCCTCATGCTCTGGTGAATAAATCTAAGACTCATGTCTGAAGTCAACTCATGTATACCAATCTTAGTGTATAACAAACACATATAACCCAGATATTTTTCCAGTCATACAAACCTAAGCACAATAGGAAAAAAGCAGAAAAATCCCCTAGCGCTCGACCGCCCACGGTCGACCACGACTGGAGCAGAAGCTTACTGCTTCTGTGCACGACACGCGATCGACCGTCACGGTCGACCGCGTAAAAGCAGAAACCCTAGTTCATGTTTCTGTTCTACGTTTAAATACATTATCAATCCTTCATAAGTGATTTAGCATAACCAGAACATGTGAAATTCAGTCTAATCACTATAGATAAAACGAATCAAATTTTAAACATGTAAATTTCGTGTTGAAAGCTTCAAAAACAAATATCTTTCTTACAAAACTCTTGTTAGAAATAAACCCAGATCTAGATCTATATTAATAATTTCGTGGGTGAGCTTTATTAACTGAAAACTCGTTCTCTTTGCAAAGTACAACATATAGATCTATTTTTAAACATAATCTAGTATGTTAGGCTCACAAATCACATGAAAAACATTATTAAAATATTTAAAAACATGGGTATAGGGTTGGGCGAGATGAAACTCGCCTGAGGGATGATGAACAACTCTAAAAAAATGCTGGAAAAATATCCTCGTACACCAAAATCCATTGGATCCTGCTCAAACTCTTTGAAATCCGCCGAAAACACCAAGGAGAAGGGGTTAGGGTTTGCAAGAGGGAAGGAGGAAGCTGCTAGGGTTTTCTGTGATGAAGAAGAAGCTCTCACGAATATAATATTATGTATATGAGCCCACAAACCCGACCCCAAACCCAATAAGACTCGAACTCGGAAAAAACTAGCAAAACTGCGTACGGTCGACCGCCAAAGTCGACCACGCAAGAGATAGAAGTTTTCTGCTTCTATTGCATGCCTGGCGGTCGACCGCCACAGTCGACCGCGTAGGAAATTTCCTGTTGGTGCATGTTGTTTATGTGTTGGTCTTATCACTCGATTTTTCTCATATAAATTCACTCGTTTGATCCCCAAACACTTGTTATCACATTCATCTATGATATAAACATAAATTTCATAATAAAAAAATTCCTTTACTGTATTTTACGGGGTTTTACATTCTTCCCCCCTTAAAAGAATTTCGTCTTTGAAATTCTAAAATTGTATCTTAAAAATTAATAATATGAGAAAAGCACGTCGGGAGTAGTCATTCCCTCATACACCTCTCGTAGCATTAATTTTTAGATATGAACATAGTAATATCTAAAGTTAATAGTCTAAAATGCGAATATTCTCGTCTTAATCCCTAACAAAATGGAATTAGTACGTCGGGCGAAAAATCCAAACAAGGAACCCCCCGTATATATACCATGTATCCCAAATGATTAAGGATTAAGTGACAATACCCCCATTCTAGTGTCAAAGATAAATATGACTATCCAAAATTATCATAAAACATAAGAAAACATAATCCAAATAATTTACCTGCTCAAACAGGTGTGGGTAGTCGCAACACATATCCTCCTCGCGCACCCAAGAAGTCTCCTCAGATCCTCTCCGGTTCCATTAAACTTTCACCAAAGGAATCACCTTGTTTCTAAGTTTCTTGTTTTCTCTAGAAAGTATACAAACTGGGATCTTTATCTTAGTCAAATCGTCCTAAAGATCAATCTTCAGAGCATCCAATACACGCTGTCTCTCCTCATCATGTAAGTGCTTCTTAAGCATAGAAATATGAAACACGTCATGCACACCAGACATAGATGCTGGAAGGTCTAGTCTATATGAAACAGCCCTAATACGCTCCACAATCTGAAAAGAGTCAATATATCTCAGAGCAAGCTTCCCCCGCCTACCAAATCGCTGCACCCCCTTCATCGGCGATACCTTCAGCATGATAAAATCTCCCACCTGAAACTCCAAAGGTCGTCGTCTGTGATCCGCGTAACTCTTCTACTAATTTTGAGCAGTTAAAATATGCTCCCTAATCAATGCTACCTTTTCGGTAGTCTGCATTACAAGCTCTGGTCCAAGAAACAAGCTATCCTCTGGCTCTGCCCAACATATAGGGGATCTACAGGGCCTCCTGTACAAAGCCTCATGCGGAGCCATACCAATCGTTGCTTGATAACTATTGTTATAAGCAAACTCTATCAATAGAATATGATCCTCCCAGATATCTTGAAAGTCAATGATACAAGCTCGCATCTGTTCGCGGGAAAAATTATTTTTATTGATGTCATTGTTTCCTTGAGCAATAGTTTATCGGTTACAAAAGATCCGGTCTTTTTATAAGGTTTTTATTGATGTCATTGTTTCCTTGAGCAATAGTTTATCGGTTACAAAAGATCCGGTCTTTTTATAAGATCCGGTTACAACAAAATCAAAAAATCTTAAAAGATTACAACTTTCCTTTTCTGGAACAAATCGCAAGATCCTGCTTTGCGGTCTCTTGCTTGTGTGGGTTCTTTGCCTGCTCCGGGGTTAATCCGTGGACCATCGCGCGATCTTGATCCGGTCGGATCTACACGGTATGACGGGTGTTATTTCACGAAGGAAATAATAGCCGAGGGGATTATTTCACCAAGGAAATAATAGCCCTAATTAATTGAAATCGACCAAGCGAAATCGATACTCTTCTCGGGATCAAAAACCAAGTTTTGATCCGGAGGATGACCGTGTAGATCTCAGATCTGATCTCTCTCGAACTCCTGCCTTATTTGGCGTGGATGATCGCCAAGAACCAGATCTGAAAAGTCCGAGTCTTCAAAGCTCCAAAGCTCCAACCTTTTTTAGTCTTGAGCCTTTAATCCAGCAGAGTTTCCCCTCAAAAGTTCTCCTCTCTTTAGCCTTCAACCACTCAAAAGTCCAACACTTCAAAAATAAGCCCTCCTTCTCTATTTATAGGCATCTCAATCCAGATCTGGGCTCAGATCTGGGCCCAGATCTGGGTGGCTCGGCCAAGGTGGCGGCCAAGGTGGCTCGGCCACCTAGGTGGCTTGGCCACCGAGCCACCCAAAAGGTGGCTCGGCCGGCCATGGTGGCTCGGTTTTGGCCAAGCCACCAAGTGGTGGCTCGGTTTCGGCCGAGCCCTCCAGGTGTTTGGTTTTGCACCTGTTTTCAGATTTTCGCGATTTATCCAAACTTCATTGTTGATATGGACTCTGATTTGACAGTCCGGATCCTGATTTGGCAGTAAATCCGCTTCGGTATTCGAGTTTGAGTCTGGATACGATCTTGATTTGATCTTGATTCGTTCGAGTCCGTTCCCGATCTTGTTTGATGTGGTGGACTCTATGGTTGGATGACTCGTTGATTCATCGACCTGTTAGCTTGATTGGACACGCGATTGGATGTATTCCGTTGTTTGCGTGCGGTTCGTTAACCTCATCGCCTCGTTAATCCGCTTCGTCACGTCTCACTTGGCTTCAGTGTTGTGGTCTAACGAACATGCTTGGATATATCGCTCGATGGTTCGTTGGTTTGTCGAATCACCGCGCCGAGCTGTGTTAAGGGACCTTCAGGTAGTTTTATACGCCTACAGATACCCCCTCCAAAGTATTTCAGCCTCGTTCCTTTATGGAAGAGTCTGGAACACTTTGGATATGATTGTCCCAACCTTCAATCGGTATGACGGGACTTTGGAATGGCTTCTATTCTTGATTCCTTCAATCCTCCAGGCTATTCGGTGCTTTGTCGAATGTCTGCAAGGGTTCCAGTGCTGCATTTATTGTCTGACCGTTGTCGGAATTTTGAACTTGAAGTCAATTCCTGATTTTCTGATCTTTAGCTCGTGTTTGTTGTTTCAACACGGAACTGACCATCTATTGTTGGCGTTGAGTCTTCATTTGCAACGCGTTGTCTGGCGTTTGACATAGTTTATACTCGTACGTCTGCTGGAGTCTACACAGTTTAAGCTCTTAAGGAATTGGAGCGTGGCGGTCTCAAATTTGGGGCTGCAGGACCAACTATTACAGTTGTTTCGTCTGCATATATGGATATTATCCCGAAGTTGTTGGATGCCCAAGTCACGAGACCAACTCATAAAGTTGATGCGTCAATGACTCGCATTTATAGAATTTTTGGCAAATTCTCAGCCATCAACGGGTTTGATAAGCCTTTACCGACTACCGTTTGAGTCGGGCTAGCATGCAGATTGTCTAAATCCGTTCCGCATGTAACGTTGTGCTAAGAGAGTGAATTCTCTGAGACTTTGTGCTATGATGTCGAATACATAGGCTTTACCATTTGTTACGGGAATAGGCTACCCGGCAACGCGTGTTAGGCGTTGACTTTAGGATTTTTGGCAGCCTTCAACGGGTTTGATTAGCCTTTACCGACTACCGTTTGAGTCGGGCTAGCATGCGGATTATCTAAATCCGTTCCGCATGTGACGTTGTGCTAAGGGAATGAACTCCCTTAGACTCGCTGCTAGGACTTCGAATACGTAGACTTCGCCATTGTTACGGGAATAGGCTACCCGGCAACGTGTATTAGACGCTGACTTATCCATACTTAGGCTTCGGGATAAAAGTCCCCAGAATCGAACTCTGGTATCTTCTTCCACGGAGAAAGACTAAACCGGCGACGCGTGTTAGGCGTCGGCATATCCTTTCTTAGGATTCAGGATAAAATTCCCCATGCGTGTAAGGCATGGATTTTGGTGTTATTAATAACAGCCTGCCGCAATGTTGAATATGCGGGCGAGTGTTCTTTTCAACGGTTAAGAATTAACCGGCAGCGCAGGTTATGCGCAGGCTTATCCTTACTTAGGTTTCAGGATAGAATACCCCAGAATTGAACTCTGGTGTCTTTTTCTTCGGAGAAAGACTAAACCGGCAGCGCGTGTTAGGCGCAGACTTATCCCTGCTTAGGATTCGGGATAAACTTCCTAACCTGTGAGGCACAGATTTTGGGATTTGAAAAAGGTGGGGTCTTCTCTTGGGGCAAAGACGAACCCGAAATGGGAGAGGAAGAATTTTATATTCTATCTCCCGAAAATGAAGAAGAAGAATTTTATATTCTCTCTTCAATTGGAAAGGAGACTCGAGGTGGGATCTCCACCCCCAGAATCCGGAAAGGTGAGACTGAGAGTGGGATCTCCACTCCGAGAATCGAAAAGATTCGGATAACCCTAACTGTCGGAAGGTTTGATTACCGAACTAAAGATGAATTTCTCGTTTATCGAGAGTGAATTATGGTTTTGACCCTAACTGTAGGAAGGTTTGGCCAAACAGGAGTTTGAGGTGACCCTAACTGTAGGAAGGTTTGATCACTCGATTTGAAAGTGGACCTCTCGTTCATTGGAGGAATCGAGAGGGGATTTTGGTTTTGGTCCTAACTGTAGAAAGGTTTGACCGAATGGAAGGTTTAAGACGATCCTAACTGTAGGAAGGTTTGATCGCTTGATTTGTGGACCTCTCGTTCATTGGGAGAATCGAGAGGGGATTTTGACTGTGGTCCTAACTGTAAGAAGGTTTGACCAAGTGGGTGTTTTGAGACAATCCTAACTGTAGGAAGGTTTGATCGCTCAATTTGTGGACCTCTCGTTCATTGGGGGAATCGAGAGGGGATTTTGACTGTGGTCCTAACTGTAAGAAGGTTTGACCAAGTGGGTGTTTTGAGACAATCCTAACTGTAGGAAGGTTTGATCGCTCAATTTGTGGACCTCTCGTTCATTGGGGGAATCGAGAGGGGATTTTGACTGTGGTCCTAACTGTAAGAAGGTTTGACCAAGTGGGTACTTTACGTCCAGACTCTAACAGAGAGAGTGTTGAGTGCATAGACATGGTGAGAATGGGAGTTCTTATTCATTACATTGCTGTGGTTTTGGGAACTTCCCATTACATAAATCGTCCACCCCCAGTTTCCTCTGCGGAACTGGTTCGGACATTATTATCAGTTAACTAACCGGGTTATCATTGTTGGCGTTGAGTCTTCATTTGCAACGCGTTGTCTGGCGTTTGACATAGTTTATACTCGTACGTCTGCTGGAGTCTACACAGTTTAAGCTCTTAAGGAATTGGAGCGTGGCGGTCTCCAATTTGGTCTTAGTGCTACGATATTGAATACGTAGACTTCGTCTTTCTCACGGGAATAGACTACCCGGCGACGCGTGTTAGGCGTTGACTTTAGGGTTTTTGGCTAACCCCCAGCCTTCAACGGGTTTGATTAGCCTTTACCGACTACCGTTTGAGTCGGGCTAGCATGCGGATTGTTTAAGTCCGCTCCTATGTGATGTTTAAGCTAAAAGAGTTAACCCTTTTAGTGCTACGATATTGAATACGTAGACTTCGTCTTTCTCACGGGAATAGACTACCCGGCGACGCGTGTTAGGCGTTGACTTTGGGGTTTTTGGCTAACCCCCAGCCTTCAACGGATTTGATTAGCCTTTACCGACTACCGTTTGAGTCGGGCTAGCATGCGGATTGTCTAAATCCGTTCCGCATGTGACGTTGTTCTAACGGAATGAACTCCCTTAGACTCGCTGCTACGACTTCGAATACGTAGACTTCGCCATTGTTACGGGAATAGGCTACCCGGCAACGTGTATTAGACGCTGACTTATCCATACTTAGGCTTCGGGATAAAAGTCCCCAGAATCGAACTCTGGTATCTTCTTCCACGGAGAAAGACTAAACCGGCGACGCATGTTAGGCGTCGGCATATCCTTTCTTAGGATTCAGGATAAAATTCCCCATGCGTGTAAGGCATGGATTTGCCACAATGTTGAATATGTGGACGGATGTTCTTTTCAACGGTTAAGAACTAACCGGCAGCGCGGGTTAGGCGCAGACTTATCCCTGCTTAGGTTTCAGGATAGGATACCCCAGAATCAAACTCTGGTGTCTTTTTCTACGGAGAAAGACTAAACCGGCAACGCGTGTTAGGCGTTGACTTATCCCTACTTAGGATTCGGGATAAAATTCCCCGTACCTGTGAGGCACAGATTTTGGGAGTTGAAAAAGGTGGTGTCTTCTCTTAGGGTAAAGACGAACCCGAAATGGGAGAGGAAGAATTTTATATTCTATCTCTCGACACTGAGGAAGAAGAATTTTATATTCTATCTTCAGCTGGAAAGGAGACTCGAGGTGGGATCTCCACCCCCAGAATCCGGAAAGGTGAAACTGAGAGTGGGATCTCCACTCCGAGAATCGAAAAGATTCGGATAACCCTAACTGTCGGAAGGTTTGATTACCGAACTAAAGATAAATTTCTCGTTTATCGAGAGTGAATTGTGGTTTTGGTCCTAACTATCCTAACTGTAGGAAGGTTTGATCGCTCGATTTGTGGATCTCTCGTTCATTGGAGGAATCGAGAGGGGATTTTGATTGTGGCCCTAACTGTAGGAAGGTTTGACCAAGTGGGAGTGGGAGTACAAATTACAATGGGAGTGTTGATTTGTACAAGTCACTCAGAGGGGGTTCCTAATGTTAAGTGACAAATACTTAACACGGAGGGTTTAACAATCATCAATGATTAGGATATTAAAATTCCAAGTAGTGACAAATACTTAACACGGAGGGTTTAACAATCATCAATGATTAGGATATTAAAATTCCAAGTACTACATTCGGACTTAACAATAGGAATGTTGAGTGTACAGACGCATTGGGAGTTTGCGTGGATTCAACCGAAAAGAATTTTGGTGGTCCCACCGTCAATTAGTCTAATCGGTGGGGGGATTTTGTGATGGAAGACTGTGAGTTATCAAACACCAATGGGAATTTTGTGAGGAAAGATTGATCCAACGAAGTGATCGAATCTCGTCTCAGCAAAAGAGTGTTCGGAAATCACAGTGAGAATTTAGTGTTTATCACTTTGCTTATAATGATCGGGTTATCCCTAAGAAAATTACATATAGTATTCTTCCGGGAACTTCCCGTTACATGAATCATCCACCCCCAGCTTCTTCGTGAAACTGAGTTTATCATTGCATTCGGTTACATGATCGGGTTATCCTTAAGAATATTACGTATAAGATTCTTCAGGAACTTCCCTTCAACGGTAGGAAATAGTTTAGACTCATATACCTATTAGAGTATCAGGAAGCAGTTTAACCTCTTATATCGGTTGGAGGAGTGAGAAGCAGTTTATACTCTTATACTTGTCGGAGTCTAGAAAGGAGCAGTTTATACTCTTATACTTATCGGAGTGTAGAAAGGAGCAGTTTATACTCTTATACTTATCGGAGTATAGAAAAGAGCAGTTTATACTCTTATACTTATCGGAGTGTAGAAAGGAGCAGTTTATACTCTTATACTTATCGGAGTGTAGAAAGGATCAGTTTATACTCTTATACTTATCGGAGTGTTGTCGTTCTCATTTGGCTTATCCTAGCGCTATGACGCCGGCTTCAACCAAGGTTTGGATGCTATTCTTGAGAGCAAAGCAATCCTTGGTGGCATGAAGGACCCTCCTGTGGTACGCACAGTCTTTGGATCCGCAGTATTGTCAGCTTCCTCCTGATTTGCGATAGGTGGTAGCTTGATCTTGTTGTTTTCAAGGAGGGATTCGAAGATGGCTGGAACGTCTTCGTCCTTGAAGGAATACTCTTTTTGGAGTTTCGGATCCGAAGTCTTTTGCTGCCTTTGGGGTTGTTGTTGCGACGTTTGATTAGAACCAACAGCAGCTGCAGGTGCCTTGCCCTTACCACGGGAGGCGAAGTTCGAGTTCGGAGGATTAGCCATCGGTTGGCTCCTCTCGGCCTTCTTCCTTTTGAGGAATCGCTCGGCTTGCTCTCCTCGGACCTTCAAATCCTTCCATGTTTTGGACGGTGCTGTCCCCATTGCTTCCAACACGTCCAATGCGATGTTGTTGTGGCAAGTCTGGAGAATGAACTCCTCAGTGATCGGGTCCCGACAGTTCATCGCCTTGTTCTGGAACCTTTTGACGAAGGTATCAACTAATTCTCCGTCTTTCTATTTCTCGTCAAGCAACAACCCGATGGATATCTCGGTGTCATCGTTGAAGAAGTTGGTGAGGAATTTAGTCTCCATGTCGTCCCAGCTATTCACACTTCCTGGCTTGAGGCGGCGATACCAATCGAAGGCGGCTCCACGAAGAGTGCCAACGAAGGACCGTACCATCAGAGGCTCATTACCAGAGATAACCCCTAGGTGTGATTTGAAGTAAATCAAATGCTGAGTGGGTGAACCCATCCCATTAAACGGCGTGAAGTTAATTAGATTGAACTTCGCCGGATACGGGATTGATTCCCATTCTCTTGGGTATGGACAAGGAATGTCCGTCTTCTTCATCTCTTGAGCGGAAATCAACGTATTGATTTTGCTCTCCCAATCGAAGGTGGCTCCACGAAGAGGGCTAACGAAGGACCGTACCATCAGAGGCTCATTACCAGAGATAACCCCTAGGTGTGATTTGAAGTAAATCAAATGCTGAGTGGGTGAACCCTCCCCATCAAACGGCGTGAAGTTAATTAGATTGAACTTCGCTGGATACGGGATTGATTCCCATTCTCTTGGGTATGGACAAGGAATGCCCGTCTTCTTCATCTCTTGAGCGGAAATCAACGTATTGATTTTGCTCTCGAGGTTTTTAATCTTCAAACTTTCACCTGTATTTTCGTTAGCATGATTCTGAGGTGGAAGTGTGGCGTTATGACTAGCATTCTCGATACCACCCCCTACATTGATGGGAGCATTATTGGCATTATGAGCTTCATCTACACCCGTGTCCTCATCTTCTTGATTGACCTGGTTACGATTACTTGGTTCGCCTTGCTGATTTGTCTGCGCTTGGATTTGTTGGTCATGCATTTCTCTCATATTCTGCATGGTCATCTGCATTTCGAACCTGAAGCTCTCCTGTTGTTTAGCCATGGCTTCTTCGAGCATCTTGGCCACTTGTTCCGGGCTTATCATAAGTGACTCGCTGGATACCGTATTATCTGATGTGACCGTAGAGCCGGTATCCGATTCTTCATCTTCTGAAGGTAATCTTGTCCGAATCCTACCATAAGTTCCTCGTATGATGGCTCCAGACTGCAGACGGGTTACACGCCGGGGTGCTTCCGGAATCGACTCAGGATTATCCTGTGTCGATGTCCCTTTGTTGGTCATATTAGTGGTGACCCTCGGAAATCCTCCATCTTCAACTACCGTTCTTCTTTGTCGGAAACGCCTAGGCCTTGGTTTTGGCGTTTTGGTACTGAGCCTTTCAAAAACCGAAATTCTTTCGGGGACTGTCTTGATGCAGTTGCACTCAGATAATACTGCCCGAATGAGTTTGGAACAGGGGCATTGAGTCTTTAGTTCTCGAGGACTCCTTTTCCTTGTTTTACTTGTACCCCCAACACGATAGTACAACTTGTCAGTTTGAAGGTCGGAGTAACCTATCGTGTGTTGGCACGACTTCTTAGGTATAACGCTATCGTCATCAGACGATAATGTTTCCTTCTGAGGGCGAACTGCCTTCCTTGGGCTTTCAAGAGTCACGCGCCTTGAAACATGCCTTTGTGGGCGTGAATTCTCAGCTGGCTCCTGGACTTCAATGCGCAAATTGGTGCGCCTAGCTGCCATGATCTCTTTGTCATGTTGAGGGTGGCGGCGACCCCCAGCATGTTGAGTCGTTCGGGGCTTCTTTATCGGGCTCAAACATTCTTGAACTGGAGCTTTGCGTCGCTCATCGGGAAGTGGACTGAGGCGCTCCAAAACTGACCTCCTTCTTTGGGATGGTCCTGCGGGATCTCCCGGAGCAGCTATGGGAATTATCGGCGATTTAGGTTGGTTCGCCGGAGGTTGAACTTTTGCTGAAGGCTGCAATGGTTGCTCTTTAGCCTGAATCGCTGCTTCAGACTTCGGCCTCCATACTTGGCGGGTTGGTGGTGGCTTTTTGGCCACTTCCTTCTGCAGTCTTCTGCGGGCTTCTTGGACTTGAGCCCGTGTTTGCGCTAACAGTGCGCGGCGCTTGCAAATGCGCTCCTCAAGTGTCGAATGATTCCGTTTGACACGGATCTATTCATTCGTTGGCGGCTTGGAGAAGCTGCCATTCATTGTTTGTTGAGGCCGTTTGCCTCTCCTGCTCTTCAGATCCGCGTTATAGCGGATTCCATCAGCGGATTCCATCAGTGGGCTCCATTGCCTTTGCGAGTTGCCGCGCCAGGCGTTGACGTTGCCTCTGGCGGGCTCTCTTTGAGAGAGTCACTACGCCCTCAGCGGCGGAGGAATTGGTGAGAATAGATTTGACGTGGTTGGAGGTCGGTGGAGCTTCACCCGATACAACTTCGGCATCAATTGGGGTGAGATCTTCGTTGGTACTCTGCACTTCTTCGTACCAACGGACTTTTCTCCTAGAGGAGAACTTCTTGGACTTGAGGGGGGAGGTGGATCCGGACGAGGATGACATATACTCCTCGAACTTTTGTTGGTCGAATTGATACTCGACCTCCTCCTCGACCGGGATCGAGATCCGCGGCTGCGACGCAACGATCTCGGCAGCGAGATCGGTGGCTCCCACTGTGGTCGCCAGATTGTTCGCAGGAAAAATTATTTTTATTGATGTCATTGTTTCCTTGAGCAACAGTTTATCGGTTACAAAAGATCCGGTCTTTTTATAAGATCCGGTTACAACAAAATCAAAAAATCTTAAAAGATTAGAACTTTCCTTTTCTGGAACAAATCGCAAGATCCTGTTTTGCGGTCTCTTGCTTGTGTGGGTTCTTTGCCTGCACCGGGGTTAATCCGTGGACCACCACGCGATCTTGATCCGGTCGGATCTACACGGTATGACGGGTGTTATTTCACGAAGGAAATAACAGCCGAGGGGATTATTTCACCAAGGAAATAATAGCCCTAATTAATCGAAATCGACCAAGCGAAATCGATACTCTTCTCGGAATCAAAAACCAAGTTTTGATCCGGAGGATGACCGTGTAGATCTCAGATCTGATCTCTCTCGAACTCCTGCCTTATTTGGCATGGATGATCGCCAAGAACCAGATCTGAAAAGCCCAAGTCTTCAAAGCTCCAAAACTCCGAGGTTTAGCTCTTGATCCGGCAGAGTTTCGCCTCCAAAGTTCAATCAAAAGTCCAACCCTTCAAAAATGAGCCCTCCTTCTCTATTTATAGGTATCTTAATCCAGATCTGGGCTCAGATCTGGGCCCAGATCTGGGTGGCTCGGCCAGGTGGCTTGGCCACCTAGGTGGCTCGGAGCCACCTAGAGGTGGCTCGGTCAGCCACCTAGGTGGCTCGGCCATGGCCAAGCCACCTAGAGGTGGCTCGGCGACC
>NC_033803.1:52067084-52083188 GCF_001876935.1 Asparagus officinalis | reverse complement strand
CGGCCACCGAGCCACCTAGGTGGCTCGGCCATAGATCCACCAAGAGGTGGCTCGGTGAGCCACCTAGGAGTAGCTCGGTGAGCCACCTAGGAGTGGCTCGGTTTTGGCCGAGCCCTCCATGTGCTTACTTCTTCGTCCATTTTCCGGTTTCGCGGTTTATCCAAACTTCATTGTTGATCTGGACTCTGATTTGGCAGTCCGGATCCTAATTTGGCAGTAAATCTGCTTCGGTGTTGTGGTCTAACGATCCGACTTGGATATATCGCCCGATGGTTCGTTGGTTTGTCGAATCACCGTGACGAGCTGTGTTAAGGGACCTATAAGCAGTTTTATACGCCTACAGCATCATGTCCTCCAACACCTGGTTCACTCTCTTTGTCTGACGTCTGTCTGATGGTGAGAAAAACTGTTGTGTAATAATCTGCTGCCAAATAAATCCTGGAAACTTCTCCAAAAGTGTGAGGTAAAAACTAAGCCTCGATCTGATACAATCATGTCTGGAACCCCGTGAAGTTAAACTATCTCCCAGATAAATATCCTCGCATATGTCTCGGCGGTGTAAGTAGTCCTCACTGGAATAAAATATGCCGACTTCATCAACTGATCCACGATCACCCAAACTGAGTCGTTTCCCCTCTTCGACTTCGGCAGCCCTATAATGAAGTCCATAGAAATGTCTGTCCACTTCCATTCTGGAATGGGTAGAGGCTGAAGTGTCCCTGCTAGTCTCTGATGTTCTGCCTTCACTTGCTGGCAGGTGAAATACTTAGCTACATATTCTGCAATCTCTCTACGCATACTACTTCACCAAAAGTGTCTTCCCAAGTCCTTGTACATCTTAGTGGTACCTGGATGCATTGTATATCGAGTACGATGTGCTTCATCAAACAACTCTCTCTTCAGCTCCACACTAGCTGGCATAACCAATCGGCCCTTCATCCGAAGGCCTCTATCTGCCCCAATGGTCCAATCGTCCTTGGGCTCTTTGGAAATCTCCTCCTTTCGGATTTGAATCCTAGAGTCCTCTAACTGAGCTCTGACTAGTCTGTCCCTCCAAGGTGGCTGTACTGATTAAGTTCCTTCTGGGAGAAAAGGTACTTCAGACTCTGGTGGTCTGTGAAAAGCTCGAACTGAACTCCATATAAGTAGTGTCTCCACGCCTTCAGCGCAAATACCACCGCTGCTAACTCCAAATCATGAGTGGGGTAGTTCTGCTCATGCACCCTCAACTGTCGTGAAATGTATGCTACTACCCTATGAGTCTGCATCAAGACACCTCCCAAACCTGTTAATGACGCATCGTGTATACAACAAATGTCCTGTCACTGCTCAGAAAAGTAAGAACTGGCATCGTAGTCAACTTAGTCTTCAAGGTATCAAAGGCTTTCTGGCACTCCATGCTCCAAGTAAACTATACACCCTTCTTCGTAAGGCGTGTAAGTGGTACTTCAATCTTCAGCGGTTCCCAATCAAGAACTGCTAAAACTTTAGCTGGGTCCACTACTATGCCTTCTCTGCTGACAACATGGCCAAGAAATCTGACCTCAAAAATCCAAAACTCACACTTGTTAAACTTAGCATATAGATGATGCTCCCTCAAAGTCTGCAAAGCCAAACGTAGATGCTGCTTGTTCTCCGACTCCGATCTCAAATAGATAAGAATATCATCGATGAATACAATCACAAACTGGTCCAAGTATGGACGGAAGACCCGATTCATCAGATCCATGAATACCATGGGTGCATTGGTCAACCCAAATGGCATGACCAAAAACTCGAAGGATCCATATTGAGTCAGAAAGGCAGTCCTGGAAATATCCATCTCCTGAACCCGTAACTGATGATAACCAGAACGAAGATCAATCTTTGAAAAATACTACGCTCCCTACAGCTGATCGAACAAGTCATCAATCCGAGGCAAAGGATATCTATTCTGGATAGTGACTTTGTTCAACTCACGGTAGTCGATACATAATCGCATACTACCATTCTTCTTCTTCACGAAGAGGACCGACGCTCTCACGAAGAATGACTCTGATGAATAAAGCCTTGAGCTAACAACTCATCCAACTGGGTCAGTAGCTCCCTCATCTCAGTAGGCGCCATACGATAGGATGCTCGGGATATTGGGGTTGTGCCCGGCTGCAATTCAATACAGAACTCAACCTCTCTCATAGGAGGCAACCTAGGTATGTCCTAAAAAACATCCTGATAATCTGAGACAACTCTAGTCTCGTATATATCCATACTCTGATCCTGAAGCATCACCTCCTCGATGTACGGCAGTAATGACTCCACAAACTGGTTCCCCTGAGAGGTTGCTACAACGAACTCCGACCCATCGGATGCTCGCAAACTGACTGTTTTCACAAAACAGTCGATACTGACATGGTAGGAAGATAGTCAATCCATACTAAGAATGACATTGAATTCTGACATGCTCAACACTATCAGATTAACAACGAACTCAAACTCGTCTAAACTGATAACACACCTCCTACAAATGCTCTCAAAGAGCGACATCTCACCTAGAGGGGTGGAAACTGACAAAGGAACGTCTAGAGGCTAAGCTACGAGCTGAAGTCTAATCATAAAAGCATAAGATATGAAAGAATGTGAGGCTCCTGAATCGAAAAGAATACGGGCTGGAAAGGAGTTCACGGAGAACGCACCCTCCACTACGGTCCCGCTCGCACCATGATCACGAGGGACTACTGCATACACTCTGCCTGTGGCTGGAAGCTACTCTGCTGCTGGAGGTGGGGCACTGCCGGCGGTGCCTCAAGTCTCGTCTACTGGCCCTGACCTCGGTACTGGAATCTGTTCTGCTACTGATTCTCCCCTCTCCCTTGCTGGGCTACTACTGGTGCACTGCGACACTCTGATGCTTTGTGGCCAAGCTTGTGATACTTAAAACAAGTGCCCTGGAATTTGCGTTGCTGAGGTGCTCTCTGATCCTGCTGGGGTCCTCTCCTATGAGTGCCTTGCTGCTGCTGCTGCTACTGGGGTCCCAAAAAGGCCTATTATTTTTTTCCCTTATCCTTAGTATTCAATTCCTTGTCCTTCTAGAACATAGCTGACTTATTCTCCTGTGATGTGGTAGCATCCGCTGTCTCTCGCACTGAATAGAACATCCTAGAAACGAGGTATCGACGAAGGTTAGGGCGAAATCCTACTAAAAACATCTGTGCCTGGCATTCTCCCGTCTGCCACATGCCCGTGAAGTGAAGCAAGCTCATAAACTTGCTCTCAAAATCAGCTACTGACATGTCTCCCTAAGACAATCTGGACAACTCGAGCTCTTTCCCGACACGTGCTGCGGAAGAGATATACTGCTCATCAAAGAAGTAGACGAAATCCTCCCAGGTGAGGGTCATCCTCTGATCTGGAGTAAACTGGAGCCTATAACATCTCCCTGCATCCCCTTTGAGACTGTAAGATGCCAGCCTCTGCTTCTGAACCGAAGTCACATTCAGTATCTTAAGAATGTTACTAACATCCTCCTTCCATTTATGTGCTGCAAGAGAATCTGTTGATCCCTAAAACTCTGGTGCCCTCTTCTTCTGGTATCTCTCTACTAAGCGGAGCCAAGCCTCCTGCTCTGTGGCTTTATCAGCAACTGCCTGTGGGGTGGGCATCCGTGTACCCTCTGGAAAATCTTCTGCAATGTGAGTAGCTGGTGCAACCTGTGGTGGAACTACTGGTGGTGGTGGTGTGACATGATTCGTCACGAGCTCCTAAAGTGTTGCCATCCTAGCGGCTATGGGAGCCATCAAATCTATCAAGTACTGGGGAGCCTACTGCGGCTCGGGTGGAGCCTGCTGCGGCTCTGTCTGATCAGCTCTCCGGGTACGAGGTCTACCACGTCCAGCCATCTGAGCATATAGAAGAAGGTTTATAAGTACTCGAACAAAACATATAAGAATTTCATATCATATATCATTCACTCAAATACTTTTAATATCACACAAAAAAAATATTTGTAATTTTTGAATGCGCGTATATAACGTCCTCACTCATTATAGAATTTTTAGCGGACTCTATACACGAATCTTAAGAAACTCTACTCTAACTCCACGACTCAACACAGGATGATCCTAAGGATACTGGAACAAGAGTTCTGATACCAACTGTGATGCCCCTAGTTTCAACAAGGCTGCAGTCCAAGGTGAAACTAAGAATGTCAAACCTGTCAAGCACCAAACACCATGCTACGACTCGTTTCATCATCACAGTTACTACCTATCTAGTAGAATCAACAACAGGTGTAGGTACAAAACAGGCAAAAGAGAGTATACAGAAAGGAAACTAAACAACAAATACTCAGAAGAATAATCACTACCACTGATATAAATGGGTAAGTCTCTAAAAAGGTAATATTCGAACTGAATACAAATGTCTCGACATAAGAATCAAATCAAATGATATTAAGTCACATTGCCTATACAAAACTAGAATAAAAACTCAAATGTTTCATAAATACATATATTGTGGAGTTCTGACATAAACTACTAGCAAAAACTAAAAATGGTAACTAGAACAACTCCATCAAGCTATAGCTTTCCGTGCACCTGGCTCGTTACCTGAAAGTGGGGTAACAACGAGCGTCAAAGCGCTATAGCGAGTAACATCTCAACCAACCCCAGGGGAAAAGGCTAGAAGGATAAGAAAATATCTGATAATACATATAGATAGCCAAACATCGACTGTAAAAATACAATAGAGTTTTGATGTTTAGAAATTTACAACACGAGCATAGGTATGCCTCCCTTAGCTCAAATTGTAAAAAAGCTAAATACCAAATTCAAAAGCAACAATATGGAGTAATAACTCTATCTCCAACCGAAATATCAATGATCTGTCATATGTCAATTCATACCCAACTCGTGGTCTGCTATAAATAAATGTCCAAAGTATGATCTGTAATAGCTTAAAGTCTAACACGAGGACTATAGTGGATTATAGTCCAACACGAGGACTTAGATGATTATAGTCCAACACGAGGACTTTGATAGCTTATAGTCCAACACGAGAACATTGATAGTTTATAGTCCAACACAAGAAATTGATAGCTTATAGTCCAACACGAGGACTGTAATATGCAAATAGTGTCAGAAATCACATATATATCGTTCACCCTCATGCTCCGGTGAATAAATCTAAGACTCATGTCTGAAGTCAACTCATATATACCAATCTCAGTGTATAACAAATCCATATAACCCAGATATTTTTCCAGTCATACAAACCTAAGCACAACAGGACAAAAGAAGAAAAATCCCCCAGCGGTCGACCGCCGACGGTCGACCACGACTGGAGCAGAAGCTTACTACTTCTGTGCACGACACACGGTCTACCACCACGGTCGACCGCGTAAAAGCAGAAACCCTAGTTCAGGTTTCTGTTCTACGTGATTTGATCAAAAAACATTCGTGCGATGTTTAAATACATTATCAATCCTTCATAAGTGATTTAGCATAACCAGAACATGTGAATTTCAGTCTAATCACAATAGATAAAACGAATCAAACTTTAAACATGTAAAGTTCGTGTCGAAATCTTCAAAAACAAATATCTTTCTTACAAAACTCTTGTTAGAAATAAACTCAAATGTAGATCTGTATTAAGAATTTCGTGGGTGAGCTTTATTAACTGAAAACTCATTCTCTTTGCAAAGTACAACATATAGATCTATTTTTATACATAATCTAGTATGTTAGGCTCACAAATTATATGAAAAACATTATTAAAATGTTTAAAAACATGGATATAGGGTTGGGCGAGATGAAACTCGCCTGAGGGATGATGAACAACTCCAAAAAACGCTGGAAAAATATCCTCCTACGTCGAAATTCACTGGATCCCGCTTAAACTCTTCGAAATCCATTGAAATCACCAAGGAGAATGGGTTAAGGTTTGCAAGAGGGAAGGAGGAGGCTGCTAGGGTTTTCTGTGGTGAAGAAGAAGCTCTCACAAATATAATATTATATATGAGCCCACAAACCCGACCCAAAACCAATAAGACTCGAATTGGGAAAAAACTAGCAAAACTGCGTACGGTTGACCGTCACGGTCGACCGCGCAAGAGATAGAAGTTTTCTGCTTCTGTTGCGCGCCCGAAAGTCGACCGCCACGGTCGACCGTGCAGGAAATTTTCTGTTGGTGCATGTTGTTTGTGTGTTGGTCTTATCACTCGATTTTTCTCATATAAATACACTTGTTTGATCCCCAAACGCTTGTTATCACATTCATCTATGATATAAACATATATTTCACAATAAAAAAATTCCTTCACTGTATTTTATGGGGTTTTACAATAATATGTTGGGACAAATCTTTTACTAATACACAAGGTATATGTATACATATACCTTGCACACATATATGCACATTAGGTAATTTATATCGGACATCTAATTTATGTCCACTAGCACCACTTAAATTCTGAGTGGTTTTTTTCAAAATATTTTAAATGTACTATTCCTTCATTAATGCAGTTTAAGTCTGCACCACTATCAACCAGAGCTATAAGGTCCGGTATAAATATTTGTTCAGATATAGCAAGTGTAATTTTTATATACCACTTTTGGGAAGTTATTTGTTGTACAATCTGTAGAAAGCCAGAGCTTTCAATTTCTTCTCCTCTATTAGAGGTGTTTTGCGAATTATCCTTTGAAGAAATGAGAGAATAATAATTTTCTTCCTTTTTCATTATCAATTTTAGAGAGAATATATTTATTCTCTTGTTTTAAGATTTTTACTTCTCTTTTTAATTCATTAATTTTTTATGAAGTTTAGATAAAGAAAGTACCTTTGAGGTAGAAGCAATTTTTTTTCTGCGTTTCATGACTTCAGACATTCTATAAATATTATCAATATTTGGTTTATCTTTAGTTTTTCTTGTTTTATCTACTAAAGATGATAATAGACCTTTTTTTAAGTCGGGAGGTATTTCTTCTAAAAGAATTTTAGCTATTAGCTCTTGATTTGAAGAAATAACATTTAATGAAAGGTCGTTCATCTAAACTATTGGTTTCCAGTAATCTTCATTATTATTAATTTGACATTTACATGTTTCTTCTTCTGAATCGGAAGAAGTGGAAGATATTTCTTCGTCTTCAGTTTCACTATTAATTAAGATTTTATATAGCATTCTTTTAAGACCTTCGTCTTTAATTTGCTAATTTTCTTTTTTGTATAACATTTGTTAGCGGTTTGACCAAATTTTCCACATTTAAAGCATCTTATTTCTTTTATTTCCCTTTTAATTTTATTTTTCATTTTTTCTTTATTTTCTTTTCTATTTTCTTTATTTTATTTATGAAATTTTTTCCTTTTCTTTTTAAAATATTTTTTTAGTAATTTTATTATTTAGGTCTTTATTAGCCTTATATGGCTAGTCAGAGGCGAATTGTTCGCAAAATTCTCCTAGTCCTTTTCTTTTGGTAAGTCTTTGAGACTTTAATTGATTTTTTAATTTTAAATCATTACATAAGGATAAGTATTCCTTGATACAGTCATTAGTAAGATATCCATATGATAGATTATCATAAGGAATATATCCCCAATATTCAGCTCAAATTTTGTTTCGAACTCGTTCAGCGAATAAAGTAGGTAAGCCATCTATAAATTTGGCTTTCCAATGTGTACTATTGGCATCAACTACAGATATTACTCTACTTAAATAAGTATCTTTATACCATCTAAAATGGGTAAGGGTTGGACATTTAAAATTTTGTAATAAAGTCCTGAACCTTTCACCATCATCGAGATATGCTCCCATAAAATGGTGTGTTATAGTTAACATTAATGTATATACATCATCTTCCTGTTGTATACCATTTTTTATTTTAGTGGCATTTAATATCTCATTTTTGGCTTATGTTGAGAGATAATTATCCCATGATCCTTTAAGGATACCAGTAAAGCCACAAGTAATATACGATGCTATCATCTTATTGGTATTACCGTTTTGTTTTCATATTGTTCCATACATAAACATGTGATGTATCATAGCATAAATCTGCTATCAGATAAACCATCAATATTTCACTCATATATATTTTTGCCATTATAATCGGCTTGTAAATATGCATCATTTTCTTCAAATAAAACGTCTGTTGGAGTAGGTCTTTTATTATCGTACCTCTCTAATCTTTTAGCTGGATGTTTTTTTATTTTATTAATATTAGAAAATTGTTCTTCTAAATCTAACACTTGTTGTGGAGCTATATCTCCCTCGGATTCACTAGTATTAATATCTTGTATATTTGAACAATATTCTTCTTTATCAAAAGAACTAGTATTAGTAGAAATGACTGACGAAGTAGATGCTATAGTGGACAGAGTATGTAGTTTAGAACTATTAAGCTTTTTTGATAACAAATCTATTAAGTCGAACATTATTTCGTCTCCTCCTTTAAATCCTAAGATATTTATAGGTGGTTTTATAGTAGCCTTTTCTAAGTTAGATATAGAAGTTTTTCCTTTTTCTAACATTTTTAATGATGGTAAAATTGCATTTAATTTCTTAATTAATCTATCTAATACATCTTCATTTCTAATAAGTTGTTGACATACAACTTGAAGATGCACATTAGTATAATTATTTTGTTTAATTATTTTATTTAGTTCTTTAAGAACTTCTTCTTGAGAATCATTAGGCTTTATGAAAGCCGTTGTTTCTAAATTGGTAGTAGTTATACCTAATACAGATAATCTTAAAGGATCTATGGGTGGATATATCACCCTAATAATTACCCTTGTACTTGATTTCCACTGTTTATAGTATTCTTCAAGTACCAAAATATATTTTTCTTGTTTTTGAGTATAATATTTCAAAAACCAAGGTATAAAAAATTCTAATGTTTGTTTAATTTTAATTCTTTATAATATTTATCTTTAAATTTTAATTGTTCTTTTTTAGAGAAGGTTTTAAAAAACCATTTTTGAAATTCTTTATGTTTTTCTTCTTGAAATTCCTGATACAGGAATTTCCTAAATAAACTTCCTTCTTCAAAATCCATTTATTTTATTCTAAAGCTTATTTTGGAATTAGAAGGAGATATTTTCTCTTCTTTGTAAATTACATGTGGAATAGTGTTATCTGTAATATTTATTCCTTTTATTTCTGAGGTTCAATAAGAACCGGATCTAGAGATAGATCTCCTTGAAGAATTAGCAACGTCTGAAAGTCTTATTGTTCTTGAAGGATTAAATATAATTTTGACTTCACCATCAACCGTTTGGGTAATTTGGTCAATATTTTGATTTACTATGGGTTGAGGCTGAATGGCACTGGGTATAACCCAGCTATTTGGGAAGTTTATCTCATCCCATTTAATTTGTCTATTAACAACAATAGTAGATGATAAAACATTTGTTTCTACTAGAACAGTTTTTTCTTGTTCAAATTGAATCTTAGCTTTAGGAACAAATGTAGTAAGGATTTTATAAATGATGGCAATAGTTTCTGAACCTCGTATAAAATTAGTTTGTAAACAGTTTTTCCTGGTTCAGATTGAATCTTAGCTTTATGAGCTAATGTAGTAAGGATTTTATAATGAATCCTATAAATAATGGCAATAGGTTCTGAACCTGGTATAAAATTTGTTTGTAAACAGTTCTTCCTGGTTCAGAAACTATTGCCATCATTTATAGGATTCATTAAATCCTTACTACAATAGCTCCTAAAGCTATGATTCAATCTGAACCTGGAAAAAGTATTCTGGTAGAAATAAATGTGTTATCATCTAATATTATTGTTAATAGATAAATTAAATGGGATGAGATAAACTTCCTAAATAGCTAGGTTATACCCAGTGCCATTCAGCCTTTACCAATAGTAAATCAAGATATTGACCAAATTATCCAAACGGTTGATGGTGAAATCAAAATTATATTTAATCCTTCAAGAACAATAAGACTTTCAGACGTTGCTAATTCTTCAAGGAGATCTATCTCTAGATTCGGTTCTTATAAAACCTTAGAAATAAAAGGAATAAATATTACAGATAACACTATTCCACGTGTAATTTACAACGAACAGAGAATATCTCCTTCTCATTTCGAAATAAGCTTTAGAATGGAATCAATGGATTTTGAAGAAGGAAGTTTATTTAGGAAATTCCTGAATCAGGAATTTTAAGAAGAAAAACATAAAGAATTTCGAAAATAGTTTTTTAAAACCTTCTCTAAACAAGAACAATTAAATTTAAAGATAAATATTATAAAGAATTAAAATTAAAACAAAAATTAGACTTTTTTATACCCTAGTTTTTGAAATATTATACTCAAAAACAAGAAAAATATATTGGGTTACTTGAAGAACACTATAAATAGTGGAAATCAAGTACAGGAGCAATTATTAGGGCGATATATCCACCCACAGATCCTTTAAGATTATCTGGATTAGGTATAACTGTAAAACCCCATAAATTTGAATATTTTATGATAAATAATGATAAATATGTTATATAGTAAAAAATAACATATTTTGATGTTTGAGTATGATAAAAATTAATTTGAGATCAAATTAATATATATTTGTGAAAATATGTATGCAAATGCACAAAACATGCACAATGGCCAAAAGAGTGAAAATCTGGGAATAATGACCAATTTAGAGTTTCTATATTTTTCACACCGATGCAGTCAGAATCTGGAAAATTGTAAAAGGCCAACATTGTAGGTCTCGTCAATAGCTTTCCAACAAATCTTATATAACCTCATTCCGATGTCGGATGAGAAAGTTACAGCTAAAATACTGAAGGTTATTTTCCTAGTCAGACTAGGTTTCCTGGTTCGGGTCAAACAGGTTTGTTTAGGGTTTGCCTCTATAAATACCTGTGTTTTTCACGAAAATTCTTTTCTTTTATCATATCTATGAACCCTAGCAGTCATCCTCTCTCCTCAAAAACCCTAGACCTTTTTCTTATGAGTTTGGAGAGCTTTGTGAAGCAAAACACCGGCACGAGGGCGAGATCATCAACGTGTGGTGAGGGAGAACGGGTTGTTCGTACTCGTGGTTTGCTTGCTGATTGTTTTAGGGACTTGCACATGAGATTTAGACAAGATCACTTACATCCAAATCCATCCCCATAGTTAAATAACTAGCTTAGAAGTTTAATTTGTGTTTACATGCTTAGATCTTAATCTAATGTGAAAAAGATTAGATTTTTATTGTTAGATCTTAAACAAATATTAGATCTACATGTTTTTCTTGCTGTTTATAATAGAAATATGATTATGATCATTAGGTTTACTTTTAAATTTGTTTTTATCTTGTTAATCATGTGCTAATCATGTTTAAACCCTAATTTGACTTTTAATTGAGTTTGCATGTGGATTAAAGATGAGAAAACCCTAGGTTTGTGATACCTAAGTGTTAAAAACATGATTTAATGAATGTATATCTTTTTTAAGTTGTTTGACAATCATGCTTATATTTAATATGTTAAAAGTCCATGCTTTAGATAGAAGAATTTGAGTAATTAGGTTGGAAAAACCCTAATTTGATTAACACAAGAGTTTGTTTCATGTTTTATGAAAGTTTAAGGGTTAAGCATGTTTCTTGTTGTAAATATTCATACACAAGAGTTTGTTTCATGTTTTATGAAAGTTTAAGGGTTAAGCATGTTTCTTGTTGTAAATATTCATGCTATATATGTTGAGATTGTTTCTAGAAGTATGTATCTACTGTTGTCATGTTTTCATGCAAGTTTCACATGTTTTAAACTAGTTTAGATCACAAAAATCGACATGAATTTACCACAGTGCAGAAACCTGCACAGTCTGGAAAATCTGTCCACGGTCGACCACGCCTAAATGACGGTCGACCGCGTGCCAAGCAGTAGCCTGGGAAATCCTGAAAACCTGTCGCGGTCGACCGCCGCATAATTGCGGTCGACTGCCAACCTCTTTTGACTGAAAACCTGTCGCGGTCGACCGCCGCATAATTGCGGTCGACCGCCAAACTCTTTTGAGCCTATGCATGTTTTGTTTGGTTGTTTTGGTCTTCGAGCGAGTCTCTCGACCTTGTACTGTTATAATATAACATTTGTGACTTGTTAAACACCTGGGATGATGGTGAACTTCAGATGTGGACACGCGATATGTGCACTTATGCTTAGTTTGTGTTAAATTACACACTTTTGTCACAAGTTAAATTTTATAAATACACATGACTAGTATTTGATCTTTCACGTATCCAGAAATAGGAAGATAAAACCTATTACCGCAGAACGATTGAGTAAGAGTATTACAATAGTATCGTTATTACATGTATCCGGAATAGGGAGATAATAAAACGTATTTCCGCAGGACGATTGAGTAAGAAATTACAAAAGTATCGTCATTCCATATATCCGGGATAGGGAGATAAAACCTATTGCCGCAGAGCGATTGAGTAAGAATATTACAAGAGTATCGCTATTGCATAAAGAGATGCACACATATATGTATTATCAGTTATAGTTACTCATATGTTAGATTACCCATGAGTAGGGTACATTCTTTGTTTCGTGGCATACAAGATATGGCCTATAGATTACCCATGAGTAGGGTACATTCTTTGTTTCGTGGCATACAAGATATGGCCTATGGTGATTTTTTTTTTGAGTTTGATGATTTTCTCTTATAATTGCGCTAACTACTTGAGAATGTAGTTTGAGATTGTGACATTGGTTCTATATGGTTTAGGCTTGGAGTATTTTCTTTTGAGTGTTGTTTTCATTCATAATGTTGAAATTTGTATTTATGGATCTATAATTTGAGATATATGGTATATATATGAGGGTTTCCCTGTTTGGATTATTTCGCTCGATGTACCACGTCTCGTCTTGTAGGTGTCTAAATATTAACTCCATTAGATATGGGGAAAAGGATATAAGTAGACTATGCTTAATAGATAGAGCCTCCACTTCATCTAGCAGTCCTTCCCCTGGGGCCGGATGGTGGTGATCTTGCTGTAGCACTCTGATGCTCTTGTTGTTATTCTTTTATTTAAATTGTATCTTTCAGGCAGATCAGAGTTTCGGAGAGCCGCAGGATGACGGAGTTCTGGCATAGTCGCCGTCGCACAGTTTTAGCAGTTGAAGCTCCACTATATAGTTATGTTCATTGTCAGACCTTAGAGTTGTATTCATTTTGTAGAGGCTGAGTGCCTTAGTGAGATTTCATTTGACTCATTGTGTTGAGATGTATTTCAGACTCAGAGATATTTTCATTCTATTTCAGTTTGGCTCATTTGTTGATATACTTCTTCTGTGCATATCTGATTTTGTACTACTTCTATTATTTGCATGTTTTGTACATTCACCTATTTGTTGTTTCCACTAGGGAGATAATGACTGTGATGGTGAAACATGTCGTAGCATGGTGTTTGGTGCTTGGCAGGTTTGACAATCCGGGTTTCACATTGGACTGCAGCCTTGTGTGAACTCTAGGGCGTCATAATAACTACTACCAATTTAGAAATAGCGGCTTCTATAAAGCCTAATGATTCTCAAGAAGTACTTAAAGAACTAAATAAAATAATTAAACAAATTTATTATACTAATGTGCATCTTCAAGTTGTAGGTTAACAACTTATTAGAATTGAAGATGTCTTAGATAGATTAATTAAGAAATTAAATGAAATTTTACCATCATTAAAAATGTTAGAAAAAGGAAAAATCTATATCTAACTTAGAAAAGGCTACTGTAAAACCACCTATAAATATCTCAGGATTTAAAGGAGGAGACGAAATAACGTCCGACTTAATAGATTTATTATCAAAAAAGCTTAATAGTTCTAAACTACATACTCTGTCCACTATAGCCTCTACTTCATCAGTCATTTCTACTAATACTAGTTCTTCTGACAAAGAAGAAAATTGTTCAAATATACAAGCTATTAATACTAGCGACTCTGAGGGAGATATAGCTCCAAAACAAGTGTTAGCTTTAGAAGAATAATTTTCTAATATTAATAAAATAAAATA
Source organism: Asparagus officinalis (assembly GCF_001876935.1). Taxonomy (NCBI): domain Eukaryota; kingdom Viridiplantae; phylum Streptophyta; class Magnoliopsida; order Asparagales; family Asparagaceae; genus Asparagus; species Asparagus officinalis. Next base: position 52,069,206 of record NC_033803.1, on the reverse strand, counting down.
AAATCCAGCTAAAAGATTGGAAAGATACTATTATAAAAGACCTACTCCAGCAGACGTTTTATTTGAAGAAAATAATGCATATTTGCAAGCCGATTATAATAGCGAAAATATATATGAGTAGAATATTGATGGTTTATCTGATAATCAGATTTATGCTATGATACATCACATGCTTATATATGAAATAATATGTAAACAAAATGGTAATATCGATAAGATGATAGCATCGTATATTACTTGTTGCTTTACTGGTATCCTTAAAGGATGGTGGGATAATTATCTCTCAACAAAAGCCAATAATGAGATATTAAATGCCACTAAAATAGAAAATGGTATACAGCAGGAAGATGATGTATATACATTAATGTTAACTATAGCACACCAATTTACGGGAGCATATCTCGATGATGGTAAAAAGGATCAGAACCTTATTACAAATTTTTAGATGTTCATCCCTTACCCATTTTAGATGGTATAAAGATACTTATTTATGTAGAGTAATGTCTCTAGTTGATGCCAATAGTGCACATTAGAAAGCCAAATTTATAGATGGCTTACCTACTTTATTCGCTGAATGAGTTCGAAATAAAATCCGAGCTGAATATGGGGGATATATCCCTTATGATAATCTATCATATGGATATCTTACTAATGCCTGTATCAAGGAAGGCTTGGCCTTATGTAATGATTTAAAATTGAAAAATCAATTAAAGTCTCAAAGACGTACCAAAAGAAAAGAACTAGGAGAATTTGCGAACAATTCACCTATGACCAGCCATATAAGGCTGATAAAAGACCTAAATAATAAAATTACTAAAAAATATTTTAAAAAGAAAAAGAAAAAATTTCATAAAGAAAATAAAGAAAAATGACAAAGAAAATTGAAAGGGAAATAAAAGAAATAAGATGCTTTAAATCTTGAAAATTTGGTCATACCGCTAACAAATATTATACAAAAAAGAAAATTAGTGAAATTGAAGACGAATGTCTTAAAAGAATGCTATATAAAATCTTAATTAATAGTGAAACTAATGACGAAGAAATATCTTCCACTTCTTCCGACCCAGAATAAGAAATATGTAAATTTCAAATTAATAATAATGAAGATTACTGGAAATCAATAGTTCAGATTAATGGCCTTTCATTAAATGTTATTTCTTCAAACCAAGAGATAGTAGCTAAAATTCTTTCAGCAAAAGTTCCTCCTGACTTAAAAAAGGTCTATTAGAATCTTTAGTAGATAAAACAAGAGAAACTAAAGATAAACCAAATATTGATAATATTTATAGAATGTCTGAAGTCATGAAACACAAACAAAAAAATGCTTCTACCTCAAAGGTACTTTCTTTATCTAAACTTAATAAAAAATTAATGAATTAAAAAGAGAAGTAAAAATCTTAAAACAAGAGAATAAATATATTCTCTCTAAAATTGGTAATGAAATGGAAGAAAATTATTATTCTCTCATTTCTTCAAAGGATAATTCACAAAACACCTATAATAGAGGAGAAGACATTGAAAGCTCTGGCTTTCTACAGATTTTACAACAAATAACTCCCCAAAAGTGGTATATAAAAATTACACTTGTTATATCTGAACAAATATTTATACCGGACCTTATAGCTCTGGTTGATAGTGGTGCTGACTTAAACTGTATTAATGAAGGAATAGTACCTTCAAAATATTTTGAAAAAACCACTCAGACTTTAAGTGGTGCTAGTGGACATAAATTAAATGTCTGATATAAATTACCTAATGCGCATATATGCGTGCAAGGTATTGCATACCTATACCTTGTGTATTAGTAAAAGATTTATCTCAACATATTATACTAGGAACACCCTTTTTGCATAATATAATGCTAATAAGACAAATTGACACCCAAGGCATAAATGTCGTGTACAAAGACAAAGAAATTATATTTGAATCTATCACAGATCCACAGACTCGTTTATTAAACGAAGTCAAAAATGTATATTTGAAAGAAAATCAAATTAATTTTCTTAAAGAAGAAATACTATTTGTTCAAATAGAAGAACAAATTAAAACTAATATAGAGTTGATAACTCAAATTGAAAACAAATTCAAATTAACAATTTGAAATGACATAAAAAATGCTTTT
>NC_033803.1:52063634-52067074 GCF_001876935.1 Asparagus officinalis | reverse complement strand
AAACATATTGTTTCCTTACCTTATATAGAAGGCTTTGACGAGAAAAATATTCCAACTAAATCTCGTACATGTCAAATGAATAAAGAATATTTGGATCTCTGTAAAAAAGAAATCACTTTTCTTATAGAGAAAAACCTAATAAGAAAATCATATTCTCCTTGGAGTTGCGCAGCATTTTACGTTAACAACGCTGCTGAACAAGAGAGAGGAATACCCCGCTTGGTTATAAACTATAAGCCACTAAATAAAGTCCTTAAATGGATACGCTATCCTATTTCTAATAAAAGGGATTTGTTAAATTGCATTAATAATGCAAAAATATTTTCTAAATTCGATTTAAAATCAGGGTACTAGCAAATTCAAATTCATGAAAAAGACAGATATAAAACTACCTTCGTAGTCCCGTTTGGACACTATGAATGGAATGTAACGCCATTCGGTCAAAAGAATAATCCTTCAGAATTCCAAAATATCATGAATGATATACTTATTCCATATACAAATTTTATCCTATCATATATAGATGACATTTTAATTTTCTCAAATTCTTTTGATCAACATATTAAACACTTAGAAGTTTTTAGAAATATCGCTTTAAAAAATAGGTTAGCTATATCTGCCTCTAAAATGAAACTTTTCCAAACTCAAGTTAGGTTTTTAGGTCATAATATACATAAAGGAACAATAATTCCTATTGATAGAAGTATTGAATTCTCTTCTAAATTTCCTAATAAAATTATTGATACTAAGCAATTACAGAGATTTCTTGGTGTATTAAATTATGTAGCTGATTATTATAAAAATCTTACATAAGATACAACTATTTTATATAGCCGATTAAAGAAAAATTCTTCTCCTTGGACTATGCAACATACTGAAGCAGTAAATAAGATAAAAGCAAATGTGAAATGTTTACCTTGCATTCATTTATCCAATCTACATTAGTATAAAATAGTAGAAACAGATTCCTCTAATATAGGCTATGGAGGTATTCTTAAGCAAGTTAATCCTAGCTCTAATAAAGAACAACTAGTTCGTTTTACCTCTGTAAATGGGATAACACCCAATACAACTATTCTACTATAAAGAAAGAAATATTATCCATTATTAAATGCCTCTCTAAATTTAGAGATTATATTCTAAATCAAGAATTTTTACTTCGAATTGACTGTAGCTCTGCTAAAAGCATTATTGAAAAGGATGTTAAAATTTTAGTTTCTAATTAAATCTTTGCTCGATGGGAAGCAGAACTTGCTATGTATAAAATCAAAATTGAATATATCAAAGGAGTTAATAACCACCTTCCTGATTTTCTAACTCGTGAATTTTTACAGGGTTCCTATGCAGCGTCATAATCCCTCTTCTTTAGGGACGGGAAGGGGAGATGGAGGTTCATCCGCCAACAGAAGATCTTCTTCATAAAAGGAAACACTAGCCCTTTAAGTGCTGCCTTTTATAAAGGCATTGAAGATCTTCTTCATAAAGAAGATTCTCCTAAACTATTCTCAGCCATTATTAAAAAAGAAGTAGAATGGCGAACAAATTTGTCAACTGATATAGTTTTAAATCTTCAGCAAGAAGATATTCCTTTAATGACGAATTATGAAAAATCAGACAGAAATATCTAAATGACACGTATTATCCAACACTATCTTTAAAATCCAGACCCTAGATGAAGACACTTATAGTGCAGAAAGGTTTAGAAATTACTCATTTGTGGAGCAGTGATAATCATAATGTACCACCCAGCTTCAGTAAAGGTATTATTCGAGAGGTAATCAAACCCCGTGATTGGGCTATTAATCCAAACCAAGAAATCCCCTTGGTTAGATCTCATGCCAATCGGGAGTTATACTCTTTCAATTATTAGGACTATAAAGAGGCCTTTTATAAGGTATTTTTATACCAAAATCCAAAAAATAAACATACATGGCTCATTAAGCTTTGTCCTGAAGCAATTTATAAAGGGCTCCCTTCATGGTTTTTTGATTGGTGGACCAAATACAGGGCTGATATGGAAATTCTTCCAGAGCCCATATTAAAGTTATACTCTGCATGGGTTGAAGCTCACCCAATTATTTCAAGATTAAGTGAAAATGAAATAGTGGATGGCTTATGTGCTATTTATTTCTTCTCTAAATCAAAAATTCCCTAGATGTGGACCTAGTCATTTGATACTGACTGGACGGAAGCACATTTGCCTATCTTGAAATGAAAATTCCATAGTGGATGGTGGTCTTCTATCATAGTAGAGGATAAAGTAAAACAAATTGAAGAAATTATTCAGAAAAATAATAAACTTCTTGAAAACTCTATATCCCAATAAGTACAAAAAGAAAATCCAATGCTAAAAATAGCAAAAATGATGAAAATGAAATATCCTCAAGCCACCCATGTTGAAATACAAAAGAAAAGTCTTGAATATATTAATAATTTTTGAAGCATTTGATACCGGAGTTTCAAAATCACAAAAAAGAACTGAGTCCAATGATGAAGATACAATCTCCCCGATGCACAAGAACCCGATGATATGTGGGCTGAAGCTATGCACATTCTAGATGATGTTTCACCTATTGATACAAAAGGTAAAGGGATAGCATAATTATCTCTTAAACAATCAATAATTGGAGACAAATGGCATCAACTTTCACAAAGTTACTTTCAAGATGTCGGCAACGTGTCTACACAACTTCATAAAGTTTGTAATATTAATATCTATGAACAGTAAAATATCACTATCTGTAAACAGTAAAAAGATTCCCTCTTATTTTATATAAGGGAATGAAGATCGAAGCTGAAGGGTGTGGGTTTTTGTAAGGAGGTTGTCAGAAGAGAAAAGTAAGAGTCTGTAAAATATTTGAGAGTCCTCCTGTAATATATCCTCTTTATATAAATAAAAATCTACTTAGACATTTGAGCTGGAGCAAGAAGTGGTGCTAAGAATTGGCAAATTAACGTTGTAAGTGTTTTTGTTATATAAATAAAAATCTACTTAGACATTTGAGCTGGAGCAAGAAGTGGTGCTAAGAATTGGCAAATTAACGTTGTAAGTGTTTTTGTTATGTTTATATATATAGCTCAGCTCGGCACAAACCGACGAACCAACGAGGCGACGAGATCGACGAATCGCATCAAGCGACGGAATGCATCCATACACGTGCGGGATCAAGCCAAGTGTTCGAAGAGTCAACGAGTCATCCAACCAAAGGCATACTCGGACGAATGACGATCGAATCAAGATCGGTTTCGGACTCCAACTCAGAAGCGGATTTACTGCCTAATCGGGATCCGGATTTACTGCCAAATCAGATCAGCAAATCGAATCCGAACCTATCAACTACAAAACCGGAAAACGGGCACAAAGAGGCAAAACGACAAACACCTGGAGGTCGGCTCACCGAGCCACCAAGGAGGCTCGGTGGCCGAGCCACCACCAGGTG
>NC_033803.1:51971912-52056343 GCF_001876935.1 Asparagus officinalis | reverse complement strand
TGAAACCAAGAATGTCAAACCTGTCATGCACCACACTGTGTAATAACATGTTTCACCATCACAATGACTATCTCTCTAGTAGAGTCAACAACAGGTGTAGGTACAAAATCAAGTAAAAGATAATACAAGAGTCAACTGATGAAATAATAGAGATCAAATTAATATTCCATCATCTAACATACTGAAATACAAGTCAATGTCTAAAATAAATAAACTGGAGTTTCTCAACAAGTCTTAAATACAAAATGTCTGATATATATATATATATATATACATGTGACGCCCCTGGGTTCACACGAGGCTGTAGTCCAGGGTGAAACCAAGAATGTCAAACCTGTCATGCACCACACTGTGTAATAACATGTTTCACCATCACAATGACTATCTCTCTAGTAGAGTCAACAACAGGTGTAGGTACAAAATCAAGTAAAAGATAATACAAGAGTCAACTGATGAAATAATAGAGATAAAATTAATATTCCATCATATAACATACTGAAATACAAGTCAATGTCTGATGAATAATCTGAAGTTCTCAACAAGTCTCAAATACAAAATGTCTGAATAAGAGGAAATAAGGCACACAGCCTTTACAACTTCTAGAATAAAACCCTAAAATGTCTAAACAAAAGTCTACAGTGGAGCTCAAAAGAAAATATAACTATACGTACATGTCTACCGATGGAAATACTGTTACTATTTATACGTATGGTACTATTCATACATATGGTACTATTCATATGTACGATATTATCCATACGTACGGCACTATTCATAAATATAGTTACTATTCATATGTACGGTACTATTCATAAATGCCATACTGTTCATACGTACATCACTATTCTTGAGTACTATTACTATTCATACGTACTGTGGTACTATTCATAAAAACCGCACTGTTCATATATGCGGTACTATTCATGAGTACTATTACTATTCATACATACGGGGGTACTATTCATACGTAATGTTATTGTTCATACATACGACACTATTCATACATATGGGTACTATTTATACATACTGTTACTATTCATGCATATGGTATTATTCATACATACTGTTACTATTCATGAGTATGGATACTAGTCGTAAAGTACTGTTGCTATTAGTAAGTACTGCTACTATTCACAATTAGTTAATACAGCAGATAGTCGGGGTTGGTAACCCTGACCATTTACTGGACAGTTTGGCCTAGTTTTATTTTCTGGTGTTTGTTTGCGCCGTTTGTGACGCGATCGCGGAGTTTGAGCCGCTCGATATTATACTTACAGTCATGAATATGACGAAATACGCATTTGAGTATCCTACGGGGATTATGACGAATTGAGATCTATTTACTTGTGAGTTAGTACACCGTAAATGAGACTGCGATGATACCTATTTGTCGATCCGCACGGTGATGCGTTGATACCTATTTGTCGATCCGCGCGATGATGCGATGATACCTATTTGTCGATCCGCGCGATGATGTGATGATACCTATTTTTTTGATCTGCACGGTGATGCGATGAGTTGGAAGAAGTTCAGAATGATAATATTATAAACTATTTACCTGAGTATTTGGCGGATGCCAAAAGTGTTTCTACTCGTTGTTGAGATACTTTGCTATACGAGTACACGAGATACATATGCTGATGTCTATTATGATGCTTTACTTTCTAGTTATATTTTGATTGCTTAGTTCAGGGTTAATATTTAGTTATTTACTACCTGAGACATACGGTATATATATGAGGGTTTCCTTGTTTGGATTATTTCGCTCGACGTACTACGTCTCAAGTTGTAGGTTTCTAAATATTAATTCCATTAGATACAGGGAAAATGATCTAGGTAGACTATTCTTAACAGATAGAGCCTTCACTTCATCATCTAGCAGCCCTTCCCCTGGGGGCGGATGGAGGTGAACTTGCTGTAGCGCTCTGACGCTCTTGCTGTTGTTCTTTTTCTTTTAAATTTTCTTTTCAGGCAGCTCAAAGTTCCGGAGAGCCGTAGGATGATGAAGTTTCTGGCATAATAGCCGTCGTATGATTTATTAGTAGAGACTCTACCATAGATTTATTTTCACTGTTAGAACATTAGAGTTGTATTCCATTTTTAAAGGCTAGATGCCTTTGTACGATTTTCAGTTGACTCATGTTGAGACATTTTACTTTATTTCAAACTCCAGATGTATTTCAGTTTATTTCAGTTCAGACATGATATCATTTATGAGATATTTCGTTCTACATCATGTCTATTGTATTTATTTTTGTTATTTTTCATGTTTTATACCTGCACTTTTACTTGATTCCACTAGAGATATATTACTGTGATGGTGAAACGTGTTGTTGCATAGTGTGGGTGCATTGCAGGTTTGACATCTCTGGGTTCACCTTGGACTGCAGCCATGTGACGCCCCTGTTTTCACACATGGCTGCAGTCTAAGGTGAACCCAGAGATGTCAAACCTGTCATGCACCCACACTGTGCAATAACATGTTTCACCAATCACAGTAATATCCTTTAGTGAAATCAATTATGAGTGAAGGTACAAAACAGGCAAAATAAGGAAAAGTAAATACAATAGACATGATGTAGAAAGATATATCTTATAAATGATATCATGTCTGAACTGAAATAAAATGAAATACATCTGGCTCGTTACTCGCTCCTCGAGTGTTGCTAGTCCCTGCTTCTGAAATCGGCGTTACCAAGTCGATCAGATACTGTGGAGCCTGCTGTGACTCGGGCTCTGCTTGCCCAACTCTCCGGGTACGAGTTTTACCTCAACCACGTTCTCATCCCGATATTTATAATAACAAGAGGAGAGCTTAATTGACACAGTAAATGAGGTCGCAAACATATATATATAAATAACATAACGTATCACGATAAGTATTCATGCAAATACTTTTCAATCAAAGTAAGGTAGTTGTCATAAATTTTTTTTTATAATTTTTAAATATACGTATATAACGTCCTCACTTATTCTAGAAATTCCTATCGGACTTTATACATGAATCCTATGAAACTCTATTCTAGCTCCACGACTCGACACAGGATGATCCTAAGGATACTGGAACTAGAGCTCTGATACCAACTGTGACGCCCCTGTTTTCATACATGGCTGCAGTCCAAGGTAAACCCAGAGATGTCAAACCTGTCATGCACCCACACTGTGTAATAACATGTTTCACCAATCACAGTAATATCCTCTAGTGAAATCAATTATGAGTGAAAGTACAAAACAGGCAAAATAAGGAAAAATAAATACAATAGACATGATGTAGAAAGATATATCTCATAAATGATATCATGTCTGAGCTGAAATAAACTGAAATGCATCTGGAGTCTGAAATAATGTAAAATGTCTCAACATGAGTCAACTGAAAATCGTACAAAGGCACCTAGCCTTTACAAATGGAATATAACTCTAATGTCTGAACAGTGAAAATAAATCTACAATGGAGTCTTAACTACTAAATCATGCGACGGCGACTATGCCAGAAACTTTGTCATCCTGCGGCTCTCCGAAACTCTGAGCTGCCGGAAAGAAAAATTTTAAAAAAAAGAACAACAGCAAGAGCGTTAGAGTGCTACAGCAAGTTCACCTCCATCCGCCCCTAGGGGAAGGGCTGCTAGATGATGAAGTGAAGGCTCTATCTGTTAAGCATAGTCTACCTAGATCATTTTCCCTGTATCTAATTGAATTAATATTTAGAAACTTACAACTTGAGACGTAGTACGTCGAGCGAAATAATCCAAACAAGGAAACCCTCATGTATATACCGTATGTCTCAGGTAGTAAATAACTAAATATTAACCCTGAACTAAGAAATCAAAATATAACTGGAAAGTAAAGCATCATAATAAACATCAGCATATGTATCTCGTGTACTCGTATAACAAAGTATCTCAACAATGAGTAGAAATACTTTTGGCATCCGCCAAATACTCAGGTAAATAGTTTATAATATTATCATTCTTAACTTCTTCCAACTCATCGCATCACCGTGCGGATCAAAAAAATAGGTATCATCGCATCATCGCGTGGATCAATAAATAGGTATCATCGCATCATAGTACGAATCGACAAATAGGTATTATCGCATCACCGTGCGGATCGACAAATAGGTATCATCGCAGTATCATTTGCGGTGTACTAACTCACAAGTAAATAGATCTTAATTCGTCATAATCCCCGTGGGATACTCAAATGCGTATTTCGTCATATTCATGACTGTAAGTATAATATCGAGCGGCTCAAACTCCACGATCGCGTCACAAACGGCGCAAACAAACTCCAGAAAATAAAAATATGCCAAACTGTCCAGTAAATGGTCAGAGTTACTAACCCCGACTATCTGCTGTATTAACTAATTGTGAATAGTAGCAGTACTTACTAATAGCAACAATACTTTACAACTAGTATCCGTACTCGTGAATAGTAACAGTACGTATGAATAGTACCGTATGCATGAATAGTAACAGTATGTATAAATAGTACCCATACGTATGAATAGTGTCAGTACTTATGAATAGTGTCGTATGTATGAACAATAATAGTACGTACGAATAGTACCCCAGTATGTATGAATAGTATAGTACTCATGAATAGTACTGTATGCATGAATAGTGTGGTATTCATGAATAGTATCACAGTACGTATGAATAGTAATAGTACTCATGAATAGTGCCGTACGTATGAACAGTACGGTATTTATAAATAGTGCCGTACATATGAATAGTAACGACATTTATGAATAGTGCCGTACGTATGAATAATACCGTACGTATGAATAGTACCGTATGTATGAAATAGTACCATACGTATAAATAGTAACAGTATTTCCAGCGGTAGATATGTACGTATTGTTCTAGCTAGCAATATCATGTCTTTAGGAAATTTGTCTTATATTCTATTCATCAATTTTTATCAATATCATGCTTTTTCTTCATTTTTGGGGTTCGATCTAAAATTCATCAATTTTTATCAATATCTTGCTTTTTCATCAATATCATGTCTTTTCATCAATATCATGTATATTCATCAAGATCAAAATTTACTGGGGATGGGTTTGGAAAAAGATGAACTTGCCTTTATTGATCTCTGAAATTGGAATCCCTATCTGTTCCTGCTTTTCAAATTACCAAAATCCCCTTCTTCTTTCCCTTTCTTTTCTTCCTCTCTCTCTTTCTTTCTCTCCCCCTCTATTTCTCTCTCTCTTTCTCTTTCTCTCTCTTCTCTCACTGCGTTTGTTTGCTCCTGAGATCACTAACCCCCCCCCCCTTTATAACATCCAATTAATAATAAAAAATAAAAAAATTTGGTGGCACAGTAAACGTTAGGCAGGGGTTGGTGAGAAATAAAATAATATTTATTATTTTATATTATTTAAAAATATGATTTCAGACTCTATTTTTAGAAAGCAATAAAAATTTACCCATAGCACCGTCTCGTCATTCTAAGATCAATGGTGTAAACCTCATATCCATATGATCAATAAAAAATATTCAAAATACAAATGCAATTGTTGTCAGTAGACGCGATACTGTCTCAAAATAGTGTTTCAGTCTCCGTCGTCAGAACTCAATGAGACTTTACCCACAACACGTTCTTGACATTCTAAGATCAATGGCATAAATCTCGTGCCCATCTGATCAATAGAAAAATTTCTAAAAATAAAATAGTATCAGTTTTCAGTAGAATCGCGATACCGAGGCTGAAACTACGAATCGATCTCAAATCGATTCCAATCTGATCCATTCATCCTAGAATGATCACCAATCATAATAAAACTCATTTATTATCATTTATAATAATATTTTCAAAACTTTTGGGGTTTTACAGAACAGACCTGCAAACTAAAAGAAAACCCGAAATCAGCCCGTCAATCGACTCATTGGTCGACTCATAAGTCGACTCAATGGTCGACTCAATGGTCGACTCATAAGTCGACTGAGCAGACATTTTTTCAGATCCGTGCATGTTTTGCTAATTTGCCAAAACCAATGTATAAAACTCTATAAAAATACACTTATACATATCTAATAACTTGATATCAAGTATATCCATGACCTCAAGCCATTTACCACAATAGAATTATTCATCATCAATAATTCACATATACTTCTAACAAAAATACGGGGTTTTACATTCTTCCCCCCTTAAAAGAATTTCGTCCTTGAAATTCAGAAATCATACTCAAACAATTGATATTACTCTAGATAAGCATATAGCAATATTTATATTTAACAATCCAGGATGACTATATTCCCACTCAACCCTTAATCAAATGGAACTAGTACGTCGGGTGAAAGATACAAACAAGGAACCCCCCATATATATACCATGTGTTCCAAAAGATTAAGAATTAAGCGGAAATATCCTCATTCTAGCGTTAAATCTAAATATAATCACACAAAAAATCATACACATAAATCAATCCACTTCCTCAATAGGTGCAGGAAGTAGTGCTACATAGCATCTTCGCGCTCTCGAAAATCATCTTCGATGTCTATACTTAACCATCTAAAATGTAAATACTCCCACTTAACCCCTAACTAAATGGAACAAGTAAATCGAGCAAAAAATCCAAACAAGGAACCCCTCATATATATACCATATGTTCCGAGTACTTAGGAGATAAGTGTTAATACCCTCATTTTAGTGTTAAGCATAAACATCGCGATACATGTAATCATAAGTCATATATATAAGTCATACAAAAAATTAATTTACCTGCTCAAACATATATGGGTAGTCACGATGCATGTCCTCTTCGTACTCCCAAGAAATCTCCTCAACATCTCTTCGGTTCCACTGAACTTTCACCAAAGGAATTACCTTATTTCTAAGCCTCTTGTCCTCTCTGGCAAATATACAAACCAGAATCTCAATAGTAGTCAAATCCTCCTGTAGCTCTATCTCTGGTGCATCCAACACTCTCTGTTGCTCCTTCTATCTCTGGTGCATCCAACACTCTCTGTTGCTCCTCATCATGTAAGTGCTTCTTGAGCATAGAAACATGAAATACATTTCCTCATCATGTAAGTGCTTCTTGAGCATAGAAACATGAAATACATTGTGAATACTAGACATCGATGCTGAAAGATCTAGTCTATATGACACATCTCCAATGCGCTCCAAAATCGGGACATGTCTAATATACATTGGTGCAAGCTTCCCCGTCTTCCGAATCGCTAAACGCCTTTCATAGGCGATACCTTCAGCATAACAAAATCTCCAACCTGAAACTCCAAGGGTCTTCGTCTCTTATCTGCATAGCTCTTTTGCCAACTCTGAGCAGCTAAAATCCTCTCTCTGATCAATGCTACATTCTCAGTAGTCTGCTTCACAAGCTCTGGACCAAGCATTAAGCTATCCTCCGGCTCTACCCAGCATATCGCTTGATAACTATTGTTATAAGAGAACTCTATCAGTGGAATATAATCCTCTCAGCTACCTTGAAAGTCAATGACACAAGCCCGCAACATGTCCTCCAACACCTGATTCACCCACTCCGTCTGACCATCCGTCTGTGGGTGGAATACACAGTTGTAAGATAGTCTGCTGCCAATCGAATTCTGAAAACTCCTCCAAAATTGCAAAGTGAACACTGAACCTCGATCTTGTTCGCGGGAAAAATCGTAGCTTTCTTCATTGATGATTCCATTGATTACTTTGTTAACAGTTTATAGGTTACAAAGATCCGGTCTTTTTATAAGATCCGGTTACAACAAAATCAAAAAGAAATAAAAATTACAACTTTCCTTATTTGTCGAACGAATCGCGAGATCCTGTTTTGCGGTCTCTCGCTTTTGTGGGTTCTTCGCCTGCGCCGGGGTTAATCCGTGGACCACCGCGCGATCTAGATCCAGTCGGATCTACACGATATGACGGGTGCTATCTCACGAAGGAAATAACAGCCGGAGGTACTATTTCACCAAGGAAATAATAGCTCTAGTAATCGAAATCGACCAAGCGAAATCGAGACTCTTCTCGGGATCAAAGGCCAAGCTTTAATCCGGAGGGAAATCATGTAGATCTCAGATCTGATCTCTCTCGAACTCCTGCCTTATTTGGCGTGGATGATCGCCAAGAACCAGATCTGATATGTCCAAGTCTTCAAAGTTCCAAAGCTTCAATCTTTTTTAAGTTTTGAGCCTTTAATCCAGCAGAGCTTCGCCTCCAAAAGTTCCAACCCCTTGCAAATGAACACCCCTGGCCTATTTATAGGCACCCAGATCTGTGCCTTGGCACAAGGTGGCTCGGCTTTGGCCGAGCCACCAAGAGGTGGCTCGGTTTCGGCCGAGCCTCTCTTGGTGTTGGTTTTTTCGCCGTTGTGTCCGTTTTCCAGTTCTGTGGTTGATTTATCCGGACTTCATTCGTTGACCTGATTTGGCAGTAAATCTGGATCCTGATTTGGCAGTAAATCCATTTTTGAGTTTGAGTCCGAAACTGATCTTGATTCGATCTTGATTAGTTCGAGTCCGCTCTTGGTTGGATGACTCGTTGATTCACCAAACCGTTAGCTTTATTCCACACGCGAGTGGATTTATTCCGTTGTTTGCGTGCGGTTCGTTAGCCTTGTAGTCTCGTTAATCCGCTTCGTCGCGTATCGTTTGGCTTTGGTGTTGTGGACTAACGATCGTGTTTAGATACGTCGCCCGATGGTTCGTTGGTTTGTTGAATCACCGTGCCGAGCTGTGTTCAGGGACCTATAGGCAGTTTTATACGCCTACAGATACCCCCTCCAAAGTATTTCAGCCTCGTTCTTTTATAGAAGAGTCTGGAATACTTTGGATATGATTGTCCTAACCTTTAGTCGGTGTAACGGGACCTTGGAAATGGCTTCTGTTCTTGATTCCTTCAATCCTTCAGGCCATTCGGTGCTTTGACGAATGTCTGTAAGGGTTCCGGTGCTGCATTTATTGTCTGATCGTTGTCGGAATTTTGGACTTGAAGTCGATTCCTAATTTTCTGATCTTTAGCTCGTGTTTGTTGGTTCAACATAGAACTGATTGTTGGCGTTGAGTCTTTATTTGCGACGCGTTGTCCGGCGTAGTGTTGTTGAGTTATCCTTAAGAATATTTTTAGAAAAATATTCTCCAGAAACTTCTCAACCAAAAATAGGAAATAGTTTATACTCGTATACCTTATTGGAGTAATAAAAAGCAGTTTATACTCGTATACTTTTCGGAGTATTGATTCTTTCCTTGCAACGCACTAATTGGCGTTGACCTAGGGTTACGCGTTGACTGGCATTGACCTTGGGGTTTTGAACGTCGTACGTTGACTTTTTGATCGCAACGCGTTGACTGGCGTTGACCTAGGGTTACGCGTTGACCGGCGTTGACCTAGGGTTTTGGATCGCCCGACATTGACTTTTGGTCGTAACGCGTTGACTGGCATTGGCCTAGGGATACGCGTTGACCGGCGTTAACCCTGGCGTTGACCTAGGATTACGCGTTGAGCGGCGTTGACCCTAGGGTTTTGAACGTCGTACGTTGACTTTTTGATCGCAACGCGTTGACTGGCGTTGACCTAGGGTTACGCGTTGACCGGCGTCGACCTTAGGGTTTTGAACGTCGTAGGATGCTCAAGTCACGAGACCAACTAATGAAGCTGATGCGTCAGTGACTCTCGCATTTATAGGATTTTTGGCAAACCCCCAGCCATCAACGGGTTTGATGAGCCTTTACCGACTACCGTTTGAGTCGGGATAGCATGCAGATTGTCTAGATCCGTTCCGCATGTAACGTTGTGCTAAGAGAGTGAATTCTCTTAGACTCAGCGCTACGACTTCGAATACGTAGACTTCGCCCTTGTTACGGGAATAGGCTACCCGACAACGTGTATTAGACGCTGACTTATCCCTACTTAGGCTTCGGGATAAAAATACCCCAGAATCGAACTCTGGTGTCTTTTTCTACGGGGAAAGACTAAACCGGCGACGCGTGTTAGGCGTCGGCATATCCTTTCTTAGGATTCAGGATGAAATTCCCCATGCGTGTAAGGCATGGATTTTGGTGTTATTAATAACAACCTGCCACAATGTTGAATATGTGAACGGGTGTTCTTTTTAACGGTTAAAAACTAACCGGCAGCGCGTGTTAGACGCAGACTTATCCCTGCTTAGGTTTCAGGATAGGATACCCCAGAATCGAACTCTGGTGTCTTTTTCTACGGAGAAAGACTAAACCGACAGCGCGTGTTAGGCGCAGACTTATCCCTGCTTAGGATTCGGGATAAACTTCCTATGCGTGTTAGGCACCGGCATATCCTTTCTCAGGATTCAGGATGAAATTCCCCATGCGTGTAAGGCATGGATTTTGGTGTTATTAATAACAACCTGCCACAATGTTGAATATGTGGACGGATGTTCTTTTCAACGGTTAAGAACTAACCGGCAGCGCGGGTTAGGCACAGACTTATCCTTGCTTAGGTTTCAGGATAGAATACCCCAGAATCGAACTCTGGTGTCTTTTTGTACGGAAAAAGACTAAACCGGCAGCGCGTGTTAGGCGCAGACTTATCCCTGCTTAGGATTCGGGATAAACTTCCTAGGATGAATCCTAGATTGACAAATTCTTGGAATATTTCCCGGTCTTCTTTTAGGGTGAAGGCGAACCCGAAATGGGAGAGGAAGAATTTTATATTCTATCTCCCGACACTGAAGAAGAAGAATTTTATATTCTATCTTCAGCTGGAAAGGAGACTCGAGGTGGGATCTCCACCCACAGAATCCGGAAAGGTGAAACTAAGAGTGGGATCTCCACTCCGAGAATCGTAAAGATTCAGATAACCCTAACTGCCGGAAGGTTTGATTACCGAACTAAAGATGAATTTCTCGTTTATCGAGAGTGAATTGTTATTTTGATCCTTACTGTAGGAAGGTTTGACCAAGCGGAATTTTGAGGTGATCCTAACTGTAGTAAGGTTTGATCACTCGATTTGAAAGTGGACCTCTCGTTCATTGGAGGAATCGAGAGGGGATTTTGACTGTGGTCCTAACTGTAAGAAGGTTTGACCAAGTGGGTGTTTTGAGACAATCCTAACTGTAGGAAGGTTTGATCGCTCAATTTGTGGACCTCTCGTTCATTGGGGGAATCGAGAGGGGATTTTGACTGTGGTCCTAACTGTAAGAAGGTTTGACCAAGTGGGTGTTTTGAGACAATCCTAACTGTAGGAAGGTTTGATCGCTCAATTTGTGGACCTCTCGTTCATTGGGGGAATCGAGAGGGGATTTTGACTGTGGTCCTAATTACATGAATCATCCACCCCCAGCTTCTTCGCGAAACTGGGTTTATCATTGCATCTGGTTGTATGATCGGGTTATCCTTAAGAATATTACGTATAAAATTCTCCAGGAACTTCCCATCAATGGTAGGAAATAGTTTAGACTCATATACCTATTGGAGTATTAGGGAGCAGTTTAACCTCTTATACCGGTCGGAGGGTTAAGAAGCAGTTTATACTCTTATACTTGTCGGAGTATGCAGGGAGCAGTTTAACCTTATGCACCTGTTGGAGGAATGAGAAGCAGTTTATACTCTTATACTTGTCGGAGTATTAAGAAGCAGTTTATACTCTTATACTTATCGGAGTGTTAAGAAGCAGTTTATACTCTTATACTTATCGGAGTGTGCAGGGTACTTATCAGAGTGTTAAGAAGCAGTTTATACTCTTATACTTATCGGAGTGTTAAGAAGCAGTTTATACTCTTATACTTATCGGAGTGTGCAGGGAGCAGTTTAACCTCATGCACCTGTTGGAGGAATGAGAAGCAGTTTATACTCTTATACTTGTCGGAGTGTTAAGAAGCAGTTTATACTCTTATACTTATCGGAGTGTTGCCGTTCTCAATTAGCTTACCTTAGCGTTATAACGCCGGCTTCAACCAATGTTTGGATGCTATTCTTGAGAGCAAAGCAATCCTTGGTGGGATGAACGACCCTCCTGTGGTATGCACAGTACTTTGGATCCGTCGTGTTGTTAGCTTCCTCCTGATTTGTGATAGGTGGTAGCTTGATCTTATTGCTTCCAAGGAGGGATTCGAAGATGGCTGGAACGTCTTCGTCCTTGAAGGAATACTCTCTTTTGAGTCTCGGGTCCGAAGTCTTTTACTGCCTTCGGGATTGCTGTTGTGCCTTTCGATTAGCACCAACAGCAGTTGCAGGTGCCTTGCCCTTATCACGAGAGGCGAAGTTCGAGTACAACGGATTAGCCGTCGGTCGGTTCCTCTCGGTTTTCTTCCTTCGGAGGAAGCGTTCGGCTTGTTCACCGCGCACCTTCAAGTCTTTCCAAGTGTCAGACGGTGCTGTTCCCATTGCTTCCAATACATCCGTCTCGGCAGTTCATCACCTTGTTCCGGAACCTTTTGATGAAGGTGTCCACCAATTCCCCATCCTTTTGTTTCTCGTCGAGCAACGTTCCGATGGATATCTCGGTGTCGTCGTCGAAGAAATTAGCGAGGAACTTAGTCTCCATGTCGTCCCAGCTATTCACGCTTCCTGGATTGAGACGGCGATACCAATCGAAGGCGGCTCCACGAAGAATGCCAACGAAGGAACGTACCATCAAAGGCTCATTACCAGAGATAACCCCCAGGTGCAATTTGAAGTAAATCAAATGCTGAGTAGGTGAACCCATCCCATTAAACGGCGTGAAGTTAATTAGGTTGAACTTCGCCGGATATGAGATCGATTCCCATTCTCTTGGGTATGGACAAGGAATGCTTGTTTTCTTCATCTCTTAAGCGGAAATCAATGTATTGATTTTGCTTTCGAGGTTTTTAATCTTCAAGTTTTCACCTGTGTTTTCGCTAGCATTCTCGTTACCACCCCCTGCATTGACGGGAGGATTATTGGTATTATGAGTCTCATTCGCATTTGTATCCTCATCTTCCAGATTAACCGGGTTACGACGACTTGGCTCGCCTTGCTGGTTCGTCAATGCTTGGATTTGTTGGTCATGCATTTCTCTCATGTTCTGCATGGCCATCTGCATTTCGAACCTGAAGCTCTCCTGTTGTTTAGCCATGGCCTCTTCAAGCATCTTGGCCACTTGTTCCGCACTTATCATAAGTGCCTCGCGGGGTTGTCCCTCGCTGGATACCGTATTATCTGATGCGACCGGGGAGCCGGCATCAGATTCTTCATCTTCTGAAGGGAGTCTTGTCCGAACCCTACCATAGGTTGCTCGCTTGATGGTTCCGGACTGCAGACGGGTTATAGGCCGGGATGCTTTCAGAATC
This sequence comes from Asparagus officinalis, assembly GCF_001876935.1. Lineage (NCBI taxonomy): Eukaryota > Viridiplantae > Streptophyta > Magnoliopsida > Asparagales > Asparagaceae > Asparagus > Asparagus officinalis. The sequence goes on along the minus strand of NC_033803.1, from coordinate 52,043,100 downwards.
GACTCGAGATTATCCTGTGCCGATGTCCCCTTGCTGGTCATATTGGTGGTGACCCTCGGAAATTCTCCATCTTCAACCACCGTTCTTCTTCGTCGGAAACGCCTCGGCCTTGGTTTTGGCGTTTCGGTACTAAGTCTTTCGAAAACCGAAACTCTTTTAGAAACTGTATTGGTGCAGTTACACTCCGACAATACTGCCCGAATGAGTTTGGAACAGGGGCATTGGGTCTCCTTTCCTTCTGAGGGCGGACTGCCTTCTTCGGGCTTTCAAAAGTCACGCGCCTCGAGACATGCCCTTTTGAGCGTGAGTTCTCAGCGGGCTCCTGGACTTCAATGCGCAAATTGGTGCGCGCAGCTGCCTTGAACTCCTTGTCATGCTGAAGGTGGTGGCGACCCCCAGCATGTTGAGTCGTTCGGGGCTTCTTCATCGGGCCCAAACATTCTTGAACTGGAGCTTTGCCTCTCTCATCGTGAATTGGACCAAGGCGCTCCAAAATTGGCTTCTTTCTTTGGGATGATTCCGCATGATCTCCCGGAGTAGCTATGAGAATTCTCGGCGATTTAGCTTGGTTCGCCGGAGGTTAAACTTTGGTTGGAGGTTGCAGAGGTTGCTCCTTAGCCTGTATCGCCGCTTCAGACTTTGGCCTCCAGACTTGGTGGGTTGGCGGCGGCTTCTTCGCCACCTCCTTCTGCAATCTCCTGCGGGCTTCCTGGACTTGAGCCCGTGCTTGCGCTGACAGTGCGTGGCGCTTGCGAATGCGCTCTTCGAGTGTCGAACGATTCCGTTTGACACAGACCCATTCGTTCGTTGGCGGATTAGAAGAGGTGTCATTCATCGGTGGTTGAGGTTGTTTGCCTCTCCTGTTCTTCAGATCCGCGTGATAGCGGACTCCGTCGGTGGACTCCATCGCCTTTGCGAGTTTCCGCGCCAAGCGTTGACGTCGCCTTTGGCGGGCTCTCTTCGAGAGAGTCACAACACCCTCAACGGTGAAGGCATCGGCGAGAACAAGGTTGACCTGGTTGGAGGTCGGCAGAACTTCACCCGACGCAACTTTGGCGTCAGTTGGGGTGAGAACTTCATTGGCGTTCTGTACTTCTTCGTACTAATAAACTTTTCTCCTGGAGGACAACTTCTTGGACTTGCGGGGGGAGGTGGATCCGGATGAGGACGAAAGATACTCCTCGAACTTTTGCTGGTCGAATTCATACTCGACCTCCTCCTCGACCGGGATTGAGATCCGTGGCTGCGACGCGACGATCTCGACAGCGAGATCGTTGGCTCCCACTGTGGTCGCCAGATTGTTCGCGGGAAAAATCGTAGCTTTCTTCATTGATGATTCCATTGATTACTTTGTTAATAGTTTATCGGTTATAAAGATCCGGTCTTTTTATAAGATCCGGTTACAACAAAATCAAAAAGAAATAAAAATTACAACTTTCCTTATTTGTCGAACGAATCGCGAGATCCTGTTTTGCGGTCTCTCGCTTTTGTGGGTTCTTCGCCTGCGCCGGGGTTAATCCGTGGACCACCGCGCGATCTAGATCCGGTCGGATCTACACGATATGACGGGTGCTATGTCACGAAGGAAATAACAGCCGGAGGTACTATTTCACCAAGGAAATAATAGCTCTAGTAATCGAAATCGACCAAGCGAAATCGAGACTCTTCTCGGGATCAAAGGCCAAGCTTTGATCCGGAGGGAAATCGTGTAGATCTCAGATCTGATCTCTCTCGAACTCCTGCCTTATTTGGCATGGATGATCGCTAAGAACCAGATNACCTCTTGAGGTCGCTCGGTTTAGGCCGAGCCTCTCTTGGTGTTGGTTTTTTCACCGTTGTGTCCGTTTTCCGGTTCTGTGGTTGATTTATCCGGACTTCATTCGTTGACCTGATTTGGCAGTAAATCCGGATCCTGATTTGGCAGTAAATCCTTGACCTGATTTGGCAGTAAATCCGGATCCTGATTTGGTAGTAAATCCACTTTTGAGTTTGAGTCCGAAACTGATCTTGATTTGATCTTGATTCGTTCGAGTCCGCTCTTGGTTGGATGACTCGTTGATTCACCAAACTGTTAGCTTTATTCCGCACGCGAGTGGATTTATTCCATTATTTGCGTGCGGTTCGTTAGCCTTGTAGTCTCGTTAATCCGCTCCGTCGCGTATCGTTTGGCTTTGGTGTTGTGGACTAACGATCGTGTTTAGATACGTCGCCCGATGGTTCGTTGGTTTGTCGAATCACCGTGCCGAGCTGTGTTCAGGGACCTATAGGCAGTTTTATACGCCTACAGATCTGACACAATCGTATCAGGAACTCCATGAAGTCGAACTATCTCCCGAATAAATATCCTCGCATACGTCTCAGCTGTATATGCAGTCTTCACTGGAATAAAATACGCTGACTTCGCCAACCGGTCCACTATCACCCAAATAGAATCATTCACCGTCTTCGACTTCGGTAACCCTACAATGAAGTCCATAGAAATATCCGCCCACTTCCACTCTGGGATGGGTAAAGGCTGAAGTGTTCCTGCCAGCCTCTGATGCTCTGCCTTCACCTGCTGACAGGTAAAACACTTAGCCACATAGTTTGCAATCTCTCTATGCATACCACTCCACCAAAAGTGTCTCTTCAGGTCCTTGTACATTTTAGTGGTTCCCGGATGTACTGTGTACCTAGTACGATGTGCCTCATCAAATAACTCCCTCTTCAGATCGATACTGGACGGCATAACCAGTCTACCCTTCATCCGTAGACCTCCATTTGCTCCAATGGTCCAATCAGCCTTAGGCTCTTTGGAAATCTCCTCCTTTTGGATTTGAATCCAAGAGTCTTCCAGCTGAGCTCTAATAACTCTGGTACTCCAAGATGGCTGCACTGACACAGCTTCCAAAAATGCACTGGTTCCACAAATTTCGGGTCTGAAATCAAACTGGCTAAGAGTAAGAAGATCTCGATACAATGAGCACCTCAAAGACGAAACCCGATGTCGATGCTTCCTGCTTAAAGCATCTGCTACGACGTTCTCCTTCCCCGGATGATACTGGATCGTGAACTCGTAATTCTTAATAAACTCAATCTACCTCCTCTGTCTCTGGTTGAGCTCCTTCTGAGAAAAAAGATACATCGGACTCTGATGGTCTGTGAACAACTCAAACTGCACTCCATACAAGTAGTGTCTCCATGACTTCTGTGCAAATACCACTGTTGCTAACTCCAAATCATGAGTGGGATAGTTCTGCTCATGCACCCTCAACTGCCATGAGATATATGCTACTACCCTCTGAGTCTGCATCAAGACACCTCCTAAACCTGCCAATGATGTATCTGTGTAGACCACAAATGTCCTGTCGCTGCTTGGAATAGTCAAAACTGACGCTGAAATCAACTTAGTCTTCAAAATATCAAAGGCCTTCTGGCACTCCACGCTCCAAATAAACTGTACACCCTTCTTCGTAAGGCGTGTAAGTGGCGTCGAAATCTTCGAGAAGTTATGGATGAACTTCCTATAATAACTGGCTAATCCCAAAAAGCTACAAATCTCTGTCACCGTCTTCGGTGGTTCCCAATCAAGAACTGCTTTAACCTTAGCCGGATCTACTGCTATGCCCTTTCTACTGACGACGTGGCCGAGAAATCTGACTTCTGAAAGCTAAAATTCACACTTGCCGAACTTGGCATAATACTGATGATCCTGCAGAGTCTGCAAAGCTAACCGTAGATGATGCTCGTGTTCTGCCTCCGATCTCGAATAAATGAGAATATCATCGATAAAAACAATCACAAACTGATCCAAGAAAGGACGGAAAACCCGATTCATCAAATCCATGAACACAGCGGGTGCATTGGTCAACCCAAATGGCATGACCATGAACTCGAAAGATCCATATCGAGTCAGAAAAGCGGTCTTGGGAATATCCATCTCCCGAACCCGCAACTGATGATAATCAGAACGAAGATCAATCTTCGAGAAATACTACGCTCCCTGCAACTGGTCGAACAAGTCATCAATCCTAGGTAATGGGTACCTATTCTGGATAGTGACCTTGTTCAACTCTCTATAATCAATGCACAAACGCATATTACCATCCTTCTTCTTCACGAAGAGAACTGGCGCTCCCCACGGAGAATGACTCCGACGAATAAAACCATGAGCTAACAACTTGTCCAACTAGGTCTGAAGCTCTCTCATCTCAGCTGGTGCCATGCGATAGGGTGCGCGGGATATCGGGGCTATGCCCGGCTGTAACTCAATATAAAACTCGACCTCTCTCACAGGTGGTAACCCAGGTATGTCCTGAAAGACATCATGATACTCTGAGACAACTCTAGTCTCTAATAAATCAATACTCTGATCCTGTCGCATCATCTCCTCGATGTACGTAAGAAATGACTCAGCAAAACGGTTATCCTGAGAGGTTGCCACAATCATCTCGGACCCATCGGACGCTCGCAAATTGACTGTCTTTGCAAAGCAATCAATACTAACATGGTAGGAAGACAACCAATCCATACCAAGGATAACATCGAACTCGGACATATGCAACACTATCAAATCGACAACGAACTCCGACTCATCTAAACTGATAGTACACCACCTACAAATGCTCTCCAGAAGCGATATCTCACCTAAAGGGGTAGAAACTGATAAAGGGGTGTCTAAATGCTAAGCTACGAGCTGGAGTCTAGTCATAAAAACATACGAAATGAAGGAATGTGAAGCTCCTGAATCGAAGAGAATACAGGCGGGAAACGAATTCACAAGGAACGTACCCTCCACTACTGCTCCGCTGGCTCCATGATCACGCGGTACTACCGTATATAATATGCCTGTGGCCGGAGACTGTCTGCTGCTAGTGCTGGAGAATACAGGACTATCTGCCCCTGAGGAACCTCCTGAACTGCACGAATCTGCCCCTCCATTTTTTGGGCTACTGGTGATACCTCTAGCCTCATCTGCTGACCCTGACCTCTGCCCTAAACTCTTTGCTGCTGCTGGTTCGGGCCCTTGCCCTGCTGAGCTCCTGCTGGTGCACTACGGCACTCCGATGCTTTATGTCCGACCTTGCGACAGTTATAGCAAACTCCCTGAAACTTGCGCTGCTGATGCGCTCTCTGATCCTGCTGGGGTCCCTTCTTATGAGGGCTCTAATGCTGCTGCTGAGATCCCGAAAAAGGTCTCTTGTTCTTACCCTTGTCCCCGGTCTGTCCTGCCTTGGTCTTCCCTTCCTTATCCTTCTGGAACATGGAAATCTCAATCTATTATGAGGTGGCGGCCTCAGCTAGCTCTCGAACTGAATAGAACTTCCTCGAGACGAGGTATCGACGAAGATTAGGGCGAAGCCCTGCTAGGAACATCTGAGCCTGGCGCTCTCCTGTCTGCCACATACCCGTGAAGTGCAGCAACTCCATGAACCTGCTCTCAAAATCTACCACTGACATGTCCCCCTGAGTTAATCGCGACAACTCAAGTTCCTTCCCAGTCCGTGCTGTAGAAGAAATAAACTGTCCATCAAAGAAATATACGAAATCCTACCATGTGAGGGTTATCCGGTGCTCTGGAGTGAACTGGAGTCGATACCATCTCCTGGCGTCTCCCTTCAGACTATAGGATGCCAATCTCTGCTTTAGGACCGAATCCACATTAAGTATATCTAGGGTGTTACTCACATCCTTCTTCCACTTATGGGATGCAAGAGGGTCTAATGACCCCTGAAACTCTGGTGCTCTCTTCTTTTATTACCTCTCTACCATACGGTAATTACAACATGAGCATAAGTACGTCGAGCGAAATAATTCAAACAAGGAAACCCTCATGTATATACCATGTTGCTCAAATTGTAAATCACTATGTATAAGAGGATTTTAGTATTTAGGAAATTACAACACGAGCATAGGTACGTCGAGCGAAATAATCAAAACAAGGAAACCCTCATGTATATACCTTATATCTCAAATTGTAAATCCCTAAATACCAAACCCAAAATCTAATACAAGAATAATAATAAAAGAAGACAAACCCATCTCAGAACTTAAAATACTGTGTCATGTCATAACCCACATAAGTGTCATGTCCAGCCTATGCAAGTTTGAGTGTCATACTCAAGGTCTAAACAGGTGTCCAACACATGGACTAAACTATATGTAGTGAATGTCCAACACATGGACTGCATCTAAAAATTGTCCAGCACATGGACTGAAAAATGAATGTCCAACACATGGACTGAATGTGATAAATGCCCAACACATGGACTACACTTAGAAGTTTATGAAAAGATGCATATACACTAATTTCACACGTGTCTCGGTATGCAAATCTAAACTCGTGTCCATAAGTCATCTCACATGTAGAAATATAAAATAAACATAATTTTCTAAAATCAGATATTCGAGGCGACTCCTCGCTCACATAGAAGCACATAATAACTGACAACATGCTCAAACAGTTTCGGTTAAAGCGAAACAACTCAAACAGATCCAAAACGAGGAAAAACTAGAATTTTCCTCATCAGTGGACTCATGAGTCGACTGTGATCATTGGTCGACTCATTGGTCGACCAGACAGAATAGAAGAAAAGAAAGAAGGCTGGAAATTTCCCGTTAGTCGACTCATTGGTCGACTCATCGGTCGACTCATCAGTCGACTCATTAGTCGGCTAATAAGTCGACTCATTGGTTGACTGAGCAGAAAATTCCCAGTTTCGCATATGTTGTATATTTTGTAAAATTTTCAAACTAACATGATTTCTTTTATCATTTTCAGTAGCATATATTTGATTCTAACATAAGTGTACAAACTAGAACGAAATATTTGCATGTGATTTCTTACACAAAAACCCTAAACATATTTATACATGTTTAAAACGGATTTAAAAATCAATAAATCGCAAGGAAACCAATATTTAATTCTAATTCCAGATCTGGATCTACATTACAAAAACGTTGGTGTGCTTTTTATAAACTGAAAATGTAGATCTTGCAACTCATAATATAAAGCATCTATCTTTATGCACAAAAATACGTTTTAGGCTCAAAAATCTGAAATAAAACTCAAAGAAAATTATACAAACAGTGGGTAAGGGCTGGGCGAGATGTTACTCGCCTCTGATATGCTGAAAAACTCCTGAACCCTCTTGGAAACGATCCTCCTTCGACAGCACCTCACAAATCCTGCTGAAATCACCAAACACTAAGCTAGGGTTTAAGGGGAGAGAGGGGGCTAGGGTTTTTGGGTTCTAAAGGTGTTCTCGGGTAGGAGAGATAATATATGAGCGGTCAAACCCAAAACAAAAACGAACAGACCCACAAACTAAAAGAAAACCCGAAATCAGCCCATCTGTCGACTAATTGGTCGACTCAATGGTCGACTCATAAGTCGACTGAGCAGACATTTTCTAGATCCGTGCATGTTTTACTAATTTGCGAAAACCAATGTACAAAACTCTATAAAAATATACTTATACAGATCTAATAACTTGATATCAAGTATATCTATGACCTCAAGCAATTTACCATAATAGAATTATTCATCATCAATAATTCACATATACTTCTAACAAAAATACGGGGTTTTACATTCTTCCCCCCTTAAAAGAATTTCGTCCTCGAAATTTAGAAATCATACTCAAACAATTGATATTACTCTAGATAAGCATATAGCGATATTTAAATTTAACAATCCAGGATGACTATATTCCCACTCAACCCTTAATCAAATGGAACTAGTACGTCGGGCGAAAAATCCAAACAAGGAACCCCCCATATATATACCATGTGTTCCAAAAGATTAAGAATTAAGCAGAAATATCCTCATTCTAGCGTTAAATCTAAATATAATCACACAAATAATCATACACATAAATCAATCCACTTCCTCAATAGGTGCAGGAAGTAGCGCTACATAGCATCTCCGCGCTCTTGAAAATCATCTTCGATGTCTATACTTAACCATCTAAAATGTAAATACTCCCACTTAACCCCTAACTAAATGGAACAAGTACATCGAGCGAAAAATCCAAACAAGGAACCCCTCATATATATACCATATGTTCTGAGTACTTAGGAGATAAGTGCTAATACCCTCATTTTAGTGTTAAGCATAAACATCGCGATACATGTAATCATAAGTCATATATATAAGTCATACAAAAATTTAATTTACGTGCTCAAACATATGTGTGTAGTTGCGATGCATGTCCTCTTCGTGCTCCCAAGAAATCTCCTCAACACCTCTTCGCTTCCACTGAACTTTCACCAAAGGAATTACCTTGTTTCTAAGCCTCTTGTCCTCTCTGGCAAGTATACAAATCGGAATCTCAATAGTAGTCAAATCCTCATGTAGCTCTATCTCTAATGCATCCAACACTCTCTGTTGCTCCTCATCACGTAAGTGCTTCTTGAGCATAGAAACATGAAATACATTGTGAATACTAGACATCGATGCTGAAAGATCTAGTCTGTATGACACAGCTCCAATGCGCTCCAAAATCCAGAAAGATCCAATATACCTTGGTGCAAGCATTCCCCATCTTCCGAATCGTTAAACGCCTTTTATAGGCGATACCTTCAGTATAACAACATCTCTAACCTGAAACTCCAAGGGTCTTCTCTCTTATCTGCATAGCTCTTTTGCCGACTCTGAGCGGCAAAAATCCTCTCTCTGATCAATGCTACCTTCTCAGTAGTCTGCCTCACAAGCTCTAACTCAAACATTAAGCTATCCTCCGGCTCTGGCCAGCATATCGGTGATCTACAAGGTCTTCTGTACAATGCCTCATATAGGGCCATACCGATTGTCGCTTGATAACTATTGTTATAAGCGAACTCTATCAGCAGAATATGATCCTCCCAGCTACCTTGAAAGTCAATGACACAAGCCCGCAATATGTCCTCCAACACCTGATTCACCCTCTCCGTCTGACCATCCGTCTGTGGGTGGAATACACAGTTGTAAGATAGTCTGCTGCCAAACGAATTCTGGAAACTCCTCCAAAAATGCAAAGTGAACACTGAACCTCGATCTAACACAATCGTATCAGGAACTCCATGAAGTCGAACTATCTCCCGAATAAATATCCTCACATACGTCTTAGCTGTATATGTAGTCTTCACTGGAATAAAATACGCTAACTTCATCAACCGGTCCACTATCACCCAAATAGAATCATTCACCTTCTTCGACTTCGGTAACCCTACAATAAAGACCATAAAAATATCCGCCCACTTCCACTCTGGGATAGGTAAAGGCTGAAGTGTTCCTGCCAGCCTCTGATGCTCTGCCTTCACCTGCTGACAGGTAAAACACTTAGCCACATAGTTTGCAATCTCTCTACGCATACCACTCCACCAGAAGTGTCTCTTCAGGTCCTTGTACATTTTAGTGGTTCCCGGATGTACTGTGTACCTAGTACGATATGCCTCATCAAATAACTCCCTCTTTAGCTCGACACTGGATGACATAACCAGTCTACCCTTCATGCGTAGACCTCTATCTGCTCCAATGGTCTAATCAGCCTTAGGCTCTTTGGAAATCTCCTCCTTTCAGATTTGAATCCAAGAGTCTTCTAGCTGAGCTCTAACAACTCTGGTACTCCAAGATGGTTGCACTGACACAGCTTCCAAAAATACACTGGTTCCACCAATCTCGGGTCTGAAATCAAACTTGCTAAGAGTAAGAAGATCTCGATACAATGAGCACCTCAAAGACGAAACCCGATGTCGACGCTTCCTGCTAAAAGCATCTGCTACGACGTTCACCTTCCCCGGATGATACTGGATCGCGAACTCGTAATCCTTAATAAACTCAATCCACCTCTTCTGTCTCTGGTTGAGCTCCTTCTGAGAGAAAAGACACTTCAGACTCTGATGGTCTGTGAACAACTCAAACTGCACTCCATACAAGTAGTGTCTCCATGACTTTAGTGTAAATACCACTCTGCTAACTCCAAGTCATGAGTGAGATAGTTCTGCTCATGCACCCTCAACTACCGTGAGATATATGCTACAACCCTCTGAGTCTGTATCAAGAAACCTCCTAAACCTACCAATGATGCATCTGTGTAGACCAAAAATGTCCTGTCGCTGTTTGGAATAGTCAAAACTGGCGCTGAAGTCAACTTAGTCTTCAAAATATCAAAGGCCTTCTGGCACTCCACGCTCCAAATGAACTGTACACCCTTCTTCGTAAGGCGTGTAAGTGGCATCGAAATCTTCGAGAAGTCCTGGATGAACTTCCTATAATAACCGGCTAATCCTAAATAGCTATGAATCTCTGTCACCGTCTTTGGTGGTTCCCAATCAAGAACTGCTATAACTTTAGTCGGATCTACTACTATGCCCTCTCTACTGATGACGTGGCTGAGAAATCTGACTTCTGAAAGCCAAAATTCACACTTGCTGAACTTGGCATAATACTGATGATCCCACAGAGTCTGCAAAGCTAACCGTAGATGCTGCTCGTGTTCTACCTCCGATCTCGAATAAATAAGAATATCATCGATAAAAACAATCACAAACTGATCCAAGAAAGGACGGAAAACCCGATTCATCAAATCCATGAATACAGCGGGTGCATTGGTCAACCCAAATGGCATTACCATGAACTCGAAAGATCCATATCGAGTCAGAAAAATGGTCTTGGGAATATCCATCTTCCGAATCCGCAACTGATGATAACCAGAACGAATATCAATCTTCGAGAAATACTACGCTCCCTATAACTGTTCGAACAAGTCATCAATCCTAGGTAATGGGTACCTATTCCGGATAGTTACGTTGTTCAACTTTCTATAATCAATGCACAAACGCATATTGCTGCCCTTCTTCTTCACGAAGAGAACTGGCGCTCCCCACGGAGAATGACTCCGATGAATAAAACTCTGAGCTAATAACTCGTCCAACTGGGTCTGAAGCTCCCTCATCTCAGCGGGTGCCATGTGATAGGGTGCGTGGGACATCGGGGCTGTGCCCGGCTGCAACTCAATACAAAACTCGACCTCTCTCACAGGAGGTAACCCAGGTATGTCCTGAAAGACATCATAATACTCTGAGACAACTCTAGTCTCCAATAAATCAATACTCTGATCCTGTCGCATCACCTCCTCGATGTACGCCAGAAATGACTCCACAAAACGGTTGCCTTAAGAGGTTGCCACAATCATCTCAGACCCATCGGACGCTCACAAATTGACTGTCTTCGCAAAGAAGTCAATACTAACATGGTAGGAAGACAACCAATCCATACCAAGGATAACATCGAACTCGGACATATGCAACACTATCAAATCGATAACGAACTCCGACTCATCTAAACTGATAGTACATCTCCTACAAATGCTCTCCAGAAGCGATATCTCATCTAAATGGGTGGAAACTGATAAACGGGTGTCTAAAGGCTAAGCTACGAGCTGGAGTCTAGTCATAAAAACAAACGAAATGAAGGAATGTGAAGCTCCCGAATCGAAGAGAATATGGGCGGGACAAGAATTCACAAGGAACGTACCCTCCACTACTGCTCCGCTGGCTCCATGATCATGCGGTACTACCGTATATACTATACCTGCGGCTGGAGATTGCTCTGCTGCTAGTGCTGGAGAATACATGACTATCAGCCCCCTGAGGAACCTCCTGAACTGCACGAATCTGCCCCTCAATCTTCTGGGCTACTAGCGGTACCTCTAGCCTCATATGCTGACCTACCTCTGCCCTGATCTCTCTGCTGCTGCTGGTTCGGGCCCTTGCCCTACTGAGCTCCTGCTGGTGCACTGCGGCACTCTGATGCCTTATGTCTGACCTTGCGATAGTTATAGCGGACTCCCTGAAACTTGCGCTGCTGATGCGCTCTCTGATGCGCTCTTATGTGGGCCCTGATGCTGCTGCTGAGATCCCGAAAAAGGTCTCTTGTTCTTACCCTTGTCCACGGTCTGTCTTGCCTTGGTCTTCCCTTCCTTATCCTTCTGGAACATGACAGTCTCAATCTCTTGTGAGGTGGCGGCCTCAGCTACCTCTCGAACTGAATAGAACTTCCTCGAGACGAGGTATCGACGAAGATTAGGGCGAAGCCCTGCTAGGAACATCTGAGCCTGGCGCTCTCCTGTCTGCCACATACCCGTGAAGTGCAGCAACTCCATGAACCTGCTCTCAAAATCTACGACTGACATGTCCCTCTGAGTCAATCGGGACAACTCAAGTTCCTTCCCAGTCCGTGCTGTAGAAGAAATATACTATCCATCAAAGAAATATATGAAATCCTCCCATGTGAGGGTCATCCGGTGCTCTGGAGTGAACTGGAGTCGATACCATCTCCCGGCGTCTCCCTTCAGACTGTAGGATGACAATCTCTGCTTCTAGACCGAATCCACATTAAGTATATCGAGGGTGTTACTCACATGCTCCTTCCACTTATGGGCTGCAAGAGGGTCTGATGACCCCTGAAACTCTGGTGCTCTCTTCTTTTGATACCTCTCTACCATACGAAGCCAGGTCTCCTGCTCTGCGGCTCTATCCGGGACTACTGGTAGAATAGCTACAGGTGTAGTCTCTGGGGGTCTCTTGCTGATAGGAACGACTAGTATCCTCTATGGCTGATCTGCTGGTGGTGATATGATTCGCCACAAGCTCCTCAATTGCTGCCATCCTAGCGACTATGCGAGCCATAAGATCTATAAGATACTGGAGAGCCTGCACCAGCTCAGGTGGTGCCTGCTGTGGCTCAGGTTGAGCTTGCGGTGGCTCAGGTGGAGCCTGTTGTAGCTCAGATAGAGCCTGCTGTGACTCTGCCTGTCCAGCTCTCCGAGTACGAGGTCTACCACATCCTGCCATCTCTCTGATCATAAGAAATAAGAGTTCATGAGTCAAAATAGACATATATACATACATAATGTATCACAATACGATTTTCACAACAATTTAGTATTCACACAAATACTTTATGTTTACACAAAATAGTTGTCATAATAAAAAAAAAATTCTCAAATTTTGAGATATACGCATATATCGTCCTCACTCATACTAGGAAATCCTTATGCACTCTATACATGAATCCTAAGAAACTCTATCCTAGCTCCACGACTCGACACAGGATGATCCTAAGGATAATAGAACTAGAGCTTTGATACCAACTGTGACACCCCTGGGTTCACACAAGGCTGCAGTATAGGGTGAAACCAAGAATATCAAACCTGCCATGCACCACACCGTGCAATAACATGTTTCACCATCATAATAACTATCTCTCTAGTAGAGTCAACAACATGTGTAGGTACAAAAGCAAGTAAAAGATAATACAAGAGTCAACTGATGAAATAATAGAGATCAAATTAATATTCCATCATCTAACATACTGAAATACAAGTCAATATTTGAAATGAATAATTTGGAGTTCTCAACAAGTCTCAAATACAAAATGTCTGAATAAGAGGAAATAAGGCACACAGTCTTTACAACTTCTAGAATAAAACCCTCAAATGTCTAAACAAAAGTCTATAATGGAGCTCAAAAGAAAATATAACTAAAATAGACAGTTGACGCTAAAGTGCATCGCCATCAACCTGCGACTCTCCAGGCACCTGGCTCGTTACCTGAAAGGGGGAGGGGCAACGAGTGTCAAAGCGCTAACGAGTAACATCACAACCAACCCCAAAGGAAAAGGCTCGTTGTATACAGAAAATACAGTTAATACATATATAAATAAAGTCACTGATCCTATTTAGGTAATTACAACATGAGCATAAGTACGTCGAGCGAAATAATCCAAACAAGGAAACCCTCATGTATATACCATGTAGTTCAAATTGTAAATCCCTATGTATAAGAGGATTTTAGTATTTAGGAAATTACAACACGAGCATAGGTACGTCGAGCGAAATAATCCAAATAAGGAAACCCTCATGTATATACCTTATATCTCAAATTGTAAATCCCTAAATACCAAACCCAAAATCTAATACAAGAATAATAATAAAAGAAGACAAACCCATCTCAGAACTTAAAATACTGTGTCATGTCATAACCCACATAAGTGTCATGTCCAGCCTATGCAAGTTTGAGTGACATACTCAAGGTCTAAATGGGTGTCCAACACATGGACTAAACTATATGTAGTGAATGTCCAACACATGGACTGCATCTGAAAATTGTCCAACACATGGACTAAAAAATGAATGTCCAACACATGGACTGAATGTGATAAATGCCCAACACATGGACTACACTAAGAAGTTTATGAAAAGATGCATATACACTAATTTCACACGTGTCTCGGTATGCAAATCTAAACTCGTGTCCATAAGTCATCTCACATGTAGAAATATAAAATAAACATAATTTTCTAATATCAGATATTCGAGGTGACTCCTCGCTCACATAGAAGCACGCAATAACTGTCAACATGCTCAAACAGTTTCGGTTAAAGCGAAACAACTCAAACAGATCCAAAACGAGGAAAAACTAGAATTTTCCTCATCAGTCGACTCATGAGTCGACTGTGATCATTGGTCGACTCGTTGGTCGACAAGACAGAACAGAAGAAAAGAAAGAAGGCTGGAAATTTTTTGTCAGTCGACTCATCAGTCGACTCATCAATCGACTCATGAGTCGGCTGATAAGTCGACTTATTGGTCGACTGAGCAGAAAATTCCCAGTTTCGCATATGTTGTGTATTTTATAAAATTTTCAAACTAACATGATTTCTTTTATCATTTTCAGCAGCATATATTTGGTTCTAACATAAGTGTACAAACTGGAACGAAATATTTGCATGTGATTTCTTACACAAAAACCCTAAACATATTTATACATGTTTAAAACGGATTTAAAAATCAATAAATCGCCAGGAAACCAATATTTAATTCTAATTCCAGATCTGGATCTACATTACAAAAATTTTGGTGAGCTTTTTTATAAACTGAAAATGTAGATCTTGCAACTCGTAATATAAGGCATCTATCTTTATGCACAAAAATACGTTTTAGGCTCAAAAATCCGAAATAAAACTCAAAGAAAATTATACAAACAGTGGGTAAGGGCTGGGCAAGATGTTACTCGCCTCTGATATGCTGAAAAACTCCTGAACCCTCTGGGAAACGATCCTCCTTCGACAGCACCTCAAAAATCCTACTAAAATCCTCTGAAAATTCCCCCAAAATCACCAAACACTAAGCTAGGGTTTAAGGGGAGAGAGGGGGCTAGGGTTTTTGGGTTCTGTAGGTGTTCTCGGGTAGGAGAGATAATATATGAGCGGTCAAACCCGAAACAAAAACGAACAAACCCGCAAACTAAAAGAAAAATCGAAATCAGCCCGTCTGTCGACTCATTGGTCAACTCATAAGTCGACTCAATGGTCGACTCATAAGTCGACTCAAAAGTCGACTGAGCAGACATTTTCTAGATCCATGCATGTTTTGCTAATTTGCCAAAACCAATGTACAAAACTCTATAAAAATATACTTATACACATCTAATAAGTTGATATCAAGTATATCTATGACCTCAAGCCATTTACCATAATAGAATTATTCATCATCAATAATTCACATATACTTCTAACAAAAATACGGGGTTTTACATTCTTCCCCCCTTAAAAGAATTTTATCCTCGAAATTCAGAAATCATATTCAAACAATTGATATTACTCTAGATAAGCATATAGCGATATTTATATTTAACAATCCAGGATGACTATATACACACTCAACCCTTAATCAAATAGAACTAGTACGTCGGGCAAAAAATCCAAACAAGGAACCCCCTATATATATACCATGTGTTCCAAAAGATTAAGAATTAAGCGGAAATATCCTCATTCTAGTGTTAAATCTAAATATAATCACACAAATAATCATACACATAAATCAATCCACTTCCTCAATAGGTGCAGGAAGTAGCGCTACATAACATCTTCGCGCTCTTGAAAATCATCTTCGATGTCTATACTTAACCATCTAAAATGTAAATACTCCGACTTAACCCCTAACTAAATAGAACAAGTACATCGAGCGAAAAATCCAAACAAGGAACCCCTCATATATATACTATATGTTCCGAGTACTTAGGAGATAAGTGTTAATACCCTCATTTTAGTGTTAAGCATAAACATCGCGATACATGTAATCATAAGTCATATATATAAGTCATACAAAAATTTAATTTACCTACTCTAACATATGTGGGTAGTCGCGATGCATGTCCTCTTCGTACTCCCAAGAAATCTCCTCAACACCTCTTCGCTTCCCCTGAACTTTCATCAAAGGAATTACCTTGTTTCTAAGCCTCTTGTCCTCTCTGGCAAGTATACAAACCGGAATCTCAATATGTGACGCCCCTGTTTTCACTCATGGCTGCAGTCTAAGGTGAACCCAGAGATGTCAAACCTGCCATGCACCCACACTATGCAACAACAAGTTTCACCAATCACAGTAATATCCTCTAGTGGGGTCAAATAAAAGCGTAGGTACAAAACAGGCAAAGAAGTAGAACGACTGCCGGGACCCGATCACCGAGGAATTCATCCTCCAGACCTGCCACAACAACCTCGCGTTGGACGTGCTAGAAGCAATGGGGACAGCACCATCCAATACATGGAAGGACTTGAAAGTCCGGGGAGAGCAAGCTGAGCGATTCCTCAAGAGGAAGAAGGCGGAAAGAGGCCAACCGGCGACGAGTGTTCCAAAGCAAAACTTCGTCCCACGGGGGAAAGGTAAGGCACAAGCTAATGCAGTTGATGCTAATCAAACCTTTCAATTGCAACCACAGCAACAGCAGCCACAGCAACAAGCACCCCAACAATCTCGAGGACAATGGCAACAACGGCCTCAGAAGCAGAAATCTGCGGAGCCGAGGTTTCCTAAAGTGTACTCCTTCAAGGATGATGAAGTTCCCGGCATCTTCAAATACCTGTTGGAGAACAACAAGATCCAGTTGCCGGCGATCGTGGATCAAGAAGGGGCCAGCAAAGTGACGGATCCAAAGTACTGCGCGTACCACAGAGCGGTCCACCACCCTACGAGATCATGCTACCACCTCAAGGACAAGATCCAGGCGTTAATCGACGTAGGAGTCATAACCCCGAAACCAGCCAAGAATGTGGGGGCCAACGCAGTGTCAATCAGTTTTGGGTCGGTGCCTACAACTTGGTTCGAGCCAAAACGCGTCACCAAAGTCGGGATGAAGACGGTGAATGACGATCCGCACGGACAGCGCCAAAAGGGACTTGTGCCGCACACAACCCCAAATGGCGAAATCCTTTGGGTTCATCCAGATCTGATTGGAGATGAACAATGGGCCGGTTCGTCATCCGGGAGGAAGTCTAAAGGAAAAGGGAAGTCTTGTTATGGAGTCTCTGCTATCCCAGGGGAAGATGACGAAAGAATCTCCACTTTCCTGCTCTCTGAAGAAGAACAAGAAGCTTTTGCGACACGGAGCGGAAATGAATACCACTACAATTATCCGCCACCTAGTGAGCAGGGGGTGAACAAGCGGGGACCAGCCAAAACTCTCACGGAGATGGGAGTGATTGCAAGTCCCACACCGGGTAAAGAAGCTCTACGACAACCGGTGAATAAACCAAAAGAGAAGAATCCCCAAGAGGTACAGAATCCGAAGCAGTCTCGTTTCAGTCGTCCAATTGGAAGAGACAAACCGGAAAGCTCGAAGACTCCGCATAGCTTCGACATTATGGCGCAATTAGCCAACATTCCTGCACGGATAACGCTGTATGAGTTGCTGCGATTATCCAAAGAAACCAGGGAGGCCCTACAAGAAGCTTTGGCCAATGCAGAGGTATTTCTGACTCAAGTCAAGCCGATACCTGAACAGCCAGAACCGCTGAGTCAACAGTGCAACATAGCGACTAAGAACCTTCCCTGCATTACTTTCACCAAAGAAGATATGCAGACGAAGAATTCGAACCACGATCGGCCGTTATATTTCGTCGGATACATTGGCTCCAGCCAAGTCAACCGAATCCAAGTGGATCCGGGTTCTGCTGTGAGTATTATGCCGCTTCGATTGATGCATTTCCTCGGCATCCCAGTAAGCAAGTTGGCGTCCACAGGCACTGTTATTTATGGATTCAACACTAGTGGGTCAAGACCCTTGGGTAAGATCCGGGTGAAGTGCCAGATGGGAGATCTGAAGACAGAAGTCACGTGTTATGTGATCGATGCGGAGACTTCGTACAACTTACTATTGGGTCGGCCTTGGATCCATAGTAACGTGATAATTCCCTCTACTCTCCATCAGTGTTTGAAGTATGTCGACACTGACAATGAGGTTAGGACGGTGGTCGCGGATAAGCAACCATTCAAGGGGTATGAGAATTATTTCACCGATTCTCTCCTTTATGGTAACGAATCCGATACTGAACCATCGGCCCAGGGCACAGACAGCGGAGAAGAAGCTGATTCTGAAGCCGGATTCGATTACAATGGCGGTTTTGTTTTAAATGACATTGTACCCTTTGTAATCAATCTTGACGATGAACAATCGTCAGATGGAGGTTGTAACTGGCAACTTGCCGATATTGCAATAAAAGATGATTTAGAGTACTCCTTGTCTCTTGATGATGTGATAAAAGAGCTGTACGACAATCCTGAGTTGTATATGCCGATCCGATCATCCTATGTAACGAAGGAACACCTCCAGCATTCTTTCGGAACAACCATGGTCATCCCGAACAAAGTAAGAGGTGCTAAAGAAGTGATTTACGGTAAAGGAAAAAGCTCTCCGTTACCAGATCATTTCCTAAGTGAAGACGAAGATGATGACAAACCTGGTCGACATCTATCCAAGTATAGTCCAGAAGCGCGCAAGCTCATGGAAAAGCAGGGCTACGATTTCACACTCGGAGAAGGTTTATACTTCGATCGAGGTCCTCGTAATCCAGCCAAAGCAGTATATGTACCAAAAGGTAAACCTGAGGATTATTATAAATATGGGCGAGGCTTAGGTTATGTTTCATCAGATGACGAATGTGGTTGGCAAATTATCGATCAAATTGCTAACAAAGCCAAGAAGGGATACTCTCCCGATGCTTCAGAGTGGGACTCCGATACAAGTCTGGGAGAAGTTTTCAAAACCCTAATGGCGAACATGACTACAGCTGATCCATCCACCATGGAAGACGACGATCAAATGCCAACATGGGAAGACCCGTGGGTTCACCATCTGAATATGCAGTATGGCGATAGGTTCGAGCAAAGAGAACCACCCACTGAAGATAAAATAGTCCAGATTAACATGGGTGATGAAGCTAACCCAAAGCCTATATTCATCAGCGACAGTCTTCCCCCAGATGAGAAGGAGGAATTGATTGCTCTCATCAGGGAATATATCGACGTCTTCGCATGGAATTATGAAGACATGCCAGGGCTCGACCCCAATGTCGCAATGCACCGCCTCGATATCAAGCCGGATGCCAAACCTGTCAAGCAACAGCAAAGACGGTTTCGTCCGCAGATTATGGAAGCCATTGAGGCAGAGGTTAAGAAGTTGATCGAATCAGGATTTATCCGAGAGGAACAACATCCAGACTGGTTAGCCAACATCGTTCCCGTCATGAAGAAGAATGGCAAAATCAGGATTTGCATCGACTTCAGGAACCTGAATGAAGCATGTCCGAAAGACGATTTCCCTCTCCCGATCACGGATGTCATTATCGACAATACATGTGGATTTGAGAGGATGTCCTTCATGGATGGATTTTCGGGATATAACCAGATCAAGATGCATCCAGAGGATGAGAAGCATACGGCGTTTAGAACACCCCTCGGCGTTTTCTGCTATACGGTGATGCCTTTCGGCCTGAAGAATGCCGGTGCCACATACCAGCGAGCGATGACTAAGATTTTCCAAGAACATCTCAGGAAAACAGTCGAATGTTACGTTGATGATTTGGTTGTGAAAAGCCGCAACAAGGAAGATCACATCAAGGATTTGAAGACAATGTTCGATCTCATGAGGAGTCATCAGTTGAAGATGAACCCCACTAAATCATTTCTTGGAATGTCCAGCGGAAAATTTCTTGGGTTCGTCGTCACCACTAAGGGTATACATATCGATCCTGATAAGGTGAAGGCGATACATGAATTGCAGCCCCCGAGGAATCTGAGAGAACTCAGAGGATTGCAAGGGCGTTTAGCTTATATCCGGCGTTTCATCTCAAATCTTTCTGGGAAGTGCCAACCGTTCTCTAAGCTGAACAAGAAAGGAGTATCATTCATCTGGGATGATGCCTGCCAAAAAGCGTTCGAAGATATCAAAACATATCTGGCGAACCCTCCTGTTCTCGTTGCACCGAAATCTGGTAAACCGTTCTTGATTTATCTCAAGGCGATGAACCACTCGATAAGTGCCTTACTAGCGCAAGACGATGATAACGGTCACGAACAGGCAGTTTATTACCTCAGTCGGACCTTGGTAGGCGCTGAGTCTCGATATCCGATGATTGAGAAAGAATGCCTTGCATTGGTATTTGC
This sequence comes from Asparagus officinalis, assembly GCF_001876935.1. NCBI lineage: Eukaryota > Viridiplantae > Streptophyta > Magnoliopsida > Asparagales > Asparagaceae > Asparagus > Asparagus officinalis. The sequence continues at coordinate 52,022,632 of NC_033803.1, read as the reverse complement.
GATGCAAAAGATGCGGCATTACCTAGTGGGACAGACGATCTACGTTATCTCCAACGTTAATCCAGTACGGGTGTTTATGACGCAACCGGCCTCTATGAATTGGCGACTAGCGAAGTGGGCCCTTCTCTTGTCCCAATACGATTTGCACTTCAAGCAGCAGAAGTCGATAAAAGGACAGGCGATTTGTGACCTTTTGGCGGCAAACCCGACCACAGATACGGCAGAAGTATATGATGACTTGCCGGATGAAACCCACGAGGTTAACACCACATCACACCAACAAGTATGGCAATTATACTTCGATGGTGCCTCAAGGGCAGTTAATAGAGTAATAACCCCGGGATGTCCTACAGTTTCCTCTGGAGTTGGAGTCGTCTTAATCTCCCCTGGAAAGCACGTGATGCCTCGGGCTTATTCGTTGACTAGTCCGTGCTCCAATAATGTTGCCGAATACAACGCGCTTCTCATTGGACTCAGTTTCGCCAAAGAGCTGGGGGTCGAATATCTCGAAGCTTTTGGAGATTCGCAATTGATAGTCAACCAAGTTCGCGGTGAGTATGAAGTCAGGAATCAAGACCTGATCCCGTACCACCAGGAAGCCATCAAAATGGCGGAATCTTTCGAAGAATTCTTTATTGAATACATCCCTCGTCTCCAGAACGCTTATGCAGACGCACTGGCGGCACTAGCAGTATCACTGGCACAGCCTCCCGAAGCTGAGCTGTTAGTCACAGTACGGACGCATCAACTCTGCGTACCCATATACAGTACGGAGATTGAAGAAGAAGAGGATAGAAACGTGAACGCCAAAGAGGTGAATTCAACTCAAATTGGGTCTGAGTCCCGAGATTGGCGTTTTCCTATCATCGACTACGTCCAATATGGTATCTTGCCAGAGGATGTAAAAGAAAAGGAATCAATCCGCCGAAGAGCTCCAAGATTCTTCTATAATACTGAAACCCATACATTATACCGTAGAGGGTACGACGGTCTTTTACTCCGATGCCTTTCGAACAGAGAAGCAAAGGAAGTTCTTAAGGAAGCACACGAAGGAGAATGTGGTGCGCATCAGCCCGGTCCTAAACTGTATGATCGCATCAGGAGGATGGGATATTTCTGGCCAACGATGGTTCGTGACGCAATCGAATACGCACGAGAATGCCACGCTTGCCAGATACATGCGAATTATATGCATCAACCGCCAGAGCAGTTGCACACGTCAACCACGTCTTGGCCGTTCGAGACTTGGGGCATGGACATAGTCGGTCCTATTTTTCCCCCTTCAGTCAAAGGTGATCGGTTCATCCTCGCGATCACAGATTATTTCTCAAAGTGGGCTGAAGCGATTCCGCTTAGAGAAGTGAAGACGAACAACGTCATCAATTTCATCAAGCATCATGTCATTTACCGACACGGCGTGCCAAGAAGGATCATTCATGACAACGGTCCACAGTTCATAAGCAATGCCTTCGTCAGATTCTGCGACAAGTTCAAAATTGAAGATGTTTCATCAACACCTTATTATCCCGCCGCGAATGGATTAGCGGAGGCGTTTAACAAGACGATCATCAAGATCTTGTCAAAGCTCGTGAAGACCAATAAACGAGACTGGGACGATAAACTCGGTGAAGCACTCTGGGCTTATCGCACCACCATACGCACTCCTACGGGAGCTACTCCGTACTCGTTAGTATATGGATGCGAAGCGGTGCTACCTTTGGAAATTCAAATTCCCTCCCTTCGGATCGCTCTCGCAACGGAGATGACGACCGAAGAACAACATCAGAAGCGTCTCGAAGAGCTCGAGAGGCTGGATGAAAAGCGTTTGGAGGCTCAACAACACATCGAGTTTTACCAAGCCAGGATGTCAAGGGCTTTTAACAAAAGAGTCCGACAGAGAAGCTTCAAGGAAGGAGATCTGGTCCTCGCTGCTCGCCGACCAATAATTCTCACCTCCAAGAAGAAAGGTAAATTCGAACCCAAATGGGAAGGACCGTTTGTAATAGACACAGTCTATTCAAACGGCGCATATCGCCTGATTACTCAAGAGGGCGCCAGGCAATTAATGCCAATAAATGGGAAGTTCCTGAAAAAGTACTATCCCTAGTACATTCAGGATAACTCGTTTACCGGGAAGTTCCTTGAAGAATATTACACTTAATATTCTAGAGGATAACCCAAAATCATTGTCACCACCAAAATCCCTCACTGATCAATTTCAATTGACAGTGAGTCCACCAAAAATGTTTTTCTGGCCCTCTTGATTCTCTCCATGAGCAAGAGGTCCACTTTCAGTTCGGAGTCCCTTTTCGATAAACGAAAGAACTCCTTCCCTTTTTCTCTTTGGTTAAACCTTGTTCATGGTTATAACCGGAGTTGAAAATTCCACTTCGATAAACGAAGAACCCATTTTCAGTTTAGATAACTCATCCTATAAAAGGCAAGTTTATCTAAATTTTCCAGATTCTCGGAGTGGACACCCCACTTCTAGTTTCTTCCTCGCTGGAAATAGAATATAAAATTCTTCCTTTCCAGGATCAGGGAATAGAATATAAAATTCTTCCTTCCTTGTTTTCGGGTTCGCCTTCACCCTAAAAGAAGACCGGGAAATAGAATATAAAATTCTGCCTTTCCCGCATCGATCTTTTCCGAAATTTATCAATTTAGGATTCATCCTAGGAAGTTTATCCCGAATCCTAAGCAGGGATAAGTCTGCGCCTAACACGCGCTGCCGGTTTAGTCTTTTTCCGCACAAAAAGACACCAGAGTTCGATTCTGGGGTATTCTATCCTGAAACCTAAGCAAGGATAAGTCTGCGCTTAACCTGCGCTGCCGGTTAGTTCTTAACCGTTAAAAAGAACACTCGTCCGCATATTCAACATTGCGGCAGGTTGTTATTAATAACACCAAAATCCATGCCTTACACGCATGGGGAATTTCATCCTGAATCCTAAGAAAGGATATGCCGACGCCTAACACGCGTCGCCGGTTTAGTCTTTTTCCGAACAAAAAGACACCAGAGTCCGATTCTGGGGTATTTTATCCCGAAGCCTAAGTAGGGATAAAGTCAACACCTAACACGTGTTGCCGGGTAGCCTATTCCCGTAACAATGGCGAAGTCTATGTATTCGACATCATAGCACGAAGTCTAAGGGAGTTCATTCCCTTAGCACAACGTTACATGCGGAACGGATTCCGATAATCCGCATGCTAGCCCGACTCAAACGGTAGTCGGTAAAGGCTAATCAAACCCGTTGAAGGCTGGGGGTTAGCCAAAAATCCTAAAGTCAACACCTAACACGTGTCGCCGGGTAGCCTATTCCCGTAACAATGGCGAAGTCTATGTATTCGACATCATAGCACGAAGTCTAAGGGAGTTCATTCCCTTAGCACAACGTTACATGCGGAACGGATTCCGATAATCCGCATGCTAGCCCGACTCAAACGGTAGTCGGTAAAGGCTAATCAAACCCGTTGAAGGCTGGGGGTTAGCCAAAAATCCTAAAGTCAACACCTAACACGTGTCGCCGGGTAGCCTATTCCCGTAACAATGGCGAAGTCTATGTATTCGACATCATAGCACGAAGTCTAAGGGAGTTCATTCCCTTAGCACAACGTTACATGCGGAACGGATTCCGATAATCCGCATGCTAGCCCGACTCAAACGGTAGTCGGTAAAGGCTAATCAAACCCGTTGAAGGCTGGGGGTTTGCCAAAAATCCTATGAGTATTATGGTCAATCATTTCAAACGTGATGAGGAATCATAATAAAGATAAAGATAAAAACCAATTCCACTAAAGAGAATCAAATGTCAAGGTTTTCAGCAAATAAAATCATACATCAAGCCCATGGCTAAGAATCTGCTGACTGAATTCAGATAACTTCTCGTCATAAGAGCGTCTAAGCTCCTCCTGCAACTCAGCTCTAACAGACTCTTCGTTCGCAGCTAAAGTCCTCACAGCATCCTCCTCTGTCTCAGCCAGTCTCTGCTTCAAGGACTTCAGCTCATCAGATAAAGCAGCATTTGCTTGCTGATTCTGCATCTTTGTGTCTTCCTTCTCACGGAGTTCTCGTCGGAGCTGATCTATCTGAGAATCAAGCTCCTCGAGGAAAGAAGATCTAGTGGCGAAATCAGCCTCAACTCGATCTATGCGGTCCCGCTGCACCTGAATCTCGAGCTCAGCAACCATCCGAGTACTGCGCCATGTCTGTAAGCGAGCATCCAACTCGGCAGCAACGAATGAAGAGGCACCTGTATCCCGGAGCTCATGAAACATCTGAAGCTCACGCTCTAAGCGATCAAGGTCATCAACCATAGCCGTCGCTAGATCCGGACATCCTATGTCCCTAATCAAGTTTATCTTGGAATCGAGGTAGGGCTTAAATTGGCGAAGAGAAAGTCCGTCGTGGAGGAGTTTGCCAATTATAACAGTCAGGGAGGAGAAATAAGAGCGGACTTCTACGCTGATGATGATCTTCTCAGGGTCATCCCCTGATAACAACTCCTTAACGAGGATATGAAGCTGAGAAGGAAGCCCTACACAAAGAAGAGAAGTTCGTCAAAAGCCTCAATGAGGAAATGAACGGCATCGCTCAGCTAATTAAATTATACCTCCTTCCCCTCGAGTCACTGGGGGTGATGGAGATGTAACAACTGTAGCTGCATCGACTGGTGGAGTTGGTCGCACAGCCGGCTCAACATGGTCTTTCTCAACAAAAGCTCCTGTCAAATTCAAAACAGAATTCGCAGAGGCGTTACATTATAGCTGCATTAGTCAAGGTCGACTAGTCCTATAATCAACTCAGCAGGAGGCACATACCTTCAAAGGAACCATCCTCAGGATTGTTAGCAAATGCGGACTCAGGAAACATGTCTCCAGGTAGCTGGTCATTAATCTGAGGTGAGCTATATATGTAGTGCATCATAGGAGTGTCCGCAAACAGGCTTCCCTCGTCAAAATCGTCGATGGAGAAATCTGACATAAAAGAATATAAGTGCCAAAGAATAATGAAGAGACTACAACTAATGGAAATGAGTTACCTCTCACGGGTGCATCAGCCTCTTCGTTTCCAAGGTTCGCCTCCTGCAAATTATCTGAAGGAGCAAGGAGTAGAGGACAGTTAGAGGATACACAAATTCATTAATGTATTATCTAAAGAAATACGCTGTCAGTGATAGATGTACCTTGACTCACAGAATCTGGTCCTACACTGATCTCCTCCCTAATGTCAGCAACCCCTGTAGACTTCTCTACAGGGGGTAGTGGGTCAGACTCATCGGGAGATAAGGGAACAGGATCGGGACTCATCTCATCCTCCCCACGCACTCCTATATAGAAATGGAAAAGCATGAGTCAATGTTCAGAATAACCAAGAAAATGGTTCAAAGAGTAGACGTTACCTCTGTCACTAATAGGGTCATCTCCAGCCAGATCCATGTCAGATGCTCGTGAAGCTACACGAGGTTTGCGGGCCAATCTCTTCCGCCTAGCAATAGGGATCGAAGGTCTCGCCTGGGGAGGAGAACGGAAATCTTCATCCTGAGCAACTGTGGTCTCTGGAACATCAAACCATAGTCAGTTTCAACACTTCTGGAAGATAGAAGAAAAAGATGAAGTGCAAACCTCGCTCGGAAAAGTCATCGTAATCTTCGGGATCCCCGCCTGAAGCCTCGTCTGTGGAATGGAATGTCCTCTGTCCCTCTTCGTCAATCCGACGAGTCTTGTTCCGTATCCTCTGTGCCCGGGCGTTTTCCCGAATCCTGCGGGAATCAACCTGGGAAGCTGCCTCAGCCTCTAACTCTGCGATTGGCTTCACAGGGATAGTCTTGTTGGCTGCTAACAACCATTTGCAGCTCAAGAAAGTAAGGTTCAACTGCCGGTCAGCACTCGGGAGACTAAATCTAACACCAGTACAGCCAGTCACGGTCCACAACCAAGCGCGGAGACCGTCTATCAAACCACTATGAGTACGAAGCTGCTGACGAGGATTCCCAATGTAAAGCTGGTCATAGCCAAACTGGCGAGCGAATCGGCACGGTAGATATGGTTCGATGAAGCACTGATCCCTCACCCGGAAAGTCAGATAGCCGGGCCTAATATTCACTAGCCAGTTGAAGCAGCCGATGTCTAAATAAGTCCGGTACTCTCTAGGCCTCTCATCATCTATCAAGCATTCACCATATCGACCGGAGAACTGCGGAAAACAAGTAGAGAATGCCCAACACTTATGGACCTGCAACTGCTGTCTGACATCAGAAAATCCGCGGCCCTCCCACCTGCCATTCTCAAGCAACTGTAGCAGGGGAACAGAATGGTCTGTGGCGTTCGGCACCGACATCATATCCGAGCGATGAAGGACAAACCAGGCCATCAGATAAGCGTACGGGAGCTCCACCTTAAGCGTGGGAATCTGACCTGGTAAATCGGTCTCCTTCCGTGTGAACGCACTGGAAAGCTGTCGAAGTCCTCGGTGAATATTAGCCACCATCACCGGAAGAAGTGAGAGTTCCTTCTTATAGGCGAGCTGAACTGCTGGGTAAAGTACCTCCAAGGGCAAGGCGTCGCCAGACTGATATGGAACCACGCACTTTTTCAACCAGATAGCAAGAAAGCCAGCAAGAAGTGTCATTGGTCGAATTGGTGCGGTAGCGTGCCACAAGAATGACTTGAACTTGGTCTTCGCAGGAAAGCCACCCTCAGGACCGCCGGTGGTGTAAGATTGAGCGCCGATCTTCTTCAGTAGACTGTTCACCTCTGAAGGAGTGAATGGGGCCAGCTCACAAATATCCTCGCCATGAGTGCTCTCCAGATTCTTGAACAAGTAGTTCGCAAATTGTTTCAGACTCACACATACCTTGGTCCTCTTTGCTAAGGGCTCCGACTGTGCCAAAGCAATATGGTAATGACAAGTGAGGTCCCATAGAGTCTCATAACGGTCAGGCATGCGATCTTTTAATTGGCTCAACTCATGACTGGAAGGAAAGTACTCCTGGTATAGCATCTGTCCCATGGACAAGCCAGAAATCCTGTGCATCTCGTGAAGAGCCAAGCCTAACTCCCCCTGCCGGGTCAGAAAAGTGTTCGAGTCTGGATTATATAGCTCGAACAAAGCACAGAAATGTCTCAAACTGACAGGCAAGCCATACACGGTGGCACGAACGGCTGCATACAAACTGCAAGCATGCAACTCCTCGCCCCATCGGCTCAAGACGTATGTCGTCATGCGGCTCCACCAAGACTTGTCCGAAGAGTGGACCCAACCGTAAAACCTGTGACGTGTCGCTGGCATCTCCCGTCCCAGAACAGCGAGACGATTCCTCAAGGTGGAAGCGGTAGCAAGGAACTCGTTACGTGGTGGTTCGTCCAGCCCCAATACACCAGGACGCAATCCGGTAACACGACTTCTGCACGAACCAGGAACCGCCGAATGAGTGATATAGCCGCAATGGACACTCATATGATCCTCTGTCAAGCGCCACGACATCTCCCGTGTCACAGCCTGACATCTGAGCTCAGTCAATGAACGATGCCGAGGAATCTCCGGCAAGTATATGAAGCCATTGCCGGTCTTGTGAAGCCAATGCTCAGCACCAATGAATACGGCTTCTGGGTCATCGACAGAATCACCAAATAGGAAATCGCTCTTTCGAAGAGGCTGAGTAGAGCTGGCGTCCTTCACAAAAGGCGCATCTGTGATTAGCTGGCGAATAGCTCGATGACCACCTTCCCTCACCACTTGGGCAACCTCAGTCGACGTGTCCGAAGCAAACTGAGGGGTAGCTGGAATAGGGGAAGGATCGTTGGAGTTCGAATAATGCTCGCCACGCCGTCCATATATTGCGTGGGACGGGAATGATCCAGAAGGGTACCCCACTGCAAAATAGACAGTTAAACACTGGTTAGTCTCGATTATAAAAGGAAATTGAACTCATCTTACAAATAGCTAAGATAGAGTCATTGCCTTATAAAGGGTGAGACGATTTGGCCACATTGTGCAATCACAAAACAGGGTATGTCGACAACATATCCCTGCCTTATAAAACGCAATGTAGTGTCAAATCGCCCCCTTTAATTTTGAGATATGGTTTTGACCAAGCAAAACATATCTTTGAAGCGTCGATCCTCACCAAGGAGAATCAAGGCTCTTCCCGATTGCCTCGCCAAGGAGAACAACGTGGGGTTTAAAAAAGGGTCAATTTACAAATTTATAAGAAAAAAAAGGGTTTATTTGCAAAAAGTAGCTCACCAGCATAAGAGGGAGGCGCGCCATCAACCGACATGGCAGGGGAACGACCTCTCGAGGCGCGAGACATGACGGCCTGCAAAATAACTCAAAGGGTTAGATTCAAAAAATAATTTCAGCCCTAATTTTTGCATAAAAACCCCTCAAAATTGCATTTTTACCCCCCTGAAAGATTAGCTCGAGGCATCAAATCACACCCTCAACCCTCACATATAACCCCACAAATGCATGAATTAAATTGAGCATGAAAAAGATCCAAATTGTGGAAGATTTACCTGAAGAAAGGCTCGAGATCCAACGAAGATGAGACCTTTTAGGAAACTTTCACCACGTGCTCGAGGGGTCTGAGAGGAATTCTAAAAAATGATTTTTTGAAGGATTTCTCAGTCAAGATCAAAAGGAAACCCAGATCTCGGATAAATATCAAAGTTTCGAGGAGAAAAGACGCTCGAGGGAAGAGAAAATTCAAAAAGGAGGAAGAGGGGGGGCCGGCCCTAGAAGAGAGGAGGAAAAGAAGAAAAAAGAAGCCAAAAAACCCTCTTTTATAGCCTTAAACCAGATCTGGCTGAACCAGACCAGACCAGACTGAACCAGACCAAGCCAAATTGGACCAGACTGAGCCAGAATGAGCCAAATTGAGCCAGAATGAGCCCAATTGAACCAGATTGAACCTGGCTGGACTAGACCAGACCAGAGTGAGCCAGAATAGGCCAGATTGAACCAGATTGAGTTAGATTGGACCAGTTTGGGTCAATTTCGAACCAGTTTGAACCAAATTCGAACCAGAATTCAAATTGGAGCTAAATTAAGCATCGAAACGAATTCAGATCAATCAATGGTTCGATCCCTCACCTAGTTAACCCCTCTCCCACATATTGGGAAGGGTCAGAAAGATTTTGAGCCCAAATACTGCCTTTTTTGAGACATCTTTGGACCGGTTCTGATCATTTGAGCACGGATTTACTCCAATAAGGTATACGAGTATAAACTATTTCCTATTGTTGTTGAGAAGTTCCTGGAGAATATTTTTCTAAAAATATTCTTAAGGATAACTCAATAACACGACGTCGGACAACGTGTCACAAGTGAGGATTCAACACCGACAATCGAGCGTTAGTTGCACGTCGAACCAACCAACACGAGTTAAAGATTGAAAAAATCAGGAATCGACTTCAAAGTTCAAATTCCAACAACGGTCAGACAATAAATGCAGCACCGGAACCCCTACAGGCATTCTACAAAGCACTGAATGGCCCGAAGGATTGAAGGAATACAGAACAAAAGTCATTTCCAGGTCCCGTTACACCGACAAAGGGTAGGGGCAATCATATCCAAAGCATTCCAGACTCTTCTATAAAAGAACGAGGCTGAAAAGCTTTGGAGGGGGTATCTGTAGGCGTATAAAACTGCTTATAGGTCCCTTGACACAGCTCGGCGCGATGATTCGACAAATCGACGAACGTTCAAGCAACGAAACGAACTAAAGAGGCTACAAAGCTAACGAACTGCATGTGAACAACGTTAGTGGTTCGGGGAGTCGACGGGTCTTCCAACAAAGTGGATTTGAACTCAAACACCGACTGAGTTTACTGCCAAATCCGGAATCAAGTCAACAAATCAACAAAACAACCGAACAACGGACAAAACAACCGGAAACAACGGAAAACGACAAAACCAGCGCACCTGGGGGAACTCGGCCCGAACCGAACCACCCTAAGGTGGCTCGGCCCAAGCCGAGCCACCCTAGGGTGGCTCGGTGGCCGAGCCACCCCAGGGTGGCTCGGCCAAGGCCGAGCCACCCTGAGGTGGCTCGGCCAAGGCCGAGCCACCCCTGGGTGGCTCGGCTATGGCCGAGCCACCTAGGGGTGGCTAGGCTCAGAACTGTGCAAACGCACAGTTCTGAGAGCCTATAAATAGGCCTGGTACTCGTTCATTTGGAGGACTTCTTCTGAAACTTTTGAGAGAGCCGAAACTCTGCCGGATTGTCACCTCAACTCGGAGATCTGAAGGCTTGAAGACTTGGAGACCCGGATTCTTAGCGAGCACCCGCACCGAAAAAAAAAAGGCAGGAGTTCGAGAGAGTCTAATCCTCAGATCTACGTCGTTACACTCCGGATCTAAGCTTGGTTCTTAGATCCCGAGATTTGAGCGGTCGTTTCCTTGGTGAAACGATCCCTCCCGGCTATTATCTCCTTGGTGGGATAATACCCGTAATACGTCGTAGATCTACTTGGATCCAGATCACGCGGTGGTCCACGGTAAGCAACCCCGGCGCAGGCAAACAACCCACAGAAGCAAGAGACCGGATAACAGGATCTTGTGATTTGTTCGGTAAAAGAGAGAAGTTGTAATTTTGATTTCTTTGTTTTATTTTGATTTTCATTGTAAGCCGGATCTTATAAAAAGACCGGATCTCTTTGTAACGCATAAAGTTGTTAACTGAGTGCAATGGAATCGATAATGAAGAAAACACCAACTTTCCCCGCGAACAATGATATCTCATAAATAAAGGTCATGTCTTAACTGAAAATAAACTGAAATACATTTGGAGTCTGTAATTACATACGATGTCTCAACATGAATCAAAACGGAAAGTCGAGCTAAGTCTCATTGCCTTTACAAAATGGAAATAAACTCTAAGTCTGAATAAAATTTAAAACTACAGTGGAGCCTCTAATAAATCTCTCGGGACGGCGACTATGTAAGAACTCTGTCATCCTGGGGGTCTCCGGAACTCCGAGCTACCGGAAAGGGTATTTTTAAAAGAAAAAGAAACAACAACAAGAGTGTCAGAGTGCTACAGCAAGATTACCTCCATCCGCCCTCAGGAAAAGGGCTACTAGGTAGAGTGAAGGCTCTATTTATTAAGCACAGTCTACCTAGATTCATTTTCCCCGTATCTAAGTAGGATTAACATTTAGAAACCTACAACACGAGACGTAGTACGTCGAGCGAAATAATCCAAATAAGGAAACCCTCATGTATATACCATAAGTCTTAAATTGTAGATATCTAAACATTAATACCGAACTAAGAAAAGACAATCTAATGAAACCAACAATTAGAAATCCATAACACGAGACTGGTACGTCGAGTGAAATAATCCAAACAAGGAAACCCTCATGTATATACCATAAGTCTCAAATTGTGAATCTCTAATCATTGATCCCAACTAAGAAGTAAAAAAAACAGTAAAAGAAACAAGATATCAACACATCGTATTTATAATATCTTCCACAACCACTGGAGAGATAGAATAAAATATCAACACATAATTTTGTATACTTTCAGAAGTAACGTATCTCAGTTATATAGTTCACTGATAGGTCGTATTCAAAATCAGCATCTGTCATACTTAGGCTATCAAGTAATTGTCTCAGTGCAACGGACTACCTTGTAGGTATCCTGATTTGTGTACAGGGCTCATTAGTCTCATCGCGATCTCAGTGCGTAATATGAGTGTGGGACGGACTACCAAATAGGCATCCTAGAAATACAGCTCACAAGCCTCATCGCACCCTAGTGCGGGACGGACGGCTAGATCAAGCCTCCTAAAATCCGACTCAATGGCCTGTACATGTGGAATATCGACGCACTACCTCATGTAGTACTGAACTGAGCTCATCAACGATATCCACCTCATATAAATCTTTGTATCTCAGGTATGTCGACGCACTATCCCATATAGTACTAAGCTATGCTCATCAACAACATTCAGCTCATGTATAAACCATGTATATTTGGTATGTCGACGCACTATCCCATATAGTACTGAGCTGTGCTCATCAACGACATCCAACATGTATATGAACTATATCTAATTCAAATATGATCAAATCAAAATTCATCATAATCCCCTTGGGATTCTTAAATATATAACATAACATATTCATGACTATACGTATATCATCAAGCGGCTCAAAACTCCGCGAACACATCTCAAAACGGCGCAACACAGCTCTACAAAACGAGCAGGAAAAACAGACGTGACATCTGTTAGTAAAAAAAGTATATCTTTCTCTAGGTAAACTATTTTTACAAATAGTTTTCTGTTTTGAAAACTAGATTCACACATATTTCAAATGATATAAGTTTGGTTCAGTTTGGAGTTCATTTGTTATCCCAAATCTCTAGTTAAACATTATATATATGCATCCATTTTTCTGCAGGACATGTTATTAGTAAATATAACATATCTTTCTCTATACAAACTCTTTTTAAGAATGGTTTTCTGTTTTGAAATCTAGATTCACACATCTCTCAAATGACATAAGTTTGGTTTAGTTTGGAGTTTATTTACTATCCTAAATATCAAGTTAAATATTATATATGTGCATCCGTTTTTCTGCAGGACATGTTGTTAGTAAAAAGATCATATCTTTCTTATATATGTGCATCCGTTTTTCTGCAGGACATGTTGTTAGTAAAAAGATCATATCTTTCTCTATACAAATGATTTTTTGTTGTTAGTAAATATAACATATCTTTTCTCTATACAAATGATTTTTAAGATTAGTCTTCTGTTTTAGAAACTAGATACATATATATTTCATTTACCACTAGTTTGGTTAAATTTGGAGTTTATTTTCTATTTCAAAATCTTAGTTAAACATGATATAATTGCTATAGTTTTCTGCAGAAAATATTTATTTAGTACATCTCTTAAATTTCTCATATATAAATGAAATTATGAAAAATTCTAATGATCATGATCATGATACTATCATAAACAGCAAGAAAAAAAATTACTAATCGAGCATTGGTTTATGTTTTAACATAAAAAATTTAACTTTTATCACATCATGTTAAGATTCAAGCATGAAAATACATATTCAACATCATATTAAACATCTAACTAGTTATTTAACTATGGAAAAGGATTTGGATAAAGATAATCTTACCTTAGACGTCGTTCTAAGCCTCTGAAATAACCAGCAATCAAAAAGAAATACAACCAAGCCGTTTTCCCCTTGCTACACGTTGATGATCTCGCCCTCGTGTCGATATTTGCTTCACAAAGCTCTCAAAATTCTCAACTTTAGGGCTAGGGATTCAGAGAGAGGAAGAGGGGCTACTAGGGTTTGAAACTCTGATGTAAGGATGTTAATTTTCGTAAAAACACATGTTTATATATATGCAAACCCGAAATAAACCCGTTTGACCCGAACCAGGAATCCTAATCTGACTAGAAAAATAACCTTTGGTATTTTGGCTATAACTTTCACGTCCGACTTCGGAATGAGGTGATCTAAGACTTGTTAAAAAGATCGTGAAGATACCTACAACTTTTGTCTTTTAAGATTTTCCAAATTCCAAATGCATCTATGAGAACAATACAAAATCTCTTCACTAGTCATAAATTTTTAGATTTATACATCGAGCATGAATTGTGTATTTGCTCTTATATATATACATATATACATTGAATTAATCTCAAACCAATTCCTAGCATACTCAAACATCATAATATGTTATTTATAAATATATAACATATTTATTATTATTTATCATAAAATATTCAAATTTTTGGGGTTTTACATTCTTTCCCCCTTAAAAGAATTTCGTCCTCGAAATTCAGAAATCATACTTAAGCAAATAATAATACTACAAAAGCACGTAGAGGGTCTAATTTAACCCGTAAACATAAACATCTCAGAATATTTACTCTTGATAAACATATAGGGATATTTATATTTAATAATCCAGGATGACTATATTCCCACTCAACCCTTAATCGAATAGATCTAGTACGTCGGGCGAAAAATCCAAACAAGGAACCCCCCATATATATACCATGTGTTCCAAAAGATTAAGAATTAAGTGAAAATATCCTCATTCTAGCATTAAATCTAAATATAACCACACAAATAATCGCACACATAAATCAATCCACTTCCTCAATAGGTGCAGGAAGTCGCGCGACATAACATATTTGTGCTCCCGAAAATCATCTTCGATGTCTACACTTAACCATCTAAAATGTAAATACCCCCACTTAACACCTAACAAAATGGAACAAATACATCAAGCGAAAAATCCAAACAAGGAACCCCTCGTATATATACCATATGTTCCAAGTACTTAGGAGATAAGTGGTAATACTCTCATTTTAGTGTTAAGTATAAACATCGCCATACATGCAACCATAAGCCATAAACAAGTCATACAAAAATTTAATTTACTAGATCAAACAGGTATGGGTAGTCGCGATGTATACCCTCCTCGCGCTCCCAAGAACCTCCTCAACTCCTTTCCGGTTTCGCTGAATTGCCACAAAGGAAAAACATCTTGTTTCTAAATTTCTTGTCTTCCCTAGCAAGCATACAAACTTGGATTTCAATCGTAGTCAGATCATTCTAAAGCTAAATCTTCAGTGCGTTCATCATTCGCTGCTGCTCTACATCATGAAAGTGCTTCCTAAGCATAGAAACATGAAATGCATTGTGTATACTAGACATCGATGCTGGAAGATCTAGTCTGTATGACACAGCTTCAATGCTCTCTAAAATCTGATACGGTCCAATATATCTCGGCGTAAGATTTTTCTATCTCCCGAATTGCTAAACACCTTTCACATGCGATACCTTCAGCCTAATCGAATCTCCAATCTGAAGCTCCAAGGGTTTTTATCTCTTATTAGCATAGCTCTTTTGCCGACTCTAAACGGCTAGAATCCGATCTCTGGTCAATGTTACTTCCTCAGTAATCTGTCTCATAAGCTCTGGCCCAAGTATTAAACTCTTCTCCGGCTCTACCCAACATATAGGCGATCTGTAAGGCCTCCCGTACGATACTTCATACGGGGTCATACCGATTGTCACTTGATAGTTATTGTTCTAAACGAACTCTATCAATGAAATATGATCCTCCCAGCTACCTTGAAAATCAAATAACACAAGCCCGCAATTTGTTTTCCAACATCTGATTTACTCTCTCCGTCTGACAATCCGTCTCAATTTGATACTGTCGTATCTGGAACTCCACAAAGTTGAATAGTCTCCTGAATAAATATCCTATCTGGAATAAAATGTGCTGACTTTATCAGTCTATCAACTATCACCCCAAACCGAATCATTCTCTTTCTTCGACTTTGATAACCCTACAATAAAGTCCATAGAAATGTCCGCCCACTTCTACTCCGAAATGGGTAAAGGCTGATGTGTTCCTGTCGGTCTCTGATGTTCCGCCTTTACTCACTGACAGGTAAGATACTTAGCTACATACTCTGAAATCTTCCTATGCATATCACTCCATCCAAGAGTGTCTCTTTACGTCCTTTTACATCTTAGGGGTCTCTGGATGCACTGTGTACCGAGTACGATGTGCTCCATCTAGCGACTCCCTCTTAAGCTCTGCATTGGTTGGCATAACTAACATGTCCTTCATCTGTAGACTTCCATCTACTCCAACGGTCCAATCAGTCTTAGGCTCTTTGTAAATTTCCTCCTTTTGGATCTGAATTCAATAGTTTTCTAACTGAGTTCTGACAACTCTGACACTCCAAGCTGGCTGCACTGACACAGCTCCCTACAATGCATTGGTTCTACCAATCTCATGTCTAAAATCACACTGGCTAAGGTGAGAATATCTCAATACAACGAGCACCTCTAAGCCGAAACCCGATGTTGACGTTTCTTACTCAAGTCATCTGCTACGACATTTTCCTTCCCTAGATGATACTGAATCGCGGACTCGTAGTCCTTGATAAACTCAATTCACCTCCTTTGTCTCTGGTTGAGGTCCTTCTGAGAGAAAAGATACTTAAGACTCTGATGTCTGTGAATAATTCAAACTGTACTTCATATAAGTAAAGTCTCCATGACTTCAGTGCAAATACCACTGCTGCTAACTCCAAGTCATAAGTGGAAATAGATCTGCTAATGTACTCTTAATTGCTGCGAGACATATGTTACTACTCTCTGAGTCTGCATCAAAACATCTCCTAACTCTACCAATGATGTATTTGTGTAGACCACAAATGTCCTGTCGTTGCTCAGAATGGTTAAAACTGGTGTTGTAGACAATTTAGCCTTCAAGGTATCAAAGGCCTTCTGGTACTCCATACTCCAAATGAACTATACACCCTTCTTCGTAAGGCGTGTAAGTGGTGTCGAAATCTTCGAGAAGTCCTAGATAAACTTCCAATAATAGCCGGCTAAACCCAAAAAGCTATTAATCTCTATCTCCGTCTTCAGCGGATTCCAAATCAAGAACTGCTAAAATCTTAGCCGGATCTATTGCTATGCCCTTTCTGCTGATGACGTGACCGAGAAATCTGATTTCTGAAAGTCAAAACTCACATTCGCTGAACTTGACATATAACTGATGCTCCTGTAGAGTCTGCAAAGCTAACCGGAGATGCTGCTCATGCTCTACCTCCGATCTCGAATAAATGAGGATGTCGTCGATAAAAACTATCACGAACTGATCCAAGAAGGGACGGAAAACCCGGTTCATCAAATCCATGAATACAGTGGGTGCATTGGTCAACCCAAATGGTATGACCAGAAACTCAAAAGATTCATATCGAATCAAGAAAACACGGCTTTGGGAAAATCCCTCTCCCGAACTCGCAACTACAATAACCCAAAATGAAGACCAGCCTTCGAGAAACATGCGCTTCGCGCAGCTGATCGAACAAGTCATAAATCCTAGGTAATGGGTACCTATTCCGGATAGTGACCTCGTTCAACTCTTTATAATCAATACACAAACGCAAACTGCCGTCCTTGTTCTTCACGAAGAGAACTGGCACTCCCCACGGAGAATGACTCTGATGAATAAAACCCTGAGCTAACAACTCATCCAACTGGGTCTGAAGCTCCCTCATCTCAGCTGGTGCCATGCGATAGGGTGCACGGGATATCGGGGCTGTGCCTGGCTGCAACTCAATACAGAACTCAACCTCTCACACAAGAGGTAATCCAGGTATGTCCTGAAAGACATCCTGATACTTTGAGACAACTCTAGTCTCCAATAAATCAATACCCTGATCCCATCGCATCACCTCCTCGATGTACGCCAGAAATGACTCCGCAAAATGGTTACCCTTGGAGGTTGCTACAATCATGTCAGACCCATCGGACACTCGCAAATTGACCATCTACGCAAAGCAGTCAATACTATCATGGTAGAAAGATAACCAATCCGCACCAAAAATTTGACATCGACAACACGATCAACTCGATGTCTAACTCAGACTCATCTAGTTTGATGACACATCTCCTACAGATGGAAGAGACACCCCCCTAGAAGGGTAGGCACTGACAATGGAAAATCTAAGGAATGCCACAAGCTGACACCCATCAACAAGGGTACGAAGGATAAGAGATAAACAAATTTCATAAATCAAACTAGATCCGAATTGAAAATAAAATCACGAATAAAGCTCCGCTCGTACTCTGATCATGCGGTACAGCTGAATAGACTTTGCTGGATAGTGCAAATCTCCTGGATAATGCAAATCTGGCCTGCTAGCCCCTAAATCTTCAGATTAACAAGTAGTACTTCTATTTCCTCACTGCTGGCCGAAATTACGACTCTGAGATTGCTGACTGCGACCTTTATCATGCTAGCTTCCTGCTGTGAACTGCTACAAGTCTTTTGCTATTTGTTCGACCTTGTTGTGATTGTAACATGTTTCTCCGAATCTTTGCGCTACTCCGGCGCTCTCTAATCACATTGTGCTCCTTTCTTATCTTGTCATTGTTGCTGGGATAAAATCATTCTTTCGTTGTTAGGTTTCTCTAGATTTCCGCAATGGTTCTCTTGCCATTGTCATTGTCACTATTCTGGATTTTGATTTCTTCCTTCACTAGGGGTATATCTCCCTGCTTCACTTAGACTAGCGCTAATTGTTGATGAAGAAATGACCTAAATTCTCCCAAATAGGTGATAATTGCTGTCTCGTCAAAAATCTAGATGTTGTTGCTATCCTCCAGCGATGGTCCTCAATGCTGAATATATATTTGACTTCTGCTTGGTTCCTAGCCGATGTTCAAGAAACTTTCATATACTCTTTTCCTTATAGGTTGCAATTGAAACTGGTGTGCCTTGAAATTTTGGTGCTCATACTATCTGATATTTTTCTTATCCTTTCAGTGTTAAATCTCCTGCTCTGCGACTCTATCAACAACTGATTGTGGTGGTGGTGTACTCATTGGTATTTCATCTTTACTTCCACGACAGGTACAACCGGTGGTGAATCTCTTGAAAGTGGTGTTGATGACGGAAACGGATACACTTCTTGCTCCTCGATTGTTGTAAGATCTTGCTGCTAACGGCGCAATGAAGTTGATCAAATACTGTGGAGCCTGTTGTGGCTCGGCTCTGCATGCCCAGCTCTCCAGGTACGAGTTTTACCTCGACCACATCCTCGTTTTGATATTTATAATATCAAAAGGAGAGCTTAATTTTCACAGTAAGTGAGAGAGCAAAAATACATATATATAACGTATCACAATACGAATTCATAACATATAGTATTCACGCAAACACATTCAATCAACATAAAATAGTTGTCATAAAAAAAAATTTAATTTTTGAGATATACGCATATATCGTCCTTACTCATACTAGGAAATCCTTACGGACTCTATACATGAATCCTAAGAAACTCTATCCTAGCTCCACGACTCGACACAGGATGATCCTAAGGATACTGAAACTAGAGCTCTGGTACCAACTATGACGCCCCTATTTTCACTCATGGCTGCAGTCCAAGGTGAACCCGGAGATGTCAAACCTGTCATGCACCCACACTGTGCAACAACAAGTTTCACCAATCACAGTAATATCCTCTAGTGGGGTCAAATAAAAGCGTAGGTACAAAACAGGCAAAGAAGTAGAACGACAATAATAGACATGATAAAGAAGATGATATCTCATAAATAAAGGTCATGTCTCAACTGAAAATAAACTAAAATACATTTGGAGTCTGCAATAACATACGATGTCTCAACATGAATCAAAACGGAACGTCGAGCTAAGGCTCATTGCCTTTACAAAATGGAAATAAAGTCTAAGTCTGAATAAAATTTAAAACTACAGTGGAGCCTCTAATAAATCTCTCGGGATGGCGACTATGCAAAAACTCCGTCATCCTGCGGCTCTCCGGAACTCCGAGCTACCTAAAAGGGTATTTTTAAAAGAAAAAGAAACAACAACAAGAGCGTCAGAGCGCTACAGCAAGATTACCTCCAAGGGTATTTTTAAAAGAAAAAGAAACAACAACAAGAGCGTCAGAGCGCTACAGCAAGATTACCTCCATCAGTCCCCAGGGAAAGGGCTACTAGGTGGAGTGAATGCTCTATCTATTAAGCATAGTCTACCTAGATTCATTTTCCCCGTATCTAAGTAGGATTAACATTTAGAAACCTACAACGCGAGACGTAGTACGTCGAACGAAATAATCCAAACAAGGAAACCCTCATGTATATACCATAAGTCTCAAATTGTAGATATCTAAACATTAATACCGAACTAAGAAAAGACAATCTAATGAAACCAACAATTATATATCCATAACACGAGACTGGTACGTCGAGCGAAATAATCCAAACAAGGAAACCCTCATGTATATACATGTGAATCTCTAATCATTGATCCCAACTAAGAAGTAAAAAAAAATAGTAAAAGAAATAAGATATCAACACATCGTATTTATAATATCTTCCACAACCACTGGAGAGATAGAATAAAATACCAACACATAATTTTGTATACTTTCAGAAGTAACGTATCTTAGTTATATAGTTCACTAATAGGTCGTATTCAAAATCGGCATCTGTCATACTTAGGCTATCAAGTAATTGTCTCAATACAACGGACTACCCTGTAGGTATCCTGAACTGTATACACGGCTCATTAGTCTCATCGCGATCTCAGTGCGTAACATGAGTGCGGGACGGACTACCAAATAGGCATCCTAGAAATATAGCTCACAAGCCTCATCGCACCCTAGTGCAGGACGGACGGCTAGATCAAGCATCCTAAAATCCGACTCAATGGCCTGTACATGTGGAATATCGACGCACTACCTCATGTAGTACTGAACTGAGCTCATCAACGATATCCACCTCATATAAATCTTTGTATCTCAGGTATGTCGACGCACTATCTCATATAGTACTAAGCTATGCTCATCAACAATAATCAGCTCATGTATAAACCATGTATATTTGGTATGTCGACGCACTATCCCATATAGTACTGAGCTCTGCTCATCAACGACATCTAACATGTATATGAACTATATCTAATTCAAATATGATCAAATCAAAATTCATTATAATCCCCTTAGGATTCTTAAATATATAATATAACATATTCATGACTATACGTATATCATCAATAGGCTCAAAACTCCGCGAACACACCTCAAAACGGTAAAACACAGCTCCACAAAACGAGCAGGAAAAAACAGACGTGATATCTGTTAGTAAAATAAGCATATCTTTCTCGAAGAAAACTATTTTTACAAATGGTTTGATGTTTTAAAAACTAGATTTACACATCTTTCAAATGACATAAGTTTGGTTCAGTTTGGAGTTCATTTGTTATCCCAAATCTCCAGTTAAACATTATATATGTGCATTCGTTTTTCTGCAGGACATGTTGTTAGTAAATATAATATATCTTTCTCTATACAAACTCTTTTTAAGAATGGTTTTCTGTTTTGAAACTTAGATTCACACATCTTTCAAATTACAAAAGTTTAGTTCAGTTTGGAGTTTATTTGTTATCCCAAATCTCCAGTTAAACATTATATATGTGCATCCGTTTTTCTGCAGGACATGTTGTTAGTAAAAAGATCATATCTTTCTCTATACAAATGATTTTTAAGATTAGTCTTCTGTTTTAGAAACTAGATACATATATCTTTCATTTGGAACTAGTTTGGTTAAATTTGGAGTATATTTTCTATTTTGAAATCTCAGTTAAACATGATATAATTGCTGCAGTTTTATGCAGAAAATATTTATTTAGTACATCTCTTAAATTTCTCATATATAAATAAAATTATGAAAAATCCTAATGATCATGATCATGATACTATCATAAACAGCAAGAAAAAAATTACTAATCTAGCCTTGGTTTATGTTTTAACATCAAAAATTTAACTTTTATCACATCATGTTAAGATTCAAGCATGAAAACACATATTCAACATCATATTAAACATCTAACTAGTTATTTAACTATAGGGAAGGGATTGGATGAAGATAATCTTGCCTTAGACATCGTTCTAAGCTTCTGAAATAACCAGCAACCAAAAAGAAGTACAACCAAGCCGTTTCCCCCTTGCTACACGTTGATGATCTCGCCCTCGTGTCGATATTTGCTTCACAAAGCTCTCAAAATTCTCAACTTTAGGGCTAGGGATTCAGAAAGAGGAAGAGGTGCTTCTAGGGTTTGAAACTCTGATGTAAGAATGTTAACTTTCATGAAAACACATATTTATATATATGCAAACCCAAAATAAACCCATTTGACCCGAACCAGGAATCCTAATCTGACTAGGAAAATGACCTTCGGTATTTTGGCCATAACTTTCACGTCCGACCTCAGAATGAGGTGATCTAAGACTTGTTGGAAAGATCTTGAAGATACGTACAACTTTTGTCTTTTAGGTTTTTATAAATTCCACATATATCTATGAGAAAAATATAAAATATCTTTGCTGGTCATAAATTTTTAGATTTATACATCGAGCATGAATTGTGCATTTGCTCTTATATATATATATACATATATACATTGAATTGATCTCAAACCAATTCCTAGCATACTCAAACATCATAATATGTTATTTATAAATATATAACATTTTTATTTTTATTTATCTAAAAATATTTAAATTTTTTGGGTTTTACACAATAGTAGTCAAATCCTCCTGTAGCTCTATCTCTGGTGCATCCAACACTCTCTGTTGCTCCTCATCATGTAAGTACTTCTTGAGCATAGACACATGAAATACATTGTGAATATTAGACATCGATGCTGGAAGATCTAGTCTGTATGACACACCTCCAATGCGCTCCAAAATCCGGAAAGGTCTAATATACCTTGGTGCAAGCTTTCCCCGTCTTCCGAATCGCTGAACGCCTTTCATAGGCGATACCTTCAGCATAATAGAATCTCCAACCTGAAACTCCATGGGTCTTCGTCTCTTATCTGCATAGCTCTTTTACCGACTCTGAGCGGCTAAAATCCTCTCTCTGATTAATGCTACCTTCTCAGTAGTCTACCTCACAAGCTCTGGCCCAAGCATTAAGATATCCTCCGGCTCTGCCCAGCATAGCGGTGATCTACAAGGTCTTCTGTACAATGCCTCATATGGGGTCATACCGATTATCGCTTGATAACTATTGTTATAAGCGAACTCTATCAGTAGAATATGATCCTCCCAGCTACCTTGAAAGTCAATGACACAAGCCCGCAATATGTCCTCCAACACCTGATTCACCCTCTCCGTCTGACCATCCGTCTGTGGGTGGAATACACTATTGTAAGATAGTCTGCTGCCAAACAAATTCTGGAAACTCCTCCAAAAATGTAAAGTGAACACTAAACCTTGATCTGACACAATCGTATCAGGAACTCCATGAAGTCGAACTATCTTCCGAATAAATATCCTCACATACTTCTCAGCTGTATATGTAGTCTTCACTGGAATAAAATGCGTTGATTTCGTCAACCGGTCCACTATCACCCAAATAGAATCATTCCCCTTCTTCAACTTTGGCAACCCTACAATGAAGTCCATAGAAATATCCGCCCACTTCCACTCTGGGATGGGTAAAGGCTGGAGTGTTCCTGCCAGCCTCTGCTGCTCTACCTTCACCTGCTGATAGGTAAAACACTTAGCCACATAGTCTACAATATCTCTACGCATACCACTCCACCAGAAGTGTCTCTTCAAGTCCTTGTACATCTTAGTGGTCCCTGGATGTACTGTGTACCTACTACGATATGCCTCATCAAATAACTCGCTCTTCAGCTCAGCACTGGATGGCATAACCAGTCTACCCTTCATCCGTAGACCTTCTTCTGCTCCAATGGTCTAATCAGCCTTAGGCTCTTTGGAAATCTCCTCCTTTTGGATTTGAATCCAAGAGTCTTCAAGCTGAGCCCTAACAACTCTGGTACTCCAAGATGGCTGTACTGACACAGCTTCCAAAAATGCACTGGTTCCACTAATCTCAGGTCTGAAATCAAACTGGCTAAGAGTAAGAAGATCTCGATATAATGAGCACCTCAAAGACGAAACCCGATGTCGACGCTTCCTGCTTAAAGCATCTGCTATGACGTTCACCTTCCCCGGATGATACTGGATCGCGAACTCGTAATCCTTAATAAACTCATTCCACCTCCTCTGTCTCTGGTTGAGCTCCTTCTGAGAGAAAAGATACTTCAGACTCTGATGGTCTGTGAACAAGTCAAACTGCACTCCATACAAGTAGTGTCTCTATGACTTCAGTGCAAATACCACTACTGCTAACTCCAAGTCATGAGTGGGATAGTTCTGCTCATGCACCCTCAACTGCCGTGAGATATATGCTACTACCCTCTGAGTCTGCATCAAGAAACCTCCTTAACCTACCAATGATGTATCTGTGTAGACCACAAATGTTCTGTCGCTGCTTGGAATAGTCAGAACTGGCGCTGAAGTTAACTTAGTCTTCAAAATATCAAAAGCCTTCTGGCACTCCACGCTCTAAATGAACTGTACACCCTTCTTCATAAGGCGTGTAAGTGGCGTTGAAATCTTTGAGAAGTCCTGGATGAACTTCCTATAATAACCGGCTAATCCCAAAAAGCTATGAATCACTATCACCATCTTCGGTGGTTCCTAATCAAGAACTGCTATAACCTTAGCTGGATCTACTGCTATGCCCTCTCTACTGATGATGTGGCCGAGAAATCTGACTTCTGAAAGCCAAAATTCATACTTGCTGAACTTGGCATAATACTGATGATCCCACAGAGTCTGCAAAGCTAACTGTAGATTCTGCTCGTGTTCTGCCTCCGATCTTGAATAAATAAGAATATCATCGATAAAAACAATCACAAACTGATCCAAAAAAGGACGGAAAACCTGATTCATCAAATCCATGAATATAGCGGGTGCATTGGTCAACCAAAATGGCATTACCATGAACTCGAAAGATCCATATCGAGTCAGAAAAGTGGTCTTGAGAATATCCATCTCCCGAATCCGCAACTGATGATAACCAGAACGAAGATCAATCTTCGAGAAATACTGCGCTCCCTACAACTGGTCAAACAAGTCATCAATCCTAGGTAATGGGTACCTATTCCGGATAGTGACCTTGTTCAACTCTCTATAATCAATGTGCAAACGCGTAATGCCGTCGTTCTTCTTCACGAAGAGAACTGGCGCTCCCCACGGAGAATGACTCCGACGAATAAAACTCTGAGCTAACAACTCGTCCAACTGGGTCTGAAGCTCCCTCATCTCAGCTGGTGCCATGCGATAGGGTGCGCGGGATATCAGGGTTGTGTCCAGCTGCAACTCAATACAAACCTCGACCTCTCTTACAGGAGGTAACCCAGGTATGTCCTGGAAGATATCATGATACTCTGAGACAACTCTAGTCTCTAATAAATTAATACTATGATCCTGTCGCATCACCTCCTCGATGTACGCCAGAAATGACACCGCAAAACGGTTGCCCTGAGAGGTTGCCATAATCATCTCGGACCCATCGGACGCTCGCAAATTAACTGTCTTCACAAAGCAGTCAATACTAACATGGTAGGAAGACAACCAATCCATAACAAGGATAACATCGAACTCGGACATATGCAACACTATCAAATCGATAAAGAACTCCGACTCA
This sequence comes from Asparagus officinalis, assembly GCF_001876935.1. Taxonomy (NCBI): domain Eukaryota; kingdom Viridiplantae; phylum Streptophyta; class Magnoliopsida; order Asparagales; family Asparagaceae; genus Asparagus; species Asparagus officinalis. The sequence goes on along the minus strand of NC_033803.1, from coordinate 51,997,522 downwards.
TCTAAACTGATAGTACATCTCCTACAAATACTCTCCAGAAGCGATATCTCACCTAAAGGGGTGGAAACTGATAAAGGGGTGTCTAAAGGCTAAGCTACGAGCTGGAGTCTAGTCATAAAACATACGAAATGAAGGAATGTGAAGCTCCCGAATCGAGGAGAATACGGGCGGGAAAAAAATTCACAAGGAATGTACCCTCCACTACTGCTCCGCTGGCTCCATGATCACGCGGTACTACCGTATATACTATGCCTGTGGCTGGAGACTACTCTGCTGCTAGTTCTGGAGAATACATCACTATCTACCCCTGAGGAACCTCCTAAACTGTACGAATCTGTCCCTCAATCTTCTGGGGCTACTGGCGGTACCTCTAGCCTCATCTGCTGACCCTGACCACTGCCCTGAACTCTCTGCTGCTACTGGTTCGGGCCCTTGCCCTGCTGTGCTCCTACTGGTGCACTGCGGCACTCTGATGTCTTATGTCCGACCTTGCGACAGTTATAGCAAACTCCCTGAAACTTGCGCTGCTGATGTGCTCTCTGATCCTACTGGGGTCACTTATTATGAGGGCCCTGATGCTGCTGCTGAGATCCCAAAAAAGTTCCCTTGTTCTTACCCTTGTCCACGGTCTGTCTTGCCTTGGTCTTTCCTTCCTTATCCTTCTGGAACATGGCAGCCTCAATCTCTTGTGAGGTGGCAGCCTCAGCTACCTCTCGAACTGAATAGAACTTCCTCGAGACGAGGTATCGACGAAGATTAGGACGAAGCCCTGCTAGGAACATCTGAGCATGGCGCTCTCCTGTCTGCCACATACCCATGAAGTGCAGCAACTCCATGAACCTGCTCTCAAAATCTACCACTGACATGTCCCCCTGAGTCAACCGGGACAACTCAAGCTCCTTCCCAGTCCGTGATGCAGAAGAAATATACTGTCCATCAAAGAAATATACGAAATCCTCCCATGTGAGCGTCATCCGGTGCTCTGGAGTGAACTGGAGTCGATACCATCTCCCGGCATCTCCCTTCAGACTGTAGGATGCTAATCTCTGCTTCTGGACCGAATCCACATTAAGTATATCAAGGGTGTTACTCACATGCTCCTTCCACTTATGGGCTGCAAGAGGGTCTGATGACCCCTGAATCTCTGGTACTCTCTTCTTTTGATACCTCTCTACTATACGGAGCCAGGCCTCCTGCTTTGCGGCTCTATCTAGGACTACTGGTGGAATAGCTACAGGTGTAGTCTCTGGGGGTCTCTTGCTGATAGGAACGGCTAGTATCCCAAGAACTGCTGGTATCCGTTGCAGCTGATCTGCTAGTGGTGGTGGTGATGTTGATAGCGCGATATGACTCACCACAAGCTCCTTAATTGCTTCCATCCTAGCTACGATGTGAGCCATGAGATCGATAAGATACTGGGGAGCCTGTTGCAGCTCAAGTGGTGCCTGTTGTGGCTCAGGTGGAGCCTGCTGCGACTCTGCCTGTCCAGCTCTCCGAGTACGAGGTCTACTACGTCCTGCCATCTCTCTGATTATAAGAAAATAAGAGTTTATGAGTCAAATTAGACATATACACATACATAGCATATCACAATACGATTTTCACAACAATTTAGTATTCACACAAATACTTTAAGTTTACACAAAATAGTTGTCATAATAAAAAAAATTTCTCAGATTTTGAGATATACGCATATATCGTCCTCACTCATACTAGGAAATCATTACGGACTCTATACATGAATCCTAAGAAATTCTATCCTAGCTCCACGACTCGACACAGGATGATCCTAAGGATACTGGAACTAGAGCTCTGATACTAACTGTGACGCCCCTAGGATCACACAAGGCTGCAGTCCAGGGTGAAACCAAGAATGTCAAACCTGCCATGCACCACACCGTGCAATAACATGTTTCACCATCACAATGACTATCTCTCTAGTAGAGTCAACAACAGGTGTAGGTACAAAAGCAAGTAAAAGATAATACAAGAGTAAACTGATGAAATAATAGAGATCAAATTAATATTCCATCATCTAACATACTGAAATACAAGTCAATGTCTGAAATGAATAATCTAGAGTTCTCATCAAGTCTCAAATATAAAATGTCTGAATAAGAGGAAATAAGGCACACAGTCTTTACAACTTCTAGAATAAAACCCTCAAATATCTAAATAAAATTCTATAGTGGAGCTCAAAAGAAAATATATCTAAAATAGACAGTTGAAGATAAAGTGCATCGCCATCAACCTGCGACTCTTCGGGCACCTGGCTCGTTACCTGAAAGGGGGAGGGACAACGAGTGTCAAAGCGCTAGCGAGCAACATCACAACCAACCCCAAAGAAAAAGGCTTGTTGTATACAGAAAATACAGTTAACACATATATAGATAAAGTCACTGATCCTATTTAGGTAATTACAACATGAGCATAAGTACATCGAGCGAAATAATCCAAACAAGAAAATCATCATGTATATACCATATAGCTCAAATTGTAAATCCCTATGTATAAGAAGATTTTAGTATTTAGGAAATTACAACACGAGCATCGGTACGTCGAGCGAAATAATCCAAACAAGGAAACTCTCATGTATATACCTTATATCTCAAATTATAAATCCCTAAATACCAAACCCAAAATCTAATACAAGAATAATAATAAAATAAGACAAACCCATCTCAGAACTTAAAATACTATGCCATGTCACAACCTACATAAGTGTCATGTCCAGCCTATGCAAGTTTGAGTGTCATACTCAATGTCTAAACGGGTGTCCAACACATGGACTAAACTATATGTAGTGAATGTCCAACACATGGACTGCATCTGAAAATTTTCCAACACATGGACTAAAATATGAATGTCCAACACATGGACTGAATGTGATAAATGCCCAACACATGGACTACACTTAGAAGTTTATGAAAAGATGTATATACACTAATTTCACACGTGTCTCGGTATGCAAATCTAAACTCGTGTTCATAAGTCATCTCACATGTAGAAATATAAAATAAATATAATTTTTTAATATCAGATATTCGAAGTGACTCATCGCTCACATAGAAGCACGCAATAACTGTCAACATGCTCAAACAGTTTTGGTTAAAGCGAAACAACTCAAACAGATCCAAAACGAGGAAAAACTAGAATTTTCCTCATCAGTCGACTCATGAGTCGACTGTGATCATTGGTCGACTCGTTGGTCGACCAGAGAGAACAGAAGAAAAAAAAGAAGGCTGGAAATTTCCCGTCAGTCGACTCATTGGTCGACTCATCAGTCGACTCATCAGTCGACTCATGAGTCGGCTGGTAAGTCGACTTATTGGTCGACTGAGCAGAAAATTCACAGTTTCGTATATGTTGTGTATTTTGTAAAATTTTCAAACTAACATGATTTCTTATATCATTTTCAGTAGCATATATTTGATTCTAACATAAGTGTACAAACTGGAACGAAATATTTGCATGTGATTTCTTACACAAAAACCCTAAACATAGTTATACATGTTTAAAACGGATTTAAAAATCAATAAATCGCAAGGAAACCAATATTTAATTCTAATTCCAGATCTGGATCTACCTTACAAAAACGTTGGTGAGCTTTTTATAAACTGAAAATGTAGATCTTGCAACTCATAATATAAAGCATCTATCTTTATGCACAAAAATAGGTTTTAGCTAGGCTCAAAAATCCGAAATAAAGCTCAAAGAAAATTATACAAACAGTGGGTAAGGGCTGGGCGAGATGTTACTCACCTCTAATATGCTAAAAAACTCCTAAACCCTCTAGGAAACGATCCTCCTTCGACAGCACCTCAAAAATCCTGCTGATATCCTCCGAAAATTCCCCCAAAATCACCAAATACTAAGCTAGGGTTTGAGAGGAGAGAGGGGGCTAGGGTTTTTTGGGTTTTGAAGGTGTTCTTGGGTAGGAGATATAATATATGAGCGGTCAAACCCGAAACAAAAACGAACAGACCCACAAACTAAAAGAAAACCCGAATTCAGCCCGTCAGTCGACTCATTGGTCGACTCATAAGTCGACTCAATGGTCGACTCATAAGTCGACTGAGTAGATATTTTCCAGATCCGTGCATGTTTTGATAATTTACCAAAACCAATGTACAAAACTCTATAAAAATACACTTATACATATCTAATAACTTGATATCAAGTATATCCATGACCTCAAGCCATTTACCACAATAGAATTATTCATCATCAATAATTCACATATACTTATATATATATAGTATATTAATATATATATACTATATATCATATATATATATATATATATATATATATATATATATATATAAATATATATATATTATATATATATATAGATATATATATAATATATATATATATAGGGAAAGTGATCTCAAGGTGACACCCTAGCTCCCACCTAAGGATGCCGGCCTAAAATCATATCATTTTCTAATTTTTTTTGCCGATCCGCTCCGTTGAACTTGATCTACATGTCTTAAACCCAAACACACAATTATTGGGCTGAACCTGTCATGCTTTTGACCCTTTATCCACTCGCTATAATTTAACGGTTTTCGAATGAATATAAACTTTTTTTACACGGCTCAACGAATTGCCGTCAAAACACAACTGGTTTACCCCAAAATTGAGATGTTGTTTGGGCTTTAAGAACGTGTAGAATCAAGTTCAACGCGAGGCGCGATCGCAAAATTTTTTTTAGAAATGCATGTGCATCTAGGCCACGTCCTAGGTGGGAGCCCTAGGGCGCGTGTCACCTTAGATTCAACTTTTCCCATATATATTATATATATATATATATAATATATATATATATATATATATATATATTAATATTATATAATATATATATATACATATGTTATAATATATAATACATATGCTATATATTATGCATATGTATATATATATATGCCATATGTATATATATATATGCATATGTATATATATAATATATATATATAATATATATATATATATATATATATATATATATATATATATATATATATATATATATACATATGGCATGATAATATATTACATAGCATATATATATACATATTATATATATTATCATATGTATATATATATATATATATATATATATAGATATATAATATATTTATATATATATATATATATATATATAGATATATATATATATATATATATATATATATATATACTATATATATATATATCATATATATATACATATATATATATATATATATTATATTTATACACATACACACACACACAAAATATGTATATATATATATTATATTACATAAGCTATATATATATATACACACACACACACACAAATATATATATATATATATATAATATATATATATATATATATATATATATATATATATATATATATATATATATATGTATGTATGTGTGTGTGTATACACATATACATACATACATTTATATATATGTGTGTGTACACGCACGCGCATATGTATACTCATGTATATATACATATAAAGAAATTTATATATGATGTAAATTTATCATGTAAAATATCTAATGAATTTATCCTCATTGTTACCCTACCTTTCTATCATTTTTTTTAGTTTCATAGCCTCTTTCTAAGCATTTCAAATCTATTATAGACACAAACGTTTGCATCAAGATCACGACATATTTCTACATTTCGTCTGTGTTATGCTCTCTTTCTACCTTTTGTCTAATTTTCAGAAGCGTCAAATACATTTTAATCTTATAATAGAAAGCTTACTCTGACAGAAGATTAAATAAATAAAATCAACAATTACTATATTGTACACGTAATTGAACCTAAACTACGAAAGCTTACTCTGACAGAAGATTAAAAAAATAAAATCAACAATAACTATATTGTACTAACCTAAACTACGAAAGCTTACTCTGACAGAAGATTAAAAAAATAAAATCAACAATAACTATATTGTACATGTAATTTAACCTAAACTACGCGAGAGGAGAAGATTAAAAAAATAAAATCAACAATAACTATATTGTACATGTAATTTAACCTAAACTACGCGAGAGGAATACAACTGACTACAAGGCACAACGTATATGCTTATTAACAAATAATAATATGTAACAACTTAAGTAACAGCCCTTACTGTGCACGGGTATGAGAGATAAAGTGAGACAAAAAGAAATTAGGGTAAAAAACTAAAGCTGGAAGAGGGTTGAGAGGTAGAGGGAAAGATAGTCTATGAGAAAGAGGGTTAATTAGAGTTAAAATAATGACTGAAAGAAAGTATGCTAGATAAAGAGAGTAAGTTAGAGAGAGAACGTGCCTTAATGAAAGAAAAGGTTGGAAAAGAGACTTAAATAAGAAATAGCGAGGTTAGAGAAGTGATGAAAAATAAAGAGAAAAGAAGTTCAGAAAGAAAATAAGTTGTGAGAGAGGGGGAGAGAGAGAAAGAGAGAGAGATCGAGAAGCTTACTGGTGTGCTAGATAAAGATTTAGGAGATGAGTATAACGACCAGAACACACATCCAACGCTAGAAAATTAATGTTGTTAAATCTGAAGTGCAGTAAAACTCAATCAAAGAGAATTGAAGGATAATTTTATAAATACCAAGACCTAAGGGATAATTTTGAAAATATAGAAGATATGATGGGTATATATGCAAAAACCCTTTTTTGTCTTCTCTTAGGTTTATACATGAGATAGTAAGGAGCTAAAGAATTGCCCCTTGGCTAGCGTAGTGACGGCATAGATGCCATAATGTCAAAAAAAAAAAGGAAACTCTACAATATTTATAAGGCTTTTACAATATTAGTCCATTAAATCATATACGTATGTTAACATCAGTCCTTCTGTTATATATATCATCCAAATAAATTAACTATGATTGGGTTTAACCTAATAATGGATGGGTGATTATATCATTACTCTCCCCAAAAAACAATTATTTCTCTTTCAAATTTCCCCCAACTAGTATGTACCACGTGTCAAGCACGGCCCTCGCCTCTTTTCTACCTTTGCACTTGGAACACCCCTCTTCTTAGTTTTAATTACATATTATTATTATACAATTAAAATTATAAAGCATATTAAACTTTATGTATAAACAAATTTCCCATATGACGCGTACATGAAGTTGCTATAAATTATTCCCTTGTGCTGATAGGCACCCATGTCTATTGTGATTTATTGCCTAGTTTAAATAAAAGTTGTTATGATATTAGAAATTCCAAGAGTAATAAGAAACCATGGGTATCTAAATATTTGATCATTCTAATTTCAACTTCTACTTGGAAAACAACATAAACCTGATTTGAGAAGGATGCGGCTAGATTGATGAGAAGACCATGAAGCCTAAAACCCAAAACATGACAACCAAAAAAAGGAATAACATTCGTATCATAATTAAATTAGCACATAAATTATGGCAAAAGAATATAAAATTATGGCATATATATCAGTTTATAAAATCCTGATACGAATGACTTCAAAAAATAACCAATTTTGAAAGAGGAAACTCCTTCGAAAAATAACAAAAATATTATTTGAAGGTTCAACTATAAGTAGTAAATTGAGAAAATTCGTGAGATAAGTGATAGAGCATTATGTTGCATTTACATGTAATTAAGTCACAATTCCTTAATGTTGTTTGATCTCAATTTTATTTTTATACAAACTAATTCCTACAGCTAGCAACTATGAAGAACTTCAAATGAATTACATTTGGAAAATAGATGCCTAATAATATTGTATGGTGCAAATATAACAATACTACTCCAACAACTCACACATAGTGGCCTAATAAAACAATATAGCAACAAAACTCTACATTCAATATACCATATTTTCATGAGTCAGTCACTTGAGTGACAACCAATCATAAATTTGTATGAAGGACTTATCTCTTGATGCATATTTCACTTCATCATACCAAATAATGCAAACTAACCCCTTAACTATATCGTGCCTCAAAGACAAACATTATAATATCGTATATTTATCATTAGGGGGAAAAAAGTAACAAAGCTAGTAAAAAAAGAGAAATAAGAGCAAAACCTGAAATAGAATTATTGCTGGCTTAAACGGGGTCTTGGATTATTTAGGTGAGGAAATTTAACCCGTGCAAAGCACGGATGAGTCTTCATATGGTTGTCATATTAAGCTCGTGTTAACCACAATATCATGTTCTTCTATGTCATGTCAAGTCGTAGTTTTTGTCTGTAATTCATAAACATGTACATATCTTTTTATAAATAACTGTGCTTATTTAATGAATAATCATATCGATAGGCCTATATTTTCAGAAACATAGTTAAAGAACCAATTGACATACTTACTGAAATAATAGTTAACAGACTTTGTTGTAAATTCGGCATAAACATAAGCACATTAAAAATTTGGATACAATCAATATATCTAAATGTTCAAAGTAACTCACTAAAAAAAATTACATATGAACTCAATATTTGTATCCTTAAATCAATTAAATTTTGAGAACTGAGAAGTTTTCTTCACCTTTGATGACTTTAAAACTTTAGCCAAGAATGAACGCTGCCTTTATCGTTAAACGATCTTTTGTCAGATCATGCATCATGCACCCATGCCGCCACCTTATATCAACCTAAGTTCCAAAGATCATGTGTTAGAATTTCATCAATAACTTAATTTACACATTGTCAGATACTTCTAGTTGTTGAAAAATAGCTTCACATATCTTCCCATACTAAGATCACTAAGCATTAACCTTAAAATTTTAATCAAACTCATCACATAATCAAAATTTTAAGAGAAATACAACACAAAAGGCTCCCCACATCTTCTTAAATAAATATCATCATGCATTAACATCAAAAAATTATGGGATTTATTATTTTTGCTTTACATCATCGTTAGAAGCTATCTAAACACTAAACTTTCTATAAAATCTTTGCATAAATGTCACTCATGAGCTGAAAATAAAATATAGCAGCAAATATGGTCATATCAATTCAATACCATAGCATCTACTTTATCGTCGTATAGAGAAAATGATTAGTTTCTCATCATATAGAGAAAATGCTCACCATGAAGGATAGTGCTCCACATGAACCACTCTCTTTAGAAATAACACAACTCAAATTTTTAGGATTCTTTTAGCCGTCATTCTAAATCCATCATCAATCAATGTAACCCTCTTCACATGATTAAGTGACATTTCTTGAAAATCAACAAAATGACATTTAAAAAAATCTAAGCTAAAAATAAAACCACAATATGCAAGAGTTTACCTCAAACATGCAAGTATATGATACATTAATATGAAAACATTATATAAGCTAAAAAGGATCAAATCCATACCTTACAAACATTTGCAATCTTAATTTTTTGACTCGGGATCAAGATTCTAATCTGGATGACAACAAAAAACAAAATATAAAATTAATAAGACTAGCAAGTGATGCGAGAAAAAAAAGAAATGAGTTCGCATCATATCCAATAATTAATAATCTATAACTTGAACTATTTTGAAAGATTTTCACCTTTGTCAGCAATTTTAATGTCCATGGATCTTGAGCCTAGAATTCGCTAATCAGTGAGAGTTTATTTCTACAGATCAAGATGTAATCACATTAGGAAAGATCAAAATATCTAGAAATATCATATTTTAAACTATTAATTTTTGAAAAACAAAATAAAAATGTATTAAAATGGCTGAAATACATATATGCATCTACTTTTATGGTTAATCACCCAATCTAAAAACCTGAACAATGAGTAATATTTGCAAATTATTTTGAAATCAATCTTTCAAATCATTAAAATTACTCCCAATTAAACACATACATATATAATTAATCAGAAAAACAGAAAATGGAGCTTACCTCTACTGAAAGTGCACAACTCATTAATAATAAAATAATATGAGAAGTAAATTTTGTGAATATGTAAAATGACAATTAGCCATGCAGCAATAATAAGAGCACATGACAGCACATAAAAAGAAGCAAAAATAGTAGCATAGAAACTTAATCAATTAATGTATGTTATATATTTGGAGAGCATTGTAGGTCCTTTTATGCAAGTATGCATGTAAAATAACTAATAAAAAATCATACCTCCTAATGAAATATCATATATTAAGGCATACCTAGTACATCATTAGACATGGTAGAATTTAAAAACTGAACAGAGAACTCATCGTAGGAATTTGTAGAAAATGCATAAATTATAACTTTATAATTCAAATATAAGTTACCAATTATCATTCCGAATCCATGTAAATTCACTCCAAAAAGTTGAGTTGTGGTGCTTAAATATAAGTTACCAATTATCATTCCGAATCCATGTAAATTCACTCCAAAAAGTTGAGTTGTGGTGCTTCCATATTCTAAAACCTAAGGAGAAAATTGCATGATAAAAGAAATATCCTCCAAATCCCTTTCTTCATCCTTTGACTATTTAGCCCTAAAACCATTGAAATAAAAAGAAGTAATGTATTTCTCCACATTCCCAAACAAAAATGAGGTAATATGGGAAATTAAATTGTACTAAGAACAATATTGAACTTTGAAATAAACTATATTTAACATTTTAAACAAACGCATAAGTAAAGAATAAACTTTAAAAAGCCTAATAATAATTGGAAGGGAAAGAACTTAATTAGTTTAGCAGTCAATCACATGTTATTAAGTAACAACATTACATATTGTAAGATGCATGTGTTGTACTACATTCTCCTCCATAGAAAATAGGTAGGTAATCAAATTAAAAAAAGTGCACTATCATTTCTACTTGTAACAGTACTTCTTGGTTGGTTTGTTATCTATCCTTGTATCATTTACGGTATATTTCAAATATTTTCTTGATATATATTATCCTGGCGAATGATGTTATATTTGTAGGAATTTTGCATCTTTTTGTTTGCAGATTGTGTTATATAGTGATTCCATAAGCTCTATTGTAGTTGGAGGCACAATATGCACTTGCTAAAGTGAGTGAGTGATAGAATTAAGGAACTTACAACTCTAAGGAAATAACAAAAAGTAATAAAATAATTACCAAATTATCTATGGATCTATGAGCTGACTGCAGATTAGAGGATTCATATAATGGAGAGTTTTTAAATGCATTCACCGAGAAAGGAATACATTTTTTTGTTTAAGGAGGTAATTACCCACAAATGTCATGGTGAGCATTTATGGATCAATAAGTATGATGCTTTTAAAAAAACATAGCTAGAGAAAACTAAATATAACAAAATTAAAAAACGGTTAATACTCACATGTTTCAGGACACAATACAAATAGAACATAATGTCCAATGTTACTCCATACCACTCTAGAAAGGAAAAAAAAAAATTGAACTCATGACAATACCATGAGAAGCCAAATATGTTAGTAAAGGAATAAGAATAATATTCAATATTTCATAAATAAGCACAAAAAGACTAATATTGTGCACCAAAATTATGCTTTCGAGAAAGACTTAGCTGAGGTCATTCCCATCCCTCTGTTGCAATAATTAAACCATAACAACCAATCAATTTCAAACCTAATTACATAACATGCACTTGAATAACTCAAAATAATACCAATCCAGATGACAAAAAACAAAAGAACGGTTACTGCAAAAATATAACTAAAATCTAGTTGTATAGAAATAAAGTTAAATTTTAATTCTTCAATTAATGAATAAATCAAATTTTGCCAAAAAGATCATCCTCCTTGTCATCAGAGTTATGATTATCACTCTCAATCCTCTTTTTTTTTTTGGATTTTGTCATGCATCCTTTTACTCTTAGTTATCATCACGTTAGCAAAGACAACAAAATTCCATTAAAACAATAAAATTTTCAATCAAAGCAGAAGTATGTGATATCTCGTTTACAAAAAATAGTAAGAGGCCATTTATGAACAAACCAGAGAAGCTTAAGAACCAATCAAAGATAGATTAAAAAACTCATTTACAATACTCATACTCATTTCTTTTAGCATTTTCATGAACAAACTCGATGTCACTTTCCAATCACCCAGAATACATCTAACAAACTAGATCCCACTCTCAACACATCATTTAAATTTTTGAGAACACAGATAAATAGGCATAGCAAATAAACTAGGGTTTGAAGGGGCAGTCTGTTAGGCTCATGATAGCAAGCGATCTTCTTGCTATCGTGCTCCTTCGCCTGGATTTCCATGGCGAAGAAGAAGAGATCTAGTACAAAGAGAGTTCAGAGTAATGAGTTGAGAGATTCCATCTTCACCTACTCTGATGCTGGAGTCTCATCGTCTACTGGAGTTTCCTATTCTAATGCTGCCGACATCAATGAAACAATAAATTCTCTGTTTCCTCAAGAAATGGAAAGTACGGGTCCTAAAGGAGCAAGGAAGAAGATGCTGATTGAGGAAGTTATTGCCAGATCTAAACCTCTGTCTGATCCTCAATCTCCTCAGCTAAAATCTGGTATGATGATCCCTCGTCAACTAAGTAAATCTCCAAATTCTGTCCAATGGTCAGTTGAAGTTGAAGTTGAAGATACGATTGATTCAGATCTAAATCAGATAATAGATCATAATGTGGATTCCAACTCTGATGTGGCTGAATCTGATAAAATTTTAGAAAACAATATAAATCTGGAAAATGAAGTAAATGAAACCTCTGTTGAAAATCAAGTGAGAAATGTTAGCTTAAAGGAAAATGGATCAGATTTGAAAACTTTTGCTAGCTTATTCTCTGCCAATAGAAAGCAAGGTAATGGTTTGTCATTGAATTTTATTCCATCTGCTCAAGGTCATTCTGTATCTTTCTCAGAATCAGAATGGAAAGAAGGTGAAGAGCATTGGAAATTTTCTCTAATTGGTCATGTTATTGGATTAAATGTAAAATTTAAATCCATGGAAACCTATGTGCACAAGATTTGGGGAAAAATCTCAATTCCTAAAGTCTACTTGATCAAGCAAAGGGTTTTCCTTTTTGAATTTCATACTAAATAGCAAATGGATGATGTTCTTGAGTCTGGTCCTTGGTTCTTTGGCTCAAGGCCATTAGTATTGAAACCTTGGACAATTGACACTAATGTTGAAAGAATCCAGGACTGTACTTACCCAATGTGGGTTCAATTCCCTAATTTGAGGCTAAACTTGTGGAGCTCTTCAGGTATAAGTAAGATTGCTAGCCTCATAGGCAACCCCATCACTACTGATAAACTCACGGCTATGAGACAAAGACTGTCATATGCTAGAGTCTTGCTTGAGGTTGATTTGCCTTTAAAAGAGGCCTTGCCTGATCAATTAGTCATTCAAAGTCCAGATGGGAAAAAATATATTCAGAAAGTGGTTTATGAATTAAAACCAAGATGGTGTACAAATTGTAAAACAGTGGGACATGAAGTTGATCAGTGTAGAAGATTAACAATGAAGAAAATATGGGTTCCAAAATAGCCTGCTGATAATGTACCTGTTTCTGGAATTGTTCATAATGCTCCTCAGGAAGTTCAGATACCTGGACAATCTACAAATGAAATATCAGATCAAATTTCTGGAGGTGAGGTGGATTTATCTGAACAAGTTTCTGGAGGGAATCTGGCCAGAAAACATGCACAAATAGTGTTGTGCACCAGCAGCCTGCATATTGATAAAAGGAAATCTACTCATGATTCTGGTCACATGATGAATTCTACAATACAAAATATATCCCCTTATGTGAATGTCAGTGGATTTACAAGTGTAAACAGAAATCTTATAGCTAGAAGATCACCATTGGATAAACATTCCTCTCATATTCAAGCTTCACTATTCTCTTTACTGGATCATAGTAATGAATTTGCTCCCTCAAGCATTGATAGGGGAGGATCCTCTCAATAAATGCAACTGGCAATCTGGAATGTTAGAGGTTTAAATAAAACCTCTAAACATATATTAGTGAAGCAATTTGTACATGATTACAAGCTTGCATTTATAGCTCTTCTGGAAACTAAACTTGCTGGTGATAAAATGAATACTATAGCAAAGAAAATGGTTAAAGATTGGGATTGGATTTCTAATACTCAGCAAGCAAGGAATAGTAGAATATGGATTCTCTGGGATAGCAATATCCTATCAGTCCAGTGTATTTCTTCCTCAGACCAGTATGTATCATGCTCTATGATTTCTAATGATGGAAAAATTTCTTGCATTGCCACTGTAGTCTATGCTCTTAATGATCAAGAAGGTAGGAAAAAGCTCTGGCATGACTTGTTAAGGTTCAAAAAAAGTGTTAATTCTCCTTGGTTTGTGGGTGGAGATTTCAATATCATCACCAGTAATGAAGAGAAAATAGGGGGTTCTCCTGTCACAAATTCTGAGACTGGGGATTTTAATAACTTCATCACTTCATGCCAACTACTTCAACTGAAAACTACAGGTTGCTTCTTCACTTGGTGTAACAAACAGGATACTACTTCAAGAATTTGGAGTAAGTTGGATAGAATATTGGTTAATGAGGAGTGGATTCATCAATATACCTCTAGTCAAGTTGACTTTCTTGTGCCAAACTTCTCTGATCATTCTCCAGCCTTGATTACAGTAAATGATGACATCTGTGAAGGTAAGAAGCCTTTTAAATTCTTTAGTATGTGGACTAAACATCCTGATTTTAACAAAGTTGTTAAGTCTGTATGGGAGCAGAACTGCAGGGGTTTCTACATGTACAAGCTACATACAATTGAAAAAACTTAAACCTGCTCTGAAAGATTTGAACAAAAAACACTTCATGAATATTAGTGAGCAGGTATTGAGGAAAAAATGTGATCTCTCTGATATTCAACTACAGCTAAATGATGATCCTTTCAACTCTGATCTAATATTAAAAGAGAAGGAATGCTTAAGCAGATATATGAGACTGGTTGATTTTGAAACCTCCTTCTTCAGACAAAAAGCTAGCATCAAATGGGGGATATATGGGGATAAATGCTCTCATTTCTTTCACTCTATTATGAAAGCCAGAAGAAATCAAAATAAGGTGCTATCATTATATAATGACAATGATGAGAGACTAACTGATTTTTCAGATATCACATCTGAATTTATTAATTACTACACAAATCTCCTGGGCACTACTGGGAAAACTTTGCAGATAGATCAAAGGGTGATAGCAAATGTTCCAGTTCTTTCATTTACTCAAAGTAATAACCTGAGTAGTCCAGTCACAAGAGATGAAATCAAGCTAGCTTTATTCTCAATACCTAGTGAAAAAGCTCCTGGACCAGATGGTTACAATGCCTCTTTCTTCAAAGCAACTTGGAATGTGATACAGGAAGATGTATACCTAGCTGCTGAGGAGTTTTTCAAGTCTGGTAAGCTTCTTGGTGCTATCAACTCTACATCAATCACCTTGATACCAAAATGAGGAGTTTTTCAAGTCTGGTAAGCTTCTTGGTGCTATCAACTCTACATCAATCACCTTGATACCAAAAATTCTTAATCCTAACTGGTAAGCTTCTTGGTGCTATCAACTCTACATCAATCACCTTGATACCAAAAATTCTTAATCCTAAGACACCCTCAGATTATAGACCAATATCTTGTTGCAATTGTGTTTACAAGATAATCTCAAAAGTCATTGCTAACAGAATTCAAGGAGTGATAGGTTTCCTAGTCAATGAAGCCCAAAGTGCATTTATCAAAGGAAGACTCATTTCAAGTAACATTCTACTAGCACATGATCTTATAAAACACTATGGTAGAAAGCATACATCACCAAGAGCAATCCTTAATATTGATTTGAGGAAAGTTTTCGATACCATTAGTTGGAGTTTTATCAACTCTGTGTTACTTGGCTTGGGTTTCCCTAAGACTATGGTCAAGTGGATCATGAAGTGTATCACCACTTCAAAATTCTCCCTATCTCTTAATGGTACTTTGTATGGATAATTTAAAGGTGCTAGAGGCTTAAGGCAAGGGGATCCCCTATCACCATACTTATTTGTTCTTGGGATGGAGTATCTGTCCAGGAAATTGAGTTCTTTAAAAAATAATAGTCTTTTCAGATATCATCCTAAATGCTCAAGGCTCAAGATAACTCACTTATTTTTTGCTGATGACTTGCTGCTCTTTTGCAAAGCTGATATGCACTCAATAATGAAAATGAAGGAATGTCTCTCTGAGTTCAGTCAAGTATCTAGGTTAGAAACTAACCCAAATAAGTGCTCTATATATTTGAGTGGCATTGACAGCAATTTAAAGCTTCAAATTTTCTCATTACTTAATTTCTCTGAGGGAGCACTACCAGTGAGATACTTAGGTGTCCCTCTGATCTCGAAAAGATTGTCTTGCTCAGATTGCTCTCCCCTAATTATTAAGATATCTGAACAGTTTCAATGTTGGCAAAAGAAGAAAGCACTATCCTATGCTGGAAGACTACAACTTATTAAATCAGTCATCTTGGGTATTCATCTCTTCTGGACAACAAATTACATCCTGCCAGTAAAAGTTTTGGAGAAAATAGATAGTTTATGCTCTGATTTTTTTATGGAATGGCAAAATCCATCTAGTTTCCTGGTCAGCTATATGTCAGAGCAAAAAACATGGTGGTTTGGGGATATTCTCTACTAAATTCTGGAATCAAGCTGCGGCTTTGAAGCTTCTTTGGATGATTCACTTGAAGAAGGATATGCTATGGATTAAATGGGTTCATGAGAATTACCTAAAACAAACTAGCGTTTGGCAAGTTCAAGCCAGAGTTAATGACTCTTGGATGTGGAAGCAGATAATAAAAATCAGGGATAAGATGATGGCAAGTTCAAGCCAGAGTTAATGACTCTTGGATGTGGAAGCAGATAATAAAAATCAGGGATAAGATGATTGGAAAATTTGGCAATGTGACAAATGTGTTGAATGTCATTGCGAGGAATTGTTCTGAAAGTAAGGTACATCTTTCCTCTATCTACTATGTGCTTATTCATCAAAATGCACAAACTTCATGGTCTAAAATAGTTTGGGATGGATGGCACTACCCTAAACATTCTTTTACTTTATGGCTGGCAATGCATCAAAGACTGTTAACTCAAGAAAGACTGTGTCGCTTGAAAATTCTCGACACAAATACATGCATCCTATGTCATCAGCAGATGGAAACGTGTCAACACTTATTTTTTGAGTGTTAATATTCAGTAAACATATGGAATAGAGTCATGGTCTGGCTGAACTATAAATGGAGATCATGTGTATGGAGCAATGTTGTTGATTGGTATACATTAAGGTTTAAGGGTGAGAGCTTTATGAAGAAGCTTAAGAGGATGGCTTTATCTGCTTCTGTTTATGCAATATGGCAGGAGAGAAATTGGAGGATCTTTCAATCCATTACAAGAGGGGCTGAAACAGTTTTTTAGATCTGTGAAACTTACTATTCTTTCAAAGATACTAAATGATGACATTCCCACCTATATTAAAGAGAAAATTCAGCAATTGTAAATTTTTTCTCTTTATTTGTTACTTCCAGTAAAGCTGGAATGATCTGATGTATGAATATTTCCCAATTGGTAAATGAATACATATTTTTCATTGACAAAAAAAAACGATTATCTAAGATAATATATACACAAAAGAGTCCAGAATACATCTAACACATAGTATGCATGTCAAAAATTTGAACTTACCTCCAACAACAGATTGATGGTGCTGAAACTGTGACTCGGAACACTGTTAAAATAACATTTGGTGTCTCGGAACAATTTCTCTAGAAAGATAGCAAGTGGATATTTTTACATTTGTACCTCAAAAAAAATGATAGTAAATCACTAATTTGGATTGTTGGACCACTATAGGAAAGGAAAATACTTTGATATATATCACGCCCCGGTTCCAAAATGTAATAGTTTAGAGCGTGACTCGGCCGGCAATGCAACCATACAGTCACATTCACGCCTCTAGATCATCCTGTATACATATAAAACCTAAACTATACCAAAGAGCATGTAACCAAGAAAAATAAAATGGAATGTATAGATAAAGAAATATCGGAAATTTCCATAGTTCTATGACAAGTCCACAAATCTCTAAAGAGAAAGGAAAAAAAATACACCATAGTTAGTTCTATGACAAGTCCACAAATCTCTAAAGAGAAAGGAAAAAAAATACACCATAGTCTGGAGAGCCAACTGTGGCTAAAGAAAAACAAGAGAAAGGAAAAAAAATACACCATAGTCTGGAGAGCCAACTGTGGCTAAAGAAAAACCTGAACCAAATAACTACCTGAAACAACTGAATTGGAGAACTGATAGAAGGAAGATGATCACTGCAGTTGAGCCTGCTCCTTGAAATACTCTTAGTCCTGCGAAGAAAGAACAGTTCCCGAATCTGGGGCATACAAACCCCAGGGGAGTCAGAAAACTCCCAACAAGCATGTAAACTGAAGGAATAGTGCACGTGTAAGTGTAAATGGCATATAAAGGAAAGATAAATTATAAATAATTAGTGATAAAAGAAATTTACAAACCATAGAGATCAAATAATGTCCATCATCAAACACACAAGTAGATTTATTATTATTTTAAAAGTTATTTGAATTAGAGAAGAATATTTTCATGTATATAAATCGGTTCCCCGTAAACCGTCCCGGGAACACGGCTTCAGGTCAAGTATTGGCTCTTTGGCCCTTGTATATATATATATATAACTCAGGATATCAGGAGTGTGCATGTGCCCGTTTATATACATGTTATATTCTTCATCCAATTCCCCTTTATTAACCCCCCCTGTTTGTCTGTTTAACCTAAGTAACTGTGCACGAAATGTTATGCACTAACCACAGAGTTACTATGGAACAACTTCCGTAAAACTATGAGAAATAACCGTGACCCAGAACATGTCCAATCAAGAGGGGTGCATCATCTAGTTGATGCTATAATAGTAATAGCCAAGGAAAAATCTCATATCGGGATATCGATATCGAGAGCATAGCCATGCTATAAAAGCACGCTTATAAATCATACTTTGACGAAAGTTGTCTTCATGCACAGTCGGCCCTATTAAATGTCACTAGGTGATCAAACATAGCATCAAGCAACAGTTTTCGTAAAGTCATGCATGTTAAACACAACATCAAACAAGATAAGTACTATATGTATTAACCGAGTTTTTATCTAATCATAAATTTCATGTGATCTCCATTATCAAAACAAAATAAGTCTTATTTATTCTTAATTATTAAAATATTAGCTTAACTAGATAGAGTGCACGTCAAATTCAAACTAGGTTTATTGAGTATCACAATCAAATCATTACAATATTAAGCAACAAAGCATCAAAAGTGGTTATTTTAGACACACCATAGGAAACCGACATGCCATTTGTACCTAATTTACATTTAGCATTTTCTGCTAGTGAACATTTATCATTTAAGACAAAGCTTATTAATATAATCAAAATACTTAGAGCTCTAAGTCACAGAGCTCTGGCAAATGCGCTAAAGTGAAGCCACTAATATAAATGACATATGCTTTTATAAAAACATATTGTACCAGGTGGAAACACTGCATGACTATAATAACTATCTTATACATAGACGAGACCACTAGCTAATTGTATCAGCAGTTTATTTTAACAACAGATAAGGATTTATGACACTATTGTGTTTATGCCTAAATATTGTGCAGCGATACAATATTTACCCATTTAGGTATTCTGATACCCATATGATTATAACTCTCTAGTAGATCCGTGATGATTGAATACCCATATCTAAGATATATATATATATATATATATATATATATGAACTCGCACAGGAAACCTTGGCATGGAATCACTAACAGACTCACTTTTACACTTTACCCCTTAATGCATAAAATAACAGAAATCTCATAGCTATGGAAGAATTTCAAGGTAGCAACGGATAATGACATAAAAAGTTAACAGAGGGGAAGGGGAAATCTTATGCTTGCAGGAAGAAGTGAAAAAGATTAGGAAAAACAAAATTAAGGAAATATATGCTTGATTATAAGCAAAAAAAATAGAAAATTAATGGAGGAAAAAGACATGGTTGCATAATAATATTAAGAACAAAATCCACAAAAATAAGACAAAATATGCTTGCCTAAATTTTGAACTCTGAAATTTTGAATCCCTATCTGTTCCTTCTCCTAGAGTACCCGATTCTCCTCTCAATTTGTCAATCTTTTCTTCCTCTTCTTCTTTCCCTTCGTTTATTCACGTGAGCTCTCTCTCTCTTAATTTTCTCCCGTGAGAAAATTTGTGTAAGGGAGTTTTAAAGAGAGAATAAAAAGTAATTAGGGGACAAAGTGAGTGATTTGAGGAGAGAATTAGGAAGAGGGATTTTAGTGGAGGGATTTTTGGGAGAGATTTTAGCTTAGTGGGGAGATATTTTCCAAAAATATCTTCCCTCAAATCTCTCACGTGCAAGAAGAGAATCAAAGGGAAATATGGAGTTGCATACATGGGCTTTCTAGAATGGGCCTTAAGAAAAATTGTTTGTTTGTTTGTTTTTCAAAACCTTACCTCATGTGGGCCTAAAAAAATTATTGGTAATAAACAAATGGATTATTACATCCTACCCACCTAAGAAAAAAGAAATTTCGTCTTCGAAATTTATTCTACAATAATAAGAACTAAAAGTCACTTGTAGCAAAGAGATGTGGATAGCGTTGACGAATGGCGTCCTCTCGCTCCTAGGTTGCCTCACCAGATCCATGACGTTCCCAAGATACTAAGACAAGCGGAATAGTTCTGTTCTTGAGGATCTTCTCCTGTCGATCCAAAATCTTCATAGGTCACTCCTCATATGAAAAGTTCGTCCCAATCTGAAGCTCTGCGATGTCTAGGACGTGAGTCTCATCTCGTACATATCGTCGAAGCTGTGATACATGAAATACATTATGCACTCCCTCCAACGATGGAGGTAAAGCTAGCCGGTATGTCACCTCTCCTGCTCTCTCCAATATCTCAAAAGGACCAATGAAATGTGGACTAAGCTTCCCGCGGCTACCAAATCTGATAACTCCTCTGGTTGGAGATATCCTTAAGAAAACATGCCCTCCAACCTGAAACTGTAGAGGCCTCCTCTTAGTACTAGCCCAGCTCTTCTGCCTATCTTGAGCTGACTTAAGGCGCTCCTGTATTGCCTTTATCTTGTCTACTGTCTGCACTATCAATTAAGGACCTAGCAGACGCCGCTCTCCCATGTCATCCCAACAGGGAGGAGATCTACATTTTCTCCCATATAATGCCTCATATGGTGCCATCTGGATGCTGGCCTGATAACTGTTATTATACGAAAACTCCACCAAGTGTAAGTGGTCTTCCCAAGAGCCCTTGAAATCCAGCATGCATGCCCACAACATGTCCTCCAGAATCTGTATGGTCCTCTCTGATTGTCCATCTGTTTGAGGGTGATAAGCTGTGTTGTAACGCAGTCTAGTCCTAAGACACTGCTGCAAGCTCCTCCAAAAATGTGATAAAAATCGGGTGTCTCGATCAGAAACAATGCTAACTGGTACCCTATGCAAGCGTACTATCTCCCTCATGTACAACTCCGTTAAACTCTCTGTCGTCTTTCCAACTCGAAATTGTATAAAGCGAACTGACTTTGTGAGTCGGTCTACTACTACCCATACGGCGTTGTTTCCCTTCTGGTTCCTCGGTAAAGCTGTGACAAAATCCATCGTAACATGTTCCCACTTCCACTCAGGAATAGGAAGGGGCTGTAATAACCCAGCTGTCCTCTGATGCTCAGCCTTCACCTGCTGACATATTAGGCATTTGGACACAAATCGGTCTATCTCCATCTTCATTCCTGGCCACCAGTAATGCTCTCTCAAGTCTCGATACATTTTTGTCCCTCCTGGATGAATTGAAAGCACTGAACTGTGCGCCTCCTCTAACAACTCTCTTCTAACATCGCCTTTAGGCACACATATCCTACCATGGAATCGCAATGATCCATCCTCATGTAATTGTAGATCAGTTCTCTCCCCAGATTCCACCTATTTCTTAAATTTTTGATATCGAGCATCCTCGAACTGGGTAGCCTTGATTCGGTCCACCAGGGTTGACTGTAACTGTAAACTCATCAATTGTCTCCCTACTCCAGGCAATATAACCTCCATGCTCATCCTCCAAAACTCAGCTAGCAACTCCCGCTATCTCGTGAGTCTCATCGCCATAGGCTTCCTGCTCAAATGATCTGGCACTACATTAACCCGTCCTGGATGATATGGTGAGTCTCATCGCCATAGGCTTCCTGCTCAAATGATCTGGCACTACATTAACCCGTCCTGGATGATATTGTAAATCAAGATCATAATCAGCCATAAGCTCTAACCACCTACGTTGCCTCATGTTGAGCTCTTTCTGAGTGTAAATCAAGATCATAATCAGCCATAAGCTCTAACCACCTACGTTGCCTCATGTTGAGCTCTTTCTGAGTGAAAATATATTTCAAACTTTTGTGATCTGTGTACACCTCCACTCTCTGCCCTAAAAGATAGTGCTGCCATAGCTTCAATGCAAAAATAACCGCTGCCAATTCAAGATCTTGAACTGGGTAATTCTTCTCATGCGTCTTTAGCTGTTTAGACGCAAAGCTACTACCTTTCCATGTTGCATCAAAACACAACCTAAACCCAACCCAGAAGCATCAGTGTGTACTATAAATCCTCCTGACTCATCCGGGATAGTCAAAACAGGTGTTGACATCAACTTCTCCTTTAACTCCTCAAATGTTGCTTGACACTCTGGAGTCCACACAAACTTGACCTCCTTCCGAGTCAGCCTAGTAAGTGGTCCTGCTATCTTAGAAAAATCCTTTATGAATTTCCTATAGTATCCAGCCATCCCCAAGAAACTTCGTACTTCTGTCACAGATGTAGGTGGATCCAATCTCAACACCGCATCAACCTTCTTCGGGTCCACAGAGATACCCGCTCCTAAAATTACGTGCCTTAGAAAAGACAATTGCTCCAGCCAAAACTCACACTTGTTCAATTTTCCATAAAGCTTCTCCTCCCATAGTATTTCCAACACCGTCCGTAGATGCTCTGCATGATCTTCCTTAGTCTTGGAGTACACAAGAATGTCATCAATGAACACTGATAATCACATTTTTATTACAATTTTATACCCTCATTATCTTTTTTACATGAATAAATATACCATTAATAAGTGTTATTAGTTTAGTTTGCACATAATTGAATGAAAATATAAATAAATATTATTAAATGTAAAAACCCCTTAAAATCTCTCTTCTCTATTTTGTAGCATTTTAGAAGCCACAAATTAACATATAATATATGAAAATCGCCTATCTCGACGAGACGAAGCTATCCGTGAAATCAGAATTTAGAAATAGTGGGCATCGATGTCGTCATCGATGTGGGCATCGATGCTGGCATCGATACCTGCATCGATGCCTGCATCGATACCAGATTACTGTAGCGCGCGTCAATGGCTGATTTTGCTTGTCTTGGGGCTCAAGTTTGATCCAATGGCTCTCATTCACTGATGTTTACTATAAATAGGGGTTGAGAGTGAGGGGTTAGAGGTGTGAAAATTTTTGTAACTCCTTTTGGAGAGGAGGGCTACTCTTAATTGAGAAGGCCTTCCAAAATTGTAACTTTTTGTTGCAATTAATAATAATAATTTTTTCACCACTTTAAATTTTTCTCTTCTTCTCTTTGTTGGATGATGAAGATGAAGATGAAGATGGAGAATTATTTGAAGGTTTGCATTTCTTTTTTTTTTTACTTTTATTGCTTATTAGTTTAGATTTATTTCTATGCTTGTAGTTAGATTTTATTTTCTTGTTAAATAGCCAAGAGGCTAGAACCCTCTTGCCTTAGATTTATTTCATGCTTATAGAGTAGATTTATTTTCTTGCATTTAATTCTTGTAATTTTATTTTGTAGTTTAGATTTTGTAATTTATTTTAGAGTTAGATTTTAATTTCTTATACTATTCACCTTGAGGCTAGAACCCTCTTGGAATTAGTTTTTCTTTTTGTTTATTTTTATTTTGTTTGATTCGCCTTTAGGCTAGAACCCTCTAGGGAATCACCATTTTCTAAGAAGTGGGTTCAATTGTAGATTACCCATATCTATAATTGAATCCACCATCTTTAATTTCTTGCATTTTCTTTTATTCTTGAATTTTGTTCTTCATTCTTGATTTTTCATTTGTTTCTTGATCACTCTCACTTAAATTTTGCGCCGTTTCACACACTATCACTTTCACTCTCATTATCTCTCCACAATCACATTTACTAATCACTCCTATTTGTCACGCACACAAAATAAGAACCAATTTTATATTTTCTCCTACAAAACACCTTCCTCGTGGGATCGATATCTTAAATACTATAACTTGACACGGTTGTGTACTTGCAACCTTTTTGGTACATGTTTATGCCACATCAAGTTTTTGGCGCTGTTGCCGGGGAACGTGCTCAAGTAGGTTTTAATTATTTTGGTTCTTTAACTTGTGTGTTTTTTGTGAAGGAAACGCTTGGAGCTTGAAGATCACGGATTGGAGAGCTAGGATTTGAAGATTTGCTTTTGGGTAAGTCCTCTTTCTAGTTTTTAATTCCACCTTTTAGCTACTTTTTCACAATTAGAGACAATTAGGAAAGTCCTCTTTCTAGTTTTTAATTCCACCTTTTAGCTACTTTTTCACAATTAGAGACAATTAGGATTTTAAAAAAAATGATTTTATTTTTTGTTAACCATAATAAAATTCATCCTCCACTTTGACATTTACTAACAAGATAATAAATTCAAAAAAATCCCCCCTTCTCATTTGTTTGATTGTTAACCCTAATTAAAAAAAAAGATTTTTCTTTTCCATCCTTTTTAGTTGCTTTTAATTCATAGGGTTGCATTTCATATTGATAGTAGGAATTCACCAAGTGATTTGAGCATCTTGATTTGGCACACACTTAGGAATAGCATTCAAAACTTTAAAATTATCCCGGGAGAACCTTTTTGGAAGTATTTTGACCGATTTAAAGATCTTCTCATCCAATGTCCTCATCACGGTTTAGAGAAATGGCGATTGTGCCAAATAATTTATGAGGGATTAGATTATTCTGCAAAAACTTCCTTAGAATCAATGTGCCACGGGGATTTTATGAGGAAAAATGCTGATGAAGCTTGGGAGTTTTTGGAGAATCTTTCTGAAAAAACAATGCAATGGGAACAGTGCGATGATAGGGTTTCATCAGTTCCCCAGTCTAAGTCTTGTGGTCTTTCCTTAGAGTCAAACATTGCTTCTGAAGCGAAGATGGCAACGATTCTGCGAAGGTTAAAAGCTTTAGAAATTAAGGAACGAGCTCCAGCTCAAATCAATCATGTTTCTACCTCAAGATGTCATAATTGTCAGTCTCCTACCCACGTTTCAGAGGAATGTCCTCTCCTAGGAAATAACAATACATTAGAACAGATGAACGCTGCATTCCAGCACCCTAGAAATGATCCATTTTCTTCAACTTACAATCCAGGTTGGAGAAATCATCCCAACTTTGCATGGAATCTAGGAAATTCTCCCGGAACTCAACACTTCACTCCCGCTTCAACCTGTTCGCGGGAAAAGTTGGTGTTTTCTTCATTATCGATTCCATTGCACTCAGTTAACAACTTTATGC
>NC_033803.1:51909342-51970912 GCF_001876935.1 Asparagus officinalis | reverse complement strand
TCTTCTCAGTATCAACGCTAAGGCTAATACTGAGGAAAGAAGGGGGGGAACAGGTGATGAAGGCTGATGTAGACCTCTCCTCCTCGGTTGAAGCGCTCGGGCACTCTTTGCTGCAGCAGGGCTTCGCCAAGGCTCTCTAAAAATCCTCCTCTAATCAAGGCACCAAGGGGGGCTATTTATAGCATTTAGAGGGGTCTAGGGGGGTCTAGGGGGTGCGGACACCCCCTGGTGTCTCGGCCTTGGCCGAGACATGGCCGAGACACCCTAGGGTGTCTCGGCTTTTCCTAGACACCCCGGGGTATTTTGACTGGCCGGGACTCCGTTTAGGTGTATTTCGTTTGTTTCCCTGTAGATTCTTCGTCCGGACTTTCTGGTGATTGGATTATCTGTAGAGTGGTCGAGGTGCGAGGGGCGTTGTCCTTTTTGTGAACAGTGCCGGGTTTCCCGATGGGTCCGGGTCTTCGTGGTTCCGAAGTCCTATCCGCTCATGTAGCTCGTCGATTCACTTCAGTCGTTCGTCGACGTCGATTAGACTCATGTGGATCGGATAGTGTTCAAGCATCTCCAAAAGCATCTCATTTAATTGCGGTTAAAAGGATCATTAAATATGTTAATGGTACTTTTAATCTTGGCTTATTTTATCCAAGAAGCACTTCTTTTGATTTATATGGTGATGCCTACACCGACTTTGCCGGATGTAAGGTAGATCGCAAGAGTACTAGTGGAACATGCCAATTCTTAGGAAATTCCCTTGTTTCTTGGGCTTCCAAGAAACAAAATTGTGTTACATTGTCCACTACGGAAGCGGAATACATTACCGCCGGCTTATGTTGTGCTCAAGTTTTATGGATGAAACAAAGCTTAGTTGACTATGATTTGAACTTTCAAAATATTAAAATCTTTTGTGATAACACAAGTGCCATAAATATTTCAAAAAATTCGGTTTTGCATTCTAGAACCAAACACATTGATGTACGCCATCATTTCCTACGCGATCATGTAGAGAAACTAAATGTATCCCTAGTATTTGTTGACACAAAATCTCAACTAGCGGATATATTTACTAAGCCTCTTGGAGAGGATGATTTTTGTCGCATAAGAAATGGTTTGGGCCTATGCACTATGTGAGCGTTCTACATTGTGTGCTTGTTTAGTTGTCGTTTATATTTCTTTTTACCCCATTTTTTTTGATGTTGCCAAAGGGGGAGAAACCTCTCCTCTTTTGTTGCACATCCTTAGGGGGAGCTCATAGATAGGGGGAGCATCTATCTATAAGTTATTTTATTCTTGCTCTTAAAATGGTTGGTTGTCATCATCAAAAAGGGGGAGATTGTTAGCCCTTATGTTTTGATGATGTTCTTACAACCACCATTATTGGTACTAATGGCTTATTAAGTATAAATGTAGTAAATTCATTTGTCAAGCTCGTTAGTGCCATCAACGGAGGATGGATGGAATATATGCTACAACGAAGATATCCACTAGAAACTTTCTGATCCGGATAAATCGGACAGAGCTTCGTCTATCCGCGGAGGGATATAGAAGCAGAACTTCGTCGATCCGCGTGGGAATCTAGAAGCTATAAGCGTATACCTCGGCTAAAGCGAGGTAATAGATCTTCTCAGTATCAACGCTAAGGCTAATACTGAGGAAAGAAGGGGGGGAACAGGTGATGAAGGCTGATGTAGACCTCTCCTCCTCGGTTGAAGCGCTCGGGCACTCTTTGCTGCAGCAGGGCTTCGCCAAGGCTCTCTAAAAATCCTCCTCTAATCAAGGCACCAAGGGGGGCTATTTATAGCATTTAGAGGGGTCTAGGGGGGTCTAGGGGGTGCGGACACCCCCTGGTGTCTCGGCCTTGGCCGAGACACCCCAGGGTGTCTCGGCCCGGGGTGAGACACCCAAGGGGTGTCTCGGCCATGGCCGAGACACCCCTGGGGTGTCTAGGCTTTTCCTAGACACCCCGGGGTATTTCGACTGGCCGGGACTCCGTTTAGGTGTATTTTGTTTGTTTCCCTGTAGATTCTTCGTCCGGACTTGGATTTGAGTGATTCCGGGTGCGTTGGATGCTTGACGAAGAGTTCGATCCGCTCTGGTGATTGGATTATCTGTAGAGTGGTCGAGGTGCGAGGGGCGTTGTTCTTTTTGTGAACAGTGCCGGGTTTCCCGATGGGTCCGGGTCTTCGTGGTTCCGAAGTCCTATCCGCTCATGTAGATCGTCGATTCACTTCAGTCGTTCGTCGACGTCGATTAGGCTCATGTGGGCCGGATGGTGATGTTCATCGTCGCTCGTTAACGCTAAACCGCTTGTGGAGACCTATAGGCAATTTTCGATGCCTACACCGACTTTGCCGGATGTAAGGTAGATCGCAAGAGTACTAGTGGAACATGCCAATTCTTAGGAAATTCCCTTGTTTCTTGGGCTTCCAAGAAATAAAATTGTGTTGCATTGTCCACTACGGAAGCGGAATACATTACCGCCGGCTTATGTTGTGCTCAAGTTTTATGGATGAAACAAAGTTTAGTTAACTATGATTTGAATTTTTAAAATATTAAAATCTTTTGTGATAACACAAGTGCTATAAATATTTCCAAAAATTCGGTTTTGCATTCTAGAACTAAACATATTGATGTACGCCATCATTTCTTACGCGATCATGTAGAGCGACAAGATGTATCCCTAGTGTTTGTTGACACAAAATCTCAACTAGCGGATATATTTACTAAGCCTCTTGGAGAGGATGATTTTTGTCGCATAAGAAATGGTTTGGGCTTATGCACTATGTGAAAGTTCTACATTGCTTGCTTGTTTAGTTGCATCTTGCATTTTGCATTTCTTTCCCCATTTTTGATGGTGACAAAGGGGGAGAGAAATCTCCTCATTTGTTGCATATATTTAGGGGGAGCTCAAAGATAGGGGGAGCACCTATCTATAAGCTATTTTATTTTTGTTCTTATATAATGGTTGGTTGTCATCATCAAAAAGGGGGAGATTGTTAGCCCTTATGTTTTGATGATGTTTTACAACCATCATTATCGGTACTAATAGCTTATTGAGTGAAAATATAGTAAATTCATTTATCAAGCTCGTTAGTGCCATTAATGGAGGATGGATGGAATATATGCTACAACGAAGATATCCAAAGGAGGAGGAGGCCAAGAGATGAAGCAACGTTATTTCAAGAACAACAAAGTCATATAAAAGCTTCATCCGATTCAAGCTATATCAAAGCTCAAGTATTGCTTTCAATATGAGGATATTAGCTATCTTTTATATTTCTCTCTAGTGCTAGAATGTAGGCAAAGAGTTACTGTGTTTACTTGAAGCTATTAGGAATCACACACACAATTTATACTTATGTTTTTAAGCGTTTTTCACAAAATACTATTTTTCACAAGTATGAGAACCTATCTGCAAAATTCTTTTTCCAAACAGTTTGTTTTTAGTATTAAAAACATTTTACAAAGTTTCAGATTTTTCAGAGGTCAAATAAATATTTTGCAAATATTTAAAGTTGATTAAAAACTATTTTCTGCAAAATGTCAGAAAGCGGTCGACCGGCCCGGTCGACCGCTCCCATCGCCTTTCCTCACTATTTTCCAGAGAGGTCGTCGGCCGACCGACACGGTCGACCGAAATCTCGATTTTCAAATCGGGGACGGTGGTTCTGTTTGTTTTCCAAGTTTTCGAAGCAGCTCGCGGTCGACCGAATTTTTCGTTCGGTCGACCGACGTGTTTTTTCGGTCGACCGAAGGTTTATTTCGGACGACCGAAATTTTCTTTCAGTCAACCGCGACTTTTTTAAAACGGTCGTTTGCCTCGATTGTTGTGCTTTCACTTAATAGTGTTTGGCACAGTCTGAGCTAACAACCTGAAAAGGAGATTATCTTCCTAAATGGGAAGATTGGGTTTTGTTTTCAAATGATTTTTTCATTTCTATAAAACCCCCAGTCTTCTTCTTCTTCAGCAGCCCTAACATTTGCAAAACCAGAGAGCCTTTTCTTTTTCCTGAGTAAAAATTTTCAAAGTCTGTTTTCTCTCTGTTTTTAGGTGTGTTTCACTTCCCAGCTTCAGTAAACCTTCTCTTTGCTATAGGGGCTGTGTAAAGAGAGGTTCTTGCATCTTTTCTTCTGCTGTGATTAGTGAGATCTGTGAAGATCTACTGTGAGGGAGTGTGATCTGTTGAGATCAAACTGTGTAGTGAGAGAGATCTGTGGAGATCGCTGTGTAGACGAAGTTCCGGTTTCCAAACCGGGTGTGTAGTGGATTTCTCCTCGAGAGTGGGGAGCGGGGACGTAGGCCAGAGGGCCGAACCTCGTTAACACATCGCGCGTCAAGGATAACGAACTCCTAACCCTATCTCTCTTACTTTTATCGAATTTTTTGTTTTGTGTTTTGCTTGTGCTGAATTTATATTGCATGTTAGAGCCTCTTGACCCTAATCACCCCCCTCTAGGGTCCAACAATCTCCTCCTGTATAGCTAACTATCACGAATCAGCCTCCGAACTCTGCTCGGCCTCTCTAAATGTAGTAGGCACCAACTCATCGATACTCTCCACCAGAAGTGCATATGTAACTACTGTGTCGGTATACCGTGTTAGCATCCGTATGTCTCTCCTCTG
Source organism: Asparagus officinalis (assembly GCF_001876935.1). Taxonomy (NCBI): domain Eukaryota; kingdom Viridiplantae; phylum Streptophyta; class Magnoliopsida; order Asparagales; family Asparagaceae; genus Asparagus; species Asparagus officinalis. The sequence goes on along the minus strand of NC_033803.1, from coordinate 51,966,291 downwards.
TCTCCTAATGGCAATAGAATCCTAAACCTGACCTGTCGGTTTTGGATCCTACACATATGTACCCATATCCCGCAAATCACCATCGTGCTCACCTGACGTCACCTCAGTCGGCACCCTAATGGATACTGTACTATCTGAACAATGTGAAGCTACAAATCTGCTATAGAACATTCTTCAAATAAGACACCTGTGTCAAACAAATTCTGCCCTTCTCTTTATCTTTGCCGATCTTCATCCCTAAAATGAGCTTAGCCTTACCTAAGTCTTTCATCTCAAACTTATTTGAGAGCTGAATCTTCAACTCATCTATAGCAGACCTGGAAATAGAGGCAACCAACATATCATCAACATAAAACAACAAATAAATATATGCACCTCCTTTTAACTTACGAAAATACACGCAAGGATCAAACTGGCTTTGAGTGTATGAATGACTGATCATAAATCCATCGAATTGCCTATACCACTGTCGAGGAGACTACTTCAAACCGTATAGCGATTTCCTTAACCGGCAAACCAACTTATCCTTCCCTACAGCTCAGAATACCAATGGTCGAGTCATATATATTTCTTCATCAAGATCACGATGAAGAAATACCATCTTCACATCTAACTGATCTAACTCCAAACTATACTGTGCCACCAAAGCTAGCAAAATCTGAATCAAAAAATACTTTACCACCAAAGAGAAAATTTCATTATAATTAATACCTTCCTCCTGTGCATAGCCCTTCACAACCAACCTAGCCTTGAACCTCACTAGAGTTCCTTCAATGCCCTCCTTCTTCGTGTTTACCCACTTACAACCAATCGCCTTCCGCCCCTTTGGAAGCTCAACAAGCTCCCATGTATCATTCTTATGAAGATACTCCATCTCCTCCTGCATATCTACCTGCCACGAATCTGTCTCCGAACTATGCTCAGCCTCTCTAAATGTAGTAGACACTAACTTATCGATACTCTCCACCGGAAGTACATATGCAACTACTGTGTCGGTATACCGTGCTGGCATCCGTATGTCTCTTATCTGTCTCCTAACGGTAATAGAATCCTAACCTGAGTCGTCGATTTTGGATCCTACACATCTGTACCCATATCCCCTAAATCATCGCCGTGCTCGCCTGACGTCACCTCAATCGGCACCCTAATGGATACTGTACTATCTGGACAATATAGAGATGCATCGATCTCCACCACCTATGATACCTCCTCCGTCGGGTCGCTCTCCACCTGATGAGAGCTAGGAAGTTTTAAGATAGAAGTCTCATCAAACGTGACGTTTCTACTCAGCACAATTTTCCTATCAACTGGATCCCATAGTTTGTATTCTTTGATACCACGCTTGAATCCTACAAATATGACCTTTCTAGCCCGAGGTTCCAACTTATCAGTCTTAACATGATAGTATGTAGGGCTCCCAAATACCTTGAGCTGGTCATAGTCGTGTGCTGACTCTCTCAACCATACCTCCATATGTGTCTTTCCCTCAATCACAGATGAAGGTAGCCTGTTAATGAAGTAGCTCACATATGAAAGTATCTTAGCCTAAAAGATCTTCTCCAAACCATTATACGCCAACAAACATCGAATCTTTTTAGCAAAGACTGAATTAACCTCTCTACCACCCCATTCTGCTATGGTGTGCGACTAACTGTGAAGTGTCTCTCTATGTCCTCATCTCGACATAGTTGCTAAAAGGGGTCTGATTTGTACTCACCATCATTATCGGATCGTAACGTCTTGATCTTTCTCCCAGTTTGTAGTTCCAACCTCTTCTTTTACTCCACAAATATATCTAGGACTTCACTCTTCTTTGCCATGGTGTACATCTAACAATGCTTAAAATAGTCATCAACGAACGTGATGAACTAATATCGACCACCAAGTGATGCAATCTTGGTGGGACCCTAAACATCTTTGTGCACGTAATCCAGGATACCCCTCGTCCTATGAATGGCAGTCAAGAACTTCATCTTCATCTTCTTACCAAGTACACAGTGCTCACAAAACTCAATCTTTCCACTCTTGTCTCTCTTCAATAGTCCCTCCTTGCATAACGCCTGCAGTGACTTCTCTCCTGTGTGCCCTAATCTGTAGTGCCAAAGTCTGCTTATGTCCGCCTCTGAAATAGTTGAAGCTATCTGGCCAATCTCGATGCTCCCCTTCAGATAATGTAAGTTTCGACTGCGGACTCCCTTCATTACCACCAAAGATCCCTTAGTAACCTTTGCTACAGCATCCTCAAAGGTCATCTTGAATCCCTTCGCCTCCAAAGCTCCAACTGAGATAAAATTCTTCTTCAGCTAAGAAACAAATCTCACCTCCTTTAATTCATAGACTACTCCATCGTGCATCTGAATCCATCTCGCTAACTGTAATGATTGTAAATTTTGATACTAGTTAAAATAAATTTTTGGTATTTTAAAATATTTAATTATTATTTTTAGAAAAGTATTGTATTTTTTCAACCTTCTAGAATTTTCTATGATTTAAAAATCCAAATTTTATATTTACTTAAATAATTTTAATATTTATAAATTTATTTTGTGCAGTAAAAAATTCTAGAATTCATCCGTGTGTTATCAATACTATTACGTATCAATTTGAATAACACGTTGTATTATTTTTACTATTACGTATTATTTCTTATAATACATTGTATTATTATTATGTATTATTTTGTATAATTAGTTGTATTATTTCTATTATTGCGTATCAGCTGTCATATTAATACAACTGGTACGTTTTATTGTATAGATAATTTTCTCATAATTATTTAATTTTAAATATAAGTAATTATATTTTTTTATTAATTATTCTTGTTTAATTGTGTAATTTCTTGCATTATTTCTACTATTACGTATTATATGTTGTATTAGTACAACTTGTACGTTTTAATGTGTAGATAATTATCCGATAATTATTTAATTTATTTTGTAATTATTATTATTTTTAATTAGTTTTCAAAAACCATAAATTTTCCTATATAAATATATATATATATTCTTATGAGTTATGTTTCTCTCTCTTCCCACTCCTTCACCCCCACGAACCCACGAACTCCATCCCTCACGTTCCCCCCTTTTTTTCTCTCTCTCTCCATCATCACACGCCCCTACCTCCTCCTTAGCCTCACCCCCATTACCCCGCTCATCTTCTCTCTTTATCTCACTCTCTCTCCTCCCTCAAAACCTCACAGAAACCCATCTCCTCCCTCACTCACTCGTTCTCTCTATCTTCATCTCTCTCCCCCCTTCACTCCATCTCTCTCTTCCTCTCCAAGCCACCACCTCGCCCAAACCCCAGCAGCCACTCCGACCATCCCCTCTCCCCCTCAGGCCGACGCCAACCACCACCACCAACACCATCACGAGCTCGACACCACCTCCCTCTCAACCACCTCCACCGCCCCCTTCACCTCCGCTGCTCCTCCTCTCACCCTCAGTTCCTCTGAGCTCCGCCGCCCAACTCCATTCCTCGCCGCCCTCCTCGCCTTGTAGCCGTCGCTCCACCACCTCAGGCCGCCTACGATCGCTACTTCTTCCCTCAGCACCGCGCACACCCGCTCGCGCACACCCAACGCAAACAATCCACACCGCGACAGCCTCCTTTGCCAGCCTCAGCGCTCGAACCCCATTCTCCCCATACCGAACCCTCCACCCCCTGGCCTTCCGATGGGCTCCAATCGTCGCACGGGGACGACCCGCTGCTCGCTTAACTCGCAGCCCTCCCATCGCCAGCCTCCTTCCCTCTCGCTGTCCCCTACGTCCGGACCCCCGCCATCAGCGTCCTCCCGCGCCTCTCGAGTTTCTCTCACACCTCCAGCGCCTCCCTACGTCGCCGCCATGAGCTCCACCTTCCCCTATTGCGTGACAACCTCCAGCAGCACCGCCTCCAACGTCTCCTCCATCGCACGCCACCTGTTTGATCATATGCCAATGCATATCCAGTTACAGAACCGCCACTTTGTAGCCGCCAGCGAGCCCGTCGAAGCCCCGAGACATTCTAACGACACTCGTAGGCAAGATCCCTCTTGCTCAGAGCTGAATTTTATATTTTGTTAAGTTTTATCTGCATATTAGTTTGTGATATGATTATCTGCGTGGGGTTATCGATGAATAATATTAGATAAATAATAATAATATGATAAATAGCATTTTTAGAATAATTATAATAAATTAAAAGAATTTATTTTGACAGCGGAATCATTTTTAGATAATTATATTAATTTTAAAGGAATTTATCTTAAAAAAAGAAATTATTTTAGAAAAAGGGATCATTTTGGAAAATAAATCAAAGGAACCTATTTTGCAAAAGGATTATTTCAAGTAAATAAATTTATTTTTTTAGAAGATTATTTTAGAATAATTTAATGATTCAAATTCTCAAATTTAATTACCTGATATGACATGATATTATTGCACATGATTTATTTTGTCTTGTTGCGATGAAGAACTGTTGATAGTTATGACTTAGTGGCTTCGTGCGTTATGAGTAGACTTAGCGACATGTGTGAGTGTGTTGACTGAGTTTAGGTGATGAATCCGAGTTTCAATGAGGTTTATGGTTGACTTAGAAAATACAAGAGAGTTAGGATGGGGAAGTCCATGTTCATGTGATCGGATAAGGCTGTTGATGTATCTTCCAGGCTCGTGCCAGTAAATTCGTGTAGTCACTAGGGTTGGTTTGTTAGGCTAAAGTGAATTCATGTAGTCATTTTAATCAGTGAATTTGTGTAGTCACCTGAGTTCTGCTTGAGTTTGGACCAGGCCAAAATCGGATTGCGTATAGTCCTCTGACCGATTCGTGTAGCGGTATTGGATGCGCGTAGAGGATTTGTGAATAGTCAGTTATCCAGTGATATGAATGTTGACTTTATGTGAGATGTGGACTAGTGAGTTTTAGGATGGCTAGTTACATGACCTCGTTTCTTGGCTAAGTATGAATTCCTGTGAAATGTAGGCCAGTTGTATTTCCTTTTTATACACAGATCGAGATTAATATTTAATTATCTACAATTTGAGACATAAGGTATATATATGAGGATTTCCTTGTTTGGATTATTTCGCTCGACGTCTCGAGTTGTAGATTTTTAAGTATTAATTCCATCTAGTTGTATGACCTTGTGACTTGTTTGATTGTTCTGATCGCTAGCTGCATGACCTTATTACCTGTTCTATTTTTGGATTCTTCTGATTATCATGTTTTAGTAGTGTTATCGCATGTCGGTTTTGTTGGATTTCCAGTTATTCGTCTCTTTGTCATTTTCTATTTTCGTATCATTTTCCGCTTGATTTTCGTTCGTTCTATTTCTTTTGTAGGATCTTGCCGTGTGTCATACACGCTGACGTACACCTATTTTCTCTAGTGTATGTCAGACTTAGAGGAAGAACAAGTCCATCTTGGATACAAGCCAGAGCCAGAGGATTCTTAGTAGGAGTGCCTAGCGGACGGAGCAGAAGAAGAAACCGAAGCTTAGTTATTCCTTTCAGTTTATTTTGTAGCACTTTCTTTTCCTTTTGATCAGTGTATTTTTTTATATTCTCCAGTATTTTATTCAGGTAGATTTGTATAAGGGCATGTTGACCTGAATTTTATGTCTGGGATGATTATTGTTGATGATATGTCTTTTCCTTATTCTGGGTTGTTATTATATTCTTGCTATTGTGATCAGGGACCTGTGACTTCGTATTATATTTATTTCTAGACGCTTAGCGTATTGGATTGAGAAGAAAAGAAAAAAAAGAAAAAAAATGACAGTGTATATTTCTTCTCAATCTAATACGTCGTGGGCTTATTCACGTTTCGATTCCCGGGTATTGGGAAGCGGTGCGTGACACTAACTGCCAATTCATGGAAGCTGGCTGCGTCATGAACACTTAAACTGGGTTGACATTTGAAATGATGTAGATCGTCTGTCCCACCAAGTAGTGCTGCATTTTTTGAATTACGAGCACTAAGGCGAGGCACTCCTTCTTAATCATTATATATCGAGATTCGACACATAACAAAGTATGACTCGGATAGTGCACTGCTTGTTCATAACTGTTATCATCGTCTTGTCTGAGCAAAGCACTTAACGAGTGGTTTGTCGTATTGACATAAATTAAGAATGGTTTCCCTAACTTAGGTGCAACGAGGACGAGAGGATTTGATAAATACATCTTGATATCCTTGAATGCCTTTTGACAAGCGTCATCCATGCCCTTCTTCGTGAGCTTAGAGAATGGTTGACATTTCCTGGAGAGGTTCGAGATTCAGATTCGCTTCATCACCCATGTTTACCTGGACCAGTTTATGTTCGGTAGGAGGTTCTCTTTGCTCGAATCTATCACAATATTTAACGTTTAGGTGATATATCCAAGGGTCTTCCTAAGTTGGCAATTGATCGTCTCCCTCTACTGTTGCAGGGTTGATCGTGGTCATATTCGACATCAGGCCTTTGAACATTTCTCCAAGGCTAACATCAGAGTCCCAATCCATAGAATATGATGAATATCCATCTCTACTTAGATTTGATGACTGGTTGATGACTTGCTAACAACATTTATTGTCAGATGAAGATACATAGCCTAGACCCCTCTTATGTTCGTAATAATTATCAGGCTTCCCTTTTGGTACATATGCAGGACGGGGTGGAACTCAGATACTTTGGCCAAAATGAAGACCTTCACCGAGCGTGAGTTGTATCCTTGCTTCTTCATGTAATCACGTGCTTGTGAGATATATCTGAAGAAATGCCGATCAGCGTTGGTCTCCAAGAAGAGATTGGAGGGAAGGAATGACTCTCCTTTACCAAAGATTATCTATTTTCCACCCCCTGCCTTTGCAAGTAAGACAAGGGTTGATCCGAAGGAGTCTTGGACATGCTTCTTTATCATGCAAGATGACTGAAGCAGCATATGTATGTCAGGGATATCATACAGTCTATGTATTACATTATTAAGACAAAGCGAGTACTCTAAATCATCATTTATTATATGATCAGCAAGTTGCCAGTTACAATTTCCATCTGACGATTCGCCACCATCAAGATTGATTACAAGAGGTTCAATATCATTGAATACGAATACAAGACCTTCATCATAATCGAGCCCGGCTTCAGTACCATCTTCTTCTTTGTTGTCCGTCCCCAGGGCCGATGGTTCAGCATCGGATTCAATATTATATAGCAGGGAGTCAGTAAAATAATTTTCTAACCCTTTGAATGGTTGCTTGTCCGTGACCACCGTCTTGACCTTATTATTTGTGTCCACATACTTTAGACACTGATGGAGTGTGAAAGGAACTATAACGTTACTATGGATCCAAGGTTGACCCAATAACAAGTTGTAAGGCATTTCTGCATCTATCACGTAACACATGACCTCAGACTTCAATTCTCCCACCTGTCACTTTACTCGGGATTTTCCTAATGGCTTGGATCCACTAGTGTTGAATCCATAGATAACAGTGCCCATGGAAGCTAACTTGCTGGTAGGAATTCCGAGATGATACATCAATCAGAGCGACATGATGCTAACTGCAAAACCTGGATCTACTTGGATTCGGTTGACAACAATTGAGCTAATGTACCCAGTGAAATGTAATGGCCTATCATGCTTTGAGTTTCTCACTTGCATATCCTCCTTTGTAAAGGTGATGCAAGGGAATTGTTTGGCTGCTAGATTACAACGTTAAACTGGTGACTCGGGCTCTTCAGGGATTTGCTTAATCTGAGTGATGAAAATGTCAGAGTCAGCCAAAGCTTCTTGCAAAGCTTCTCTGGTATCTTTGAAAAGATGCAGCAACTCATTTAGAGTAATCCTCACCGGGACGTTGGCCAACTAGGCCATGACATCGAAGCGGTATGGAGCATTCGAGTTTTTCGATTTATCTCTTCCAATAGGTTGATTGAAATGAGACTGCTTCAGAATCTGAAACTTTTTGTGTTGAGTCTGTTTATGTTTTTTCGCCACTCCCTTATGCTTAGCATCTAGTTGTTGTTGGGGCTTATCAGTCGGTTTGGGAGGAGTTGAAATCACCCTCTGCTCAGCCAAAGTTTTGGCATTCTGGTCAGAAGTCTATGGGTACTTGTACCGGTATTCATTCTCACTCCTGGTAGTGAAGGTTAGTTGTTCATCTTTTGAAAGCGAAAAAATTAGGATTTCTTCATCGTTTTTTTCAGACTTGCTGATGCGGGGCAACATGATTTGCCCTTACTCTTAGATTTCTTCTTAGAAGAGGATATCGCTCACTAAATTTCTAAGAAAATCTGGATGGACCCAAAGAACTTCACCGTTAGGTGTGGTGTGTGGTATAAGTCCTTTTTGGCATTAACCATGTGGGTCGTCACTAATTGTCTGCATCTCTACCATTGACACATGTTCCGACTTAAACCATGATAGAGAGACTGATTATTTTTTTTTTCATTCTAGTTTTTTAGATTCTATTTATTAATTTGTGAGATGGTTTTTGTCCTATTAATTTTCTTTTCCTAATAGAAAAATCTTTGTTCATTCTATTGGGAAAAGAAAGTTGTGATGAATATTGAAATTTGTTTTATTTAGAAATTTTGTACACAATAAACTATTATATTAATAGTTAATTAATACTTAATGATACTAAGAAAAGTCTCCGAAGCTGATAGATACTGCATTTGCACCTACTTTCTTTTCTTTTGGCTTTGCAGTTTTGACACCAACGTCGATTAATGCTTGAATCTTGTCTTTAGGGACATAACACATCTTAGTGGGATGGTGGACCCTTCTGTGATACACATAATATTTCGGATCCGTGGTCCTCTTCTCTTCCTCTTTATTCATGATCGGTTGTATCTTAATCTTGTTGTTATCGAAGAAATACTTGAAGATAGCCGGTACTTCCACCTCCTTAAAGGAATATTCCTTCGAAAATCTAGGTTCCGGATCCTTGGTTGCCTTAGAGTTTGCTGGAGTTGGTGTTGCAGTTGGAATGATGATTGCTGTGGTGACTGCTATTGAGGTTGTCGTTGTGATATTTGGTGATCATTAATGGTAGCTGCGGGTGCCTTTCCTCTACCTCGAGGATTAAAATTCTACTTTTGAGGATTGGCCATCGGCTGACCTCTCTCATGCTTCTTTTTCTTGAGAAAGCGTTCGGTCTATTCGCCACACATCTTTAACTCTTTACAAGTTTTGGAAGGCATGACTCCCATGACTTCTAAGACATCCAGGGAGAGATTATTGTGGCAAGTTTGGAGGATGAATTCCTCCATAACTGGGTCTCGAAAGTTCATTGCTTTATTCCGAAAATATTTGACGAAGTTATGGACTGACTCTCCGTCTTTCTATTTTTTATCCAGTAGAGTCCCAATTGATACTTCAGTGTCATCATTAAAGAAATTGTTGAGGAATGAGTTTTCTATACAAATCGAAGGTAGCCCCACGAAGGGTGCCTACGAATGATCGGACCATCAATGCTTCATTTCCAGAGATCATACCAAGTGAGATTTAAAGTAAATCAAGTATTGGGTTGGTGAACCTTTTTCGTCAAATGGTATAAAGTTAATTAGATTAAACTTCATTAGATATGGGATTGATTCCCACTCTCTCGGATATAGGCATAGAATTCCGATCTTTTTCACTTCTTGAGCCGACACCAGAACATTAATTTTACTTTTGAGCTCTTTCATTTTCTTTTCTTCGCCCGTATTTTTCTTTAGAGGATGTTGAGGAGGTTGAGGAGGCTTGATTGAACTACCCCCAGCGTTACTGTTGTTGGGAGGTGTGTCGGCAAAGATGTGTTCATCCACCTCTGAGTCACTATCGACTGTATTTGTTTGAATAGGCGTGGCATTACGCCGACTAGACTCGGCCCGTTGACTTGGCTCAGTTAGTTGATGAGGTTTTTAATTTGCAATTCTCTCATCTGTTGCATGGTCAACTCCATCTCCATTCTCATCTCAGCTTTGATTTCTTCTTATTGCTTAGACAAAGCTTCTTGAAGCATTTGAGCCAATTGATCAGGTATGATGATGAATGCCTCCTTAGCTTGCCCTACACTGGATGTTGTATCATCGAAAGCAACTGCAGAACAAGTATTTGAGGCCTCGATATCTGAAGATAGCCCTTCGTGCATTCTCCTATAATCTCTGCGTTTGGTGGCCCTTAATTGGAGCTGAGACATTCTTTGTGAAAGTCTTTGACCAACTCTTCCTCCTGGGGAAAAATTAGGGTTATAATTGCTCGAATGTCGTTTTCCTTTATCAGCCCTGTTGATCATGACTTCTGGGAATTCACTATCTTGGACAGTGTTCCTTCTCTTACGAAAGCGTCTTGGCTTGGGCCTGGGTGTTTCGGTGGAGAGTCTTTCAAATACTGACACCCTTTGTGGAGTGGTCCTAGAGCAACTACATTTAAATAATACAGCACTGATGAGTCTCTCGCACGAGCAATGATAGTTCGTTTCCTAGATACTTCTCTTCCGAGACTTGTTCGCACCCCTAGTCTGATAGTATAACTCATCGGCATGATGGCCAGAGCACCGTATCATTTGCTGGTGTAGTCGGGCCTTGTTGACATTCTCAAGACGACTTGTTGTCACCTTTGAGTGATCTAAGATCACGTCAGGAGTCGTATGTTTAGGACAACCCCCTTGCGAGTGTGGAGTCTTAAATGGCTCCCGAGTTTCAATAGGAACCCCTAAGTGGGTGGAAATTAGAGTTTCCCTGACCAGGGATTTCTTTGATTTGGTGGGGGTATGCGTATAACCCCTAGCCTGAAGAGTCACTTGGGATTTGTTAACCAGACCCAAGATGATCCGCCATCATGATTTTGAACTATGATGGGTCAGGACTGAACCATAGCTTCACTGATGGTGTAGCAAGTGTAGTTCGAGCAGACAGACGAGGAACGTATGCTGACGGAGTTGATGAAGCAGTCGCAGGGTCCCTTCTTTGGCTGAGACACTAGCTAGTGTCTCGGACAAGGCCCCTTTGGACGAGACACTAGATAGTGTCTCGGCTGAAGGGCGGACAAGGCCCCTTTGGACGAGACACTAGATAGTGTCTCGGCTGAAGGGGATAGTCACCGTTGCCACCGAATCTGATTTCGGCACAAGTTTAGATTTTAGAATCCAAACTTTGCGGGCTTTTGGCGGTTTTTTGACCACTATTTCCTTCTTCATTTCTTGTGTCCTTTGCACAAGAACACGAGTGCGAGCGGCATACTCACATCATTTTTGGATCCGTTCCTTAAGAGTTGAATGTGTTCTTTTCACGTGGATCCACTCATCAGTTGATGGCTTAGCAGAGGTGTCGGTGGTTTGCCTTTGAGGCAATTAGATCACTCGATGCCTCTTTGATTCCAGGTTCGCGTAGTAACGAACTCCATTGACTTGTTCCATAGCCTTTAGGATCCCCTTGGTCCTCGTGCATATGGATGCTAGTGAAGTATTTATAGCCTTTAGGAGCCATTACTAAAGATAGAATGTCAAAACAAACTAAACTAACAAACCCTACTTCCAAGATAGATTTCGTGTCTCGAAAACAGTGTATTGTCCCAGGCAGTTTTGTAACTGTCGTCCACTCTGTTAAATGCCATGATTTGTATAGTTACGGGCAGATTTTTAGTTTGTAACTATCTCCCTATATTTATGGATGATACCCAGCAGTTATGAAGCCACGTGGATCGCACAAATCTAGAGAAAACCGCCACAAAACAATGTGACCCTGTCACATAGTTTTTGATATAGTTTCCATGTCTCTGTAGGGTCAAAAAATTTAAGGATTGATTGATTCTCTTGTTTTAAGAAATTTGGGTTTGATCACTAGGTACGAAACCCTTACAATCACTCACGATCTCTCGATTACAGAGGAAGAGAAGATTAATTCAGCTTCTCTAAACCCTTACAATCACTCACGATCTCTCGATTACAGAGGAAGAGAAGATTAATTCAGCTTCTCTTTTGTTTAAGGTGGGTTCTTGGTAGCAATTACAGAGGAAGAGAAGATTAATTCAGCTTCTCTTTTGTTTAAGGTGGGTTCTTGGTAGCAAAAGGATGCTTCCCTTGATGCTTGAGTTGAGATTGCCTCCCATTGACGATCAGATCAAGGTTGCTGGAGCTTTTGACGTCCGTTGGCTGGCCGAAATTAAGATTCAAACTCCGGACCCGTGTGTAGAAACTCTGATCTCTGATGCTTCTTGAAGTCCAAGTCTAAAATCTCTAATTAATCAACAACTAATCAGCCCTTTTCTCTGTAGCCATCGATGGCTATTTATAGGGTTTTAAGCATGTAATTGACATGCTATAATCATGGGTAGAGGGGCGTAACTATCGCCCCCAAATCAACGCATGCCGTAACGTGCTCCTGAAGTTTAGCCCACGTGGCTAACTAGGTCTTCGGAGCCATTATAGGTAAATCCCATGTGGATGACGAACGTCGTCTTTAATTGAAACGGAGTCCGTCAAGTAAGACGAGCCTCGAGGTTCGTCTTACCAAGCAAACCTTGTAGTAGACCAGCTTCTTCCGACGAATTTTGTCTTCACTGACTTCGTCTGACGAACCTTGTTTTCACTAACGAAATTCATCTTCGACAGCTGAGTCCAACTACGTAGCAAGTCTTGTAAGTTTCCTTTTGACGAGCCTCATCTTCACTAATGAGTTTTACGTCTGGTAATGAGCTTCAAACCTTGTGTCCAATGACGAGCTTTGAACCCCGTATCCACTAGTGAACCTCGAACCTCATATCCAATGATGAGCTCTGAGTCTCGTAGATCGGTTTCATTCAATAATGAGCTTTGTCTTTTGATGTCGAGCTTTGCTGTGTGACGACTCTCGTTCTCGAGGTTGATTTTCACTAAACGACAAGCCTCGTCTCTAATTGAGACAAAGTTTGTTTTCTTGACCATCCTTCTCATATTTTGGAACTTGGTATTTTTTAATACCTACAAAACCCCCTTCAAAGTTTTCAGACTTGAATTGGGTTGTACGTAGTCTGAAACACTTTGAATAGGCATCTTGAACTAGCAGAGTTTATCTTACGAACCTAGTTTTGTTATGAACTTTGTGTTTGCTACGAAATCCAACATGAACATTACCTCGCGGTTCATTTTGGAGTTCGCCCCTTTATACGAACCTTGTCAGGATAATAGTCATCTGACAAATGACACCTTGCGGCTTCGTCAACAATACTGCTATGCGCCTTTCCCAGACCTAATGAATAGTTGCCAGCTGGTGCCTAGAAATCTCCGTGAATCCCGTCCGTAGATCTTGTTGGGGAGAGATTTTATCAAACGATCTCAACCGAAGATCGCAACCCTTGATTCGATTTTTTCCCGCCCCTATATATAGGGCATCATCATATGTGAAGTCCTTTCTTCTCTTTGTTGCTTGGACTATCTGAACTCCTTCTCTTTCAAAATTTCAATCTTTCTTTCTTCACGAGCCCTTCAAGCGAAATCAATGGCCCCTAAGACTGCTGTAGACCAAAGCAAGAGAAAGGGCAAGAAGGTTGCTGGCTCTTCACACGAACCCACCGCTCTACCTACTTTCTCAGGTAATAGATCTTAAACGCATAATTTGCATTCTGAAAGATATCAACCCTGTCTATTTTAGACTTGGGTTTCTTGAGGAAGATGAACAGTTTCTCTAAGACTCATCATAAAGATGGTGTCTTTTTAGCTTGATGAGGCTCGTCATCGATGATGCTCGTCTCCATGACCTATTTCGTCTTTTGATGAGTCTTATCTGCAAGTCGAATCTCACATGTCCAACATCGTTGGCTATCCCGATGAGGGTCGTCCTCTAGATTTGTTAAATGAAATTCATTTATATGATGAACTTTGTCTTTTCATCGACCACATTCGTTGGATTGGCGAACTTTGTCTTTAGATGATGAACTTCGTTTTCTCCAACGAACCCTGCTACTGACGAACCTCGTTTTCCCTATCGAGGTTGAATGAAGTTTGCTCGGCCAATGAAGTTTGACATTTTGTCGTAACACGAGGTTCATCATTTGAACGAAGTTCGTTACTAGAATGACCTTCGTGTTATTTGGCCGTGACTGCTGCTCGAGACTAATCTTGTTTGTCTTTTTGTGCAGTCGTATATCCCTCTATTCCACTTCCCCAACGTAGTGATCTCGGAGCGGATAGTACTCAGGCGGTTGCAACTCATCCTCATTACTCTGCCCTTGAGAGTATTCCTCTATTCGGAGAACGGGGGTCGAAAGAAGTGGATCTTCTCTCTGAACCTTTGGTTTCCACATTTAGGCGTATGATCACTGATGCTTCCCTAGAGTCTATCAATCGTGAACCCATTGTGAAACATGTTCTCTTATTTGGAGACTCTTCAGAGGATCCCGATTTGTTGGATATTGGGACTTATGAATGGTTTAGAACTGTGAATAGGCAAAACTTGTTCTTGCCTCGGATGGAGCGTGACGTATCTCTTACTACTTTGAAGATCATCTCGGATCCAAGGAGAATAGACTGGGATTTAACCCCAATACAAGATGGGGTAATATGCGGCCACTATTCCAAGAGCAATGCAAATATAGATAGTAGTGGACGTTACATCAACGGATTGCACCCGGGGATTTTTTTAAAAAGAACTCCCTATTGGTGAGACCGCTGAGGAGGTTAACACCTTTGGTTGTGTATTTTTTAGGCGAAAAGGTCAATTCCCTGCTAAAGACTTTAGAACTCCAGGCTGGTCTCATTGGAGCCCTACACAATAGTGGTCTCGTGTCATTGAGTACATATTGTAGGAGGATCAGGAAGACCTGCAAAAGTTTTGCCTTTATGCGCCCATCAGGGCGACACAATTCGGGTTAATCAATAACTCCTACTAGTTCTTTGGTATTTTGGAGTTGTATAACTCTACAATCCGTACTTTCTTTACTCTTGATGGAGAGATAGAGATTGCTCTTCATGAGATGGAAGAAGTCTTCAGGCTACCAAATGAGAATTATCCGTATGAGGAATACATCCCGGGCCAACGGGAGTTAGTTACTCTTGAGAAAGAACACCCCCAAGTAGTAGAGACCTTTTGGAAGGTAATGTGTCATTACCACATTTGTATGAATGTGGAAGAACGGCTCAATAAGAGGGGTGAGAAACTCCTCTGCCACAACATCTGGGCCCGATATCTCTTCAAGAATTTAGAGAATAAGAATGATCCCGTGGTGCCATTAGGCCCTTATGACGTGAGTGAATTATCGCGATGGGTATTCGCTCATTCGCCCATGCATCGCATATTAGAATCGGATGAACAAGATTACCCTGTTGGTACCACCTTTGAGAGTTATTTCTTTCAAGGTGGAGAGCCAATCTCTTCTAAGGTGTTGCTGGCAGGATATCTCATGTTATGGCTTCATCAAGTCGTTGTTGTTTCTGGAAACTTTGACTTGCTGCCAATGAAAGTGGTGTTACCAGCCGTATGTTTAGTGCACGGTCGTTCTTATGCCCTTATTCCTACCAT
The DNA here is from genome assembly GCF_001876935.1 of Asparagus officinalis. Classification (NCBI taxonomy): domain Eukaryota; kingdom Viridiplantae; phylum Streptophyta; class Magnoliopsida; order Asparagales; family Asparagaceae; genus Asparagus; species Asparagus officinalis. The sequence continues at coordinate 51,950,849 of NC_033803.1, read as the reverse complement.
GATTGCTCGCATCCACTATAGATTGCAGAGTTTATGTTACCAATTCTGTCGTGGCAACGAGAATCCAAAGGTTGGCTTGCCATGTACTTATTTCATGGCATGGGTTGTTCTACACTGTCCAACCCTTATGGGTACGCCCTTCGCTCGTACAGAGGGTGAAATCATTCCCTTCATTCAAAGGTTGGAGAATTTAGACTGGGAGAACCATTACTTGGCCTTGGTAAGGTGCATTCTCTGCGACCACAAGAGATGGGAATTCAATTGATGTTTTCCTCATTTCCCCGGAACCAGCTATGGATAGGTCATCGTGGATGCATCAAATAGTAGGGGTTATTCTTCTCTATCACTTGGCTGCTTCATGTGGCTTATGACCATTCGCCCCGGGTATCATATTTATCGTTTTGGCCCAGTGTACGTGTTGGAACCTTACTTGCCTTGTCACTTCGCTCGCCAATTCAGCTACACTTAGTTGTACGTTGGTAATCCTAATACTCAACTGATATCTGAGGGTTGTAGCTTGATTATTGGGGCCAGAGCTTGGTATTGGACTATTGTCGGAGGTATGAGTGCTCGTTTCTTGCTTCCGCAATAGAATCTGTAGCTTCGGACCACACTTTCTTATTGTAAGTGGCATTGTATGGCGAACTCAGCGATCCCTAACTTCAATGTGAATTCTTCGGGACTGTGATACATCCTGCGTCGATATAGATCTGGAAATGCTTCTAAACGAAGCCGTATACCAGGACTCAAAGAGTTCTTATATGTGTAGGCGTATAAAACTGCCTATGGGTCCCTTAGCACAGCTCGGCACGGTGATTCGACAAACCAACGAACCATCGGACGATGTATCTAAACACGAGCGTTAGTCCACCACATCGAAGCCAAGTGACACGTGACAAAGCGGATTAACAAAGCGACGAGGTTAACGAATCGCAAGCAAGCAACGGAATGCATCCATTCGCGTGCCGAATCAAGCCAACGATTCGGGGAGTCAACGAGTCATTCAACCATAGAACGGATTCGAACTCGAACACCGAATCAAGCCAACGATTCGGGGAGTCAACGAGTCATTCAACCATAGAACGGATTCGAACTCGAACACCGAAGTGGATTTACTGCCATATCGGGATCCAGACTGCCATATCAGAGTCCAGATCAGCGATGAAACTCAGATAAACAACAGAACTGGACAACGGACACGACGGCGCCACACTCGGGCGACTCGGCCGAAGTCGAACCACCCAGGTGGCTCGGCCAAAGCCACCTTGGGGTGGCTCGGCCATGGCCGAGCCACCCAATGGGGTGGCCGAGCCACCCATGGGTGTGGCCGAGCCACCCATGGGTGGCCGAGCCACCTATGGGTGGCCGACCCAGATCTGTTCCAAAGCACAGATCTGAGAGCCTATAAATAGACCCTTGAGTGCTCATTTTAGGAGGTTGGAATTTTGGATGGCGAAACTCTACTGGATTGAAGGCTCAAAACTTAAAAAGATTGAAGCTTTGGAACTTTGAGGACTTGCTCTTTCAGATCCGGTACTCGGCGATCGTCCACGTCAAAAGAGGCAGGAGTTCGAGAGGGATCGGATCTGAGATCTATGCGATTATACTCCGTATCAAAGCTTGGCCTTTGATCCCGAGAGGGTGATTATTGTTGGACCCTAGAGGGGGGGTGATTAGGGTCAAGAGGCTCTAATATGCAATAAAAATCAAACACAAGCAAACCACAAAACAGTAAAGCAATTAAAGTAAGAGAGATAGGGTTAGGAGTTCGTTATCCTTGACGTGCGATGTGTTAACGAGGTTCGGCCCTCTGGCCTACGTCCCCGCTCCCCACTCTCGAGGAGAAATCCACTACACACCCGGTTTGGAAGCCGGAACTTCGTCTACACAGCGATCCCACACGATCTCTCTCACTACACAGTTTGATCTCAACAGATCACACTCCCTCACAGTTGATCTACACAAGATCTCACTCACACAGCAGAAGAAAAGATGCAAGACTCTCTCTTTACACTGCCCCTATAGCAAAGAGAAAAAGTACTGAAGCTGGGAAGTGAATCACACTTAAAAACAGAGAGAAAACACAGAAACCAGACTTTGAAAATTTTTCTCTGGAAACAGCAGACTCTCTGGTATTTTCAAACGTTAGGGCTCAGGAGGAAGAAGAAGACTGGGGTTTTTATAGAAGAGATTAAATCAATTTAAAACGACTCAACTTGAAATATTTGCAAAATATTTATTTGACCTCTGAAAATTCTAAAACTTTGTAAAAAGTTTTAAATACTAAAAACAAACTGCTTGGAAAAGGAATTTTGTAGATAGGTCCTCATACTTATGAAAAATAGTATTTTGTGAAAAACGCTTAAAAACACAAGTATGAAAACGTGTGTGTGATTCCCAATAGCTTCAAGTAAACTCAGTAACTCTTTGCCTACATTCTAGCACTAGAGAGAAAAACAAAAGAAAGCTAATATCCTCATATAGAGAGCAATACTTGAGCTTTAATATAGCTTGAATCGGATGAAGCTTTTATTCGAATTTGTCGTTCTTGAAATAACGTTGCTTCATCTCTTGGCCTCCTCCTCCTTTGGATATCATCGTTGTAGCATATATTCCATCCATCCTCCATTAATGGCACTAACGAGCTTGATAAAAGAATTTACTACATTTACACTCAATAAGCCATTAGTACCGATAATAGTGGTTGTAAAACATCATCAAAACATAAGGGCTAACAATTATTTCCTTGGTGAATTAATCCCCCCCCGGCTATTATTTCCTTGGCTAAATAATACCCTTTATATCGTGTAGATCCGACCGGATCTAGATCACGCGGTAGTCCACGGATAAACCCCGGCGCAGGCGAAGAACCCACCAAAGCGAGTGACCGCAAAACAGGAGCTCGTGATTCGTTCAAAAAAGGAAAGTTGTAATCTTTTTATTTTTTCTTTGATTTTGTTGTAACCGGATCTTATAAAAAGACCGGATCTTTGTAACCGATTAAACAGTTACTCAAGAGTACAATGAATTCAATGAAGAAAGCTATGATTTTTCCCGCGAATAATCTGGCGACCACAGTGGGAGCCAACGATTTCGCTGCCGAGATCGTCGCGTCGCAGCCGCGGATTTCAATCCCGGTCGAGGAGGAGGTCGAGTATGAATTTGACCAGGCCAAGTTCGAGGAGTATCTTTCATCCTCGTCCGGATCCACCTCCCCCCGCAAGTCCAAGAAGTTCTCCTCCAGGAGAAAAGTTCGTTGGTTTGAAGAAGTTCAGAATGCCAACGAAGCTCTCACCCCAGTTGACGCCAAAGTTGCGTTGGGTGAAGTTCCGCCGACCTCCAACCAGGTCAACCCTACTCCCGCCGATGCCTCCACCGTTGAGGGTGTTGTGACTCTCTCGAAGAGAGCCCGCCAGAGGTGACGTCAACACCTGGCACGTCAACTCGCCAAAGCGATGGAGTCTACGGACGGAATCCGCTACAACACGGATCTGAAGAGCAGGAGAGGCAAACAGCCTCAACCACCAATGAATGGCGACTCCTCCAAGCCGGCAACGAACGAATGGGTCCGTGTCAAACGGAACCATTCGACAATTGAGGAGCGCATTCGCAAGCGCCGCGCACTATCAGCGCAGGTACGGGCTCAAGTCCAAGAAGCCCGTAGAAGACTGTAGAAGGACGTGGCCAAGAAGCCGCCACCAACCCGCCAAGTATGGAAGCCAAAGTCTGAAGCGGCGATTCAGGCTAAGACAAAATCGTTGCAGCCTTCGAAACAGGTGCAACCTCCGGCGAGCCGACCAGAGTCGCAGGTAATTCCAATAGCTTCTCCGGGAGATCATGCAGAATCATCCCTAAGGAAGTAGTCATTTTTGGAGCGCCTCAGTCCAATTCCCGATGAGAGAGGCAAAACTCCAATCCAAGAACGTTTGGGCCCGATGAAGAAGTCCCGAACGACTCAACACGTTAGGGGTCGCCGTCACCCCCAACATGACAAGGAGTTCAAGGTAGCTGCGCGCACCAATTTGCACATCGAAGTCTAGGAGTCCGTTTGGAACTCGCGCCCGCAAAGGCATGTTTCAAGGCGCGTGACTTTTGAAAGCCCAAAGAAGGCAGTTCGTCCTCAGAAGGAAATATTATCGTCTGATGACGATAACGTTATACCTGAGAAGTCGTGCCAACACACGATAGGTTACTCCAATCTTCAAGCAGACGAGTTGTACTATCGTGCTGGGGGTACGAGCAAAACCAGGAAAAGGAGTCTTCGAGAACAGGAAACTCAATGCCCCTGTTCCAAACTCATTCGGGCGGTATTGTCTGAGTGCAATTGCATCAAGGTGGTCCCCGAAAGAGTTTCGGTTTTCGAAAGACTCAGGACCGAAACGCCAAAACCAAGGCCTAGGCGTTTCCGACGAAGAAGAACGGTGGTTAAAGATGGAGAATTTCCGAGGGTCACCACTAATATGACCAGCAATGGGACATCGGCACAGGATAATCTCGAGTCGATTCTGAAAGCATCCCGGCCTATAACCCGTCTGCAGTCCGGAACCATCAAGCGAGCAACCTATGGTAGGGTTCGGACGAGACTACCTTCAGAAGATGAAGAATCTGATGCCGGCTCCGCGGTTGAATCAGATAATACGATGTCCAGCGAGGGACAACCCCGCGAGGCACTTATGATAAGTGCGGAACAAGTGGCCAAGATGCTTGAAGAGGCAATGGCTAAACAACAGGAGGCCTTCAGGTTCGAAATGCAGATGGCCATGCAGAACATGACAGAAATGCATGACCAACAAATCCAAGCATTGACGAACCAGCAAGGCGAGCCAAGTCGTCGTAACCAGGTTAATCTGGAAGATGAGGACACAAATGCAAATGAAACTCATAATGCCAATAATCCTCCCGTCAATGCAGGGGGTGGTAATGAGAATGCTGGCGAAAACACAGGTGAAAACTTGAAGATCAAAAACCTCGAGAGCAAAATCAATACATTGATTTCCGCTCAAGAGATGAAGAAAACAGGTATTCCTTGTCCATACCCAAGAGAATAGGAATTGATCCCATATCCGACGAAGTTCAATCTAATTAACTTCACGCCGTTTAATAGGATGGGTTCACCTACTCAGCATTTGATTTACTTCAAATCGCACCTGGGGGTTATCTCTGGTAATGAGCCTCTGATGGTACGGTCCTTCGTTGGCACTCTTCGTGGAGCCGCCTTTGATTGGTATCGTCACCTCAAGCCAGGAAGCGTGAATAGCTGGGACGACATGAAAACTAAATTCCTCGCCAATTTCTTCAACGACGACATAGAGATATCCATCGGGTCGTTGCTTGATGAGAAACAGAAAGACGGGGAACTGGTTGACACCTTCGTCAAGAGGTTCCGGAACAAGGCGATGAACTGTCGGGACCCGATCACTGAGGAGTTTATCCTCCAGACTTGCCACAACAACCTCGCATTGGACGTGTTGGAAGCAATAGGGATAGCACCGTCCAAGACATGGAAGGATTTGAAGGTCCGAGGAGAGCAAGCAGAACGGTTCCTCAGAAGGAAGAAGGCGGAAAGAGGCCAACAGGGGACGAATGCTCCACAGCAGAATTTCGTACCACGGGGGAAAAGTAAGGCATATGCTAATGCAGTTGATGCTAATCAAACTTTCCAATTGCAACCTCAGCAACAGCTGCAGCAACAAACACCACAACAATCTCGGGGGCAATGGCAACAACGGCCTCAGAAGCAGAAATCTTCGGAGCCAAGATTTCCTAAAGTATACTCCTTCAAAGATGACGAAGTTCCTGGCATCTTTAAGTACCTGTTGGAAAATAACAATCGTGGATCAAGAAGGAGCAAACAAGGTGACGGATCCGAAGTATTGCGCATACCATAGAGCGGTCCATCACCCAACTAAGTCGTGCTACCACCTCAAGGACAAGATCCAGGCGCTAATTGATGTAGGCGTCATAACCCCGAAGCCGTCCAAGAATGTTGGAGCAAATGCGGTGTCAATCAGCTTTGGATCGGTGCCCACAACGTGGTTCAAACCAGAACGCATCACCAAGGTAGGAATGAAGACAGTGAACGATGACCCACATGGACAGCGCCAAAAAGGACTTGTGCCACACACAGCCCCAAACGACGAAATCCTCTGGGTTCATCCCGATCTCATTGAAGACGAACAATGGGTGACTTCCTCGAGAAGAAAGGGTAAAGGCAAGTCCTACAATGCTACGTCCGCAATCTTCGAGGAGGATGGCGATGAAGCTCCTACTTTCCCACTCTCTGAGGAAGAACAAGAAGTCTTCGCCACTTGAAGAGGAAATCAATATCACTACAATTATCCACCACCTAATGAGCAGGGGGTGAATAAACGGGGACCAGCCAAAACTCTCACGAAGATGGGGGTGATTACGAGTCCTACACCGGGCAAAGAGGCTCGAAGGCAGCCGGTGAATAAACCGAAAGAGAAGAATCCCCAGGAGGTTCAAAATCCGAAGCAGTCTCGTTTTAGTCGCCGATTGGAAGAGACAAACCGGAAAGCTCGAAGACTCCGCAAGTCTTCGATATAATGGCTCAACTAGCCAACATTCCAGCACGGATAACGTTGTATGAGTTGCTGCGGTTGTCCAAGGAAACTAGGGAGGCCTTACAAGAAGCTTTAGCCAATTCAGAGGTGTTTCTGACTCAAATCAAGCCGGTGTCTGAAGAGCCAGAACCGTTGAGTCAACACTGCAATATAGCGACCAAGAACCTTCCCTGCATTACTTTCACCAAAGATGATATGCAGACGAAGAATTCGAACCACGATCGACCGCTATATTTCATCGGTTACATTGGCTCTAGCAAAGTCAACCGAATCCAAGTGGATCCGGGTTCTGCTGTGAGTATTATGCCGCTTCGCTTGATGCATTTCCTCGGTATTCCAGTTAGCAAGTTGGCGTCCACAGGTACTGTTATCTATGGATTCAACACTAGCGGGTCAAGACCCTTGGGTAAGATCCGGGTAAAGTGTCAAATGGGAGATTTAAAGACAGAAGTCACATGTTATGTGATCGATGCCAAAACTTCATATAACTTACTATTGGGTCGGCCTTGGATCCATAGTAACGTTATAATTCCCTCCACTCTCCATCAGTGTTTGAAATATGTCGACACTGATAATAAGGTTAGGACGGTGGTCGCGGATAAGCAACCATTCAAAGGGTATGAGAATTATTTCACTGATTCTCTCCTTTATGGTAACGAATCCGATACTGAACCATCGGCCCAGGGCACAGACAGCGGAGAAGAAGCTGATTCTGAAGCCGTAATCCTGATTTGTATATGCCGCTTCGATCGTCCTATGTAACGAAGGAACGCCTCCAGCATTCTTTCGGAACAACCATGGTCATCCCGAACAAAATAAGAGGCGCAAAGGAAGTGATTTACGGTAAAGGAAAAATCTCTCCATTACCAGATCATTTCTTAAGTGAAGATGAAGATGATGGTAAACCTGGTCGGCATTTATCTAAGTATAGCCCGGAAGCGCGCAAGCTCATGGAAAAGCAGGGGTATGATATCACACTCGGAGAAGGTCTATACTTCGATCGAGGTCCTCGTACTCCCGCCAAAGCGACATATGTACCAAAAAGAAAACCCGATGATTATTATAAATACGGACGAGGGTTAGGGTATGAATCTTCTTCAGAAGACGAATGCTGCTGGTTAATTAATGACCAATCATCTAAGCAATACAAAGATGGAAATTCGTCAGATGCCTCAGAATGGGATTCCGATACAAGTCTGGGGGAAGTTTTCAAAGCCCTAATGGCGAACATGGCTACAGCTGATCCGTCCACAATGGAAGACGACGATCAAATGCCAACATGGGAAGACCCGTGGGTTCATCACCTGACGGTAAAATCAGGATCTGTATCGACTTTAGAGACCTGAACACAGCATGTCCAAAAGACGACTTTCCTCTCCCAATCACAGATGTCATTATCGACAATACATGTGGATTTGAGAGAATGTCTTTTATGGATGGGTTATTAGGATATAACCAAAACAAGATGCACCCAGATGACGAGAAGCATACAACGTTCAGAACGCCCCTCGGCGTCTTTTGCTACACCGTGATGCCTTTCGGTCTAAAGAATGCAGGCGCCACGTATCAACGAGCGATGACTAAGATTTTCCAAGAACATCTCAGGAAAACAGTCGAGTGCTACGTTGATGATTTGGTTGTAAAAAGTCGCAACAAAGAAGATCACATCAAGGACTTGAAGACGATGTTCGAACTCATGCGGAGTCATCAATTGAAGATGAACCCCACCAAATCCTTCCTTGGAATGTCCAGCGGAAAATTCCTTGGATTCGTCGTCACCACTAAAGGTATACATATCGATCCTGATAAGGTGAAGGCGATACATGAACTGCAACCCCCTAGAAATCTAAGAGAACTCAGAGGATTGCAAGGGCATTTAGCTTACATCCGGCGGTTCATCTCAAATCTTTCTGGGAAGTGCCAACCATTCTCAAAATTAAACAAGAAAGGGGTGTCATTTATTTGGGACGACGCCTGCCAAAAAGCATTGCAAGGGCGGTTAGCTTACATCCGGTGGTTCATCTCAAATCTTTCTGGGAAGTGCCAACCATTCTTTAAGCTAAACAAGAAAGGTGTGTCATTTATTTGGGACGACGCCTGCCAAAAAGCATTCGAAGATATCAAAACATATCTGACGAATCCTCCTGTTCTCGTCGCACCAAAATCAGGTAGACCGTTCTTGATTTATCTCAAGGCGATGAACCACTCGATAAGTGCTTTACTAGCACAAGACGATGATAATGGTCAAGAACAGGCAGTCTATTACCTAAGTCGGACCTTGATAGGCGCCGAGTCTCGGTATCCGATGATCGAGAAAGAATGCCTCGCATTGGTGTTCGCAATGCAAAAGATGCGGCATTACTTGGTTGGACAGACGATTTACGTCATTTCCAACGTTAATCCAGTATGGGTGTTTATGACGCAACCGGCCTCTATGAATTGGCGGTTAGCGAAATGGGCTCTTCTCTTGTCCCAATATGATTTGTACTTCAAACAACAAAAGTCGATCAAAGGACAAGCGATTTGCGATCTTTTGGCGGCAAACCCGACAACAGATACGGCAGAAGTATATGATGACTTGCCGGATGAAACCCACGAGGTTAACACTACATCGCACCAACAAGTATGGCAATTATACTTCGATGGTGCTTCGAGAGCAGTAAATAGGGCAATAACCCCCGGATGTTCTACAGTCTCCTCCGGAGTTGGAGTTGTCTTAATTTCCCCGGGAAAGCATGTGATGCCTCGAGCGTATTCACTGACTAGTCCGTGTTCCAATAACGTAGCCGAGTATAACGTGCTTCTCATTGGACTCAGTTTCGCCAAAGAGCTGGGGGTTGAATATCTCGAAGCTTTTGGGGATTCTCAATTGATAGTCAACCAAGTCCGTGGAGAGTACGAAGTCAGGAACAAAGACCTGATCCCGTACCACCAGGAGGCCATCAAAATGGCAGATTCTTTTGAAGAATTATTTATTGAATATATCCCTCGTCTCTAGAACGCTTATGCGGATGCACTGGCAGCACTAGCGGTATAACTTGCGTAGCCTCCCGAAACTGAGCTATTAGTCACAGTGAGGACGCATCAACTCTGCATACCCATATACGATACGGATATTGAAGAGGAAGATGACAGAAACATTAACGCCAAGGAGGTGAATTCAACTCAAATTGGGTTTGAGTCCCGAGATTGGCGTTTTTCCATCATTGACTACGTCCAGTATGGTATTTTGCCAGAGGATGTAAAAGAAAGAGAATCAATACGCCGAAGAGCACCAAGATTCTTCTATAACACCGAGACCCATACATTATACCGTAGAGGGTATGATGGTTTGTTACTCCGATGCCTTTCGAACAAAGAAGCAGAAGAAGTTCTTAAGGAAGCACACGAAGGAGAATGTGGTGCGCATCAGCCTGGTCCCAAACTGTATGATCGCATCAGAAGAATGGGATATTTTTGGCCAACAATGGTTCGTGATGCAATCGAATACACCCGAGATTGTCATGCTTGTCAAATACATGCAAATTATATGCATCAACCACCAGAGCAGTTACACACGTCAACCACGTCTTGGCCGTTCGAGACATGGGGCATGGACATCGCCGGTCCTATTTTTCCCCCTTCAGTCAAAGGTAATCGATTCATCCTCACAATCACAGATTACTTTTCAAAGTGGGCTGAAGCAATCCCGCTTAGAGAAGTGAAGACGAACAACGTCATCAGTTTTATCAAGCATCATGTCATATACAGACATGGCGTGCCGAGACGGATCATTCATGACAACGGTCCACAGTTCATAAGCAACGCCTTTGTCAGGTTTTGTGACAAGTTTAAAATTCAAGATGTTTCGTCAACAGCTTATTATCCCGCTGCGAATGGATTAGCTGAGGCGTTTAACAAGACGATTATTAAAATCCTGTCAAAGCTCGTGAAGACCAATAAACGAGACTGGGACGATAAACTCGGTGAAGCACTCTGGGCTTATCGCACCACCATACGCACACCTACAGGGGCCACCCCATATTCATTGGTATACGGATGTGAAGCTGTGCTACCATTGGAGATTCAAATCCTATCCCTTCGGATCGCTCTCGCAACCGAGATGACGACAGAAGAACAGCATCAAAAACGTCTCGAAGAACTTGAGAGGTTGGATGAAAAGCGCTTGGAAGCTCAACAACACATTGAGTTTTATCAAGCCAGAATATCTAGGGCTTTTAACAAAAGAGTCCGACAAAGAAGTTTCAAGGAAGGAGATCTGGTCCTCGCTGCTCGCCGACCGATAATCCTCAACTCCAAGAAGAAAGGTAAATTTGAACCCAAATGGGAAGGACCGTTTGTGATAGACACAGTCTACTCAAACGGCGCGTATCGCCTGATTACTCAAGAGAGCGACAAGCAATTAATGCCAATAAATGAGAAGTTCCTGAAAAAGTACTATCCCTAGTACATTCAGGATAACCCATTTACCGGGAAGTTCCTTGAAGAATATTACACTTAATATTCTAGAGGATAACCCAAAATCTTTTTTACCACCAAAATCCCTCACTGATCAATTTCAATTGGCAGTGAGTCCACCAAAAGTGTCTTTCTGGTCCATTCATTCTCGATAAACGAGAAATTCATCTTTAGTTCGATAATCAAACCTTCCGACAGTTAGGGTTATCCGAATCTTTTTGATTCTCGGAGTGGAGATCCCACTCTTAGTTTCACCTTTCCGGATTCTGGGGGTGGAGATCCCACCTCGAGTCTCCTTTCCTTCTTTGTTCGGGGAATAGAATATAAAATTCTTCCTTCCCCATACCAATCCTTTTCGAAGAATTCAGGATTCATCCTAGGAAGTTTATCCCGAATCCTAAGCAGGGATAAGTCTGCGCCTAACACGCGCTGCTGGTTTAGTCTTTTTCCGTAGAAAAAGACACCAGAGTTCGATTCTGGGGTATTCTATCCTGAAGCCTAAGCAAGGATAAGTCTGCGCTTAACCCGCGCTGCCGGTTAGTTCTTAACCGTTAAAAAGAACACCCGTCTGCATATTCAACATTGTGGCAGGTTGTTATTAATAACACCAAAATCCATACCTTACACGCATGTGGAATTTCATCCTGAATCCTAAGAAAGGATATGCCAACGCCTAACACGCGTTGCCGGGTAGTCTATTCCCGTGAGAAAGACGAAGTCTACGTATTCAATATCGTAGCACTAAGAGCGTTAACTCTCTTAGCACAACGTCACATGCGGAACGGATTTAGACAATCCGCATGCTAGCCCGACTCAAACGGTAGTCGGTAAAGGCTTATCAAACCCGTTGATAGCTGAGGGTTTGCCAAAAATCCTATAAATACGAGAGTCACTGACGCATCAGCTTCATTAGTTGGTCTCGTGACTTGAGCAACGTACGACGTTCAAAACCCTAAGGTCTACGCCGGACAACGCGTAACCCTAGGTCAACGCCAGTCAACGCGTTGCGATCAAAAAGTCAACGCACGACGTTCAAAACCCTAAGGTCAATGCCAGACAACGCGTAACCCTAGGTCAACGCTAGTCAACGCGTTGCGATCAAAAAGTCAACGTGCGACGTTCAAAACCCTAAGGTTAATGCCGGACAACGCGTAACCCTAGGTCAACGCCAGTCAACGCGTTACGATCAAAAAGTCAACGTACGACATTCAAAACCCTAAGGTCAACACCGGACAACGCGTAACCCTAGGTCAACGCCAGTCAACGCGTTGCGATCAAAAAGTCAACGTACGACGTTCGAAACCCTAGGGTCAACGCCGGTCAACGCGTAACCCTTGGTCAACGCCTATCAATGCGTTGCAATGAAAGAATCAATACTCCGAAAAGTATACGAGTATAAACTGCTTCTTAATACTCCGAAAAGTATACGAGTATAAACTGCTTCTTAATACTCCAAAAAGTATACGAGTATAAACTGCTTCTTAATACTCCGAAAAGTATACGAGTATAAACTGCTTCTTAATACTCCAATAAGGTATACGAGTATAAATTGTTCCCTATTTTTGGTTGGGAAGCTCCTGGAGAATATTTTTCTAAAAAAATATTCTTAAGGATAACTCAACAACACTACGCCGAACAACGTGTCGCAAAATAAAAATTCAACGCCAACAATCAATGGTCAGTTCTATGTTGAACCAGCAAACACGAGCTAAAGATCAGAAAATCAAGAATCGACTTCAAGTTTAAAATTTCGACAACGGTCAGACAATAAATGCAGCACCGGAACCCTTACAGACATTCGACAAAGCACCGAATAGCCTGAAGGATTGAAGGAATCAAGAACAGAAGCCATTCCAAGGTCCCGTTACACCGACTGAAGGTTGAGACAATCATATCCAAAGCATTCCAGACTCTTCTATAAAAGAACGAGGCTGAAATACTTTGGAGGGGGTATCTGTAGGCGTATAAAACTGCCTATGGGTCCCTTAGCACAGCTCGGCACAGTGATTCGACAAACCAACGAACCATCGGACGATGTATCTAAACACGAGCATTAGTCCACCACATCGAAGCCAAGTGACACACGACAAAGCGGATTAACAAAGCGACGAGGTTAACGAATCGCACGCAAGTAACGGAATGCATCCATTCGCGTGCGGAATCAAGCCAACGATTCGGGGAGTCAACGAGTCATTCAACCATAGAACGGATTCGAACTCGAACACCGAAGCGGATTTACTGCCATATCGGGATCCATACTGCCATATCAGAGTCCAGATCAGCGACAAAACTCAGATAAACCGCAGAACTGGACAACGGACACGACGGTGCCACACTCGGGCGACTTGGCCGAAGTCGAACCACCCAGGTGGCTCGGCCAAAGCCACCTTGGGGTGGCTCGGCCATGGCCGAGCCACCCATGGGTGTGGCTCGGCGGCCGAGCCACCCCATGGTGGCTCGGTGGCCGAGCCACCCATGGGTGGCCGAGCCACCTATGGGTGGCCGACCCAGATCTGTGCCAAAGCACAGATCTGAGAGCCTATAAATAGACCCTTGAGTGCTCATTTTGGGAGGTTGGAATTTTGGACGGCGAAGCTCTGCTGGATTGAAGGCTCAAAACTTAAAAAGATTGAAGCTTTGGAACTTTGAGGACTTGCTCTTTCAGATCCGGTGCTCGGCGATTGTCCACGTCAAAAGAGGCAGGAGTTCGAGTGGGATCAGATCTGAGATCTACGCGATTATACTCCGGATCAAAGCTTGGCCTTTGATCCCGAAAGGGCGATTATTTCCTTGGTGAATTAATCCCCCCCGGCTATTATTTCCTTAGCGAAATAATACCCATTATATCGTGTAGATCCGACCGGATCTAGATCATGCGGTAGTCCACGGATAAACCCCGGCGCAGGCGAAGAACCCACCAAAGCGAGTGACCGTAAAACAGGAGCTCGTGATTCGTTCGAAAAAGGAAAGTTGTAATCTTTTTATTTTTTCTTTGATTTTGTTGTAACCGGATCTTATAAAAAGACCGGATCTTTTGTAATCGAAAAACAGTTATTCAAGAGTATAATGAATTCAATGAAGAAAGCTACGATTTTTCCCGCGAACAATATGCTAAAGAGAGTGCCGAGGTAGAGGAAATAGTCCTCCTAGCCCTCATGAAACTCAGGAGGAGATAGACATAGCTCTGAATGAGAACATATCTCATAGATCTCCTCATGTTGATGAATACGGGAGCCACATACCTGGTGCTTCCGATATAGGAAATGCTCTTAGAGATGGAGCAAATCTTGGTGGATTTGAGGATTTCGCCTCCATGGACGAACCTTGTGAGTCTCCTCCACATGAATCTACTGCTAAAGGCTCCCATCGACAATCCTAGGTTCTTGAAAAACCACATCCCGACAAAGGGATCACTGGTATGTGAACTTTGACTTGTCTTAATTTTGACTTGTTTCCCTCTGATACTTCTTATTTAGAACAAACTGCAGAAGATGAGGCCCCGAGACAAGTGGGGGAAAAGTTTAAAGAATTCGGGCGGGTGCGCAAGTCTAAACGCGTCGTCAAAAGACCAAGGTGCAATATTTCTCCACCTATGACTCCTTTGATAGAGTCACTCAGGGTTGAAACGGATTCGGAACTTGAGGATGTGATTCCTTTAGCTTGACTCCGTACTGGACTGCGTTCGGCGCCGAGTACTAACATCGCAAATGCTCCTATTGATCCCTGTAAGATATACATATAGTCGTTTACCCTCCTAGATTTTTAAGGTATTAACAACTTTGTCTGCTGCGTTTAGTTATCCTCACAGACTCCGCTACCTTCACTGATGTGGGTACTAAGCCAGGATCTGCTCCTGGTCACCCTACTGAAAGTACCTCCGACAGAGTTCTGATGCTTCGGTTGGGCCTATTCTCCACCTAAAAGGTAGTGGACTCGTATGACCAGTTATATTTTGGGATGTTGGGAGAGTGATCTAAGAGGTAGTGGGTTGTATGCGCCCATACGAGCCACCATGTATGGATTTCCGATTAGTAGTCGCCACTTCCTAGCGTTATTGGAGACAAATATCCCTAACAGTAATACTTTCTTGACCTACAGTGGAGAGTTGGGGTTAGCTCTGCACGAGATGCACAAAGTTTCTGGTCTTCCGATGGGGGCCTATCCGTATCAGGAGTACTTTCTCTCGAACCTGCAGTTAGAGTGGCTGAAGAAAGATTCTCCCGGTATGTATGACACATTTTGGGACCTTACATGCCATTATTATACATCCTTAATCAAAGTGAGTTCTCTGGCGAAGAGGAAGAAGCAGATCAGTTTGAAGCAGTTCGCTAATTATTTATTCCAACATTTGGAGAGCAGTTCGGGCGAGACTATTTGTGAGTTGGCCCCATTGACACCTTCTGCCATCAATGAGTTAATAGAGAGGTCCGAAGCTCATTTCTTTACTATCGCTGGCGCTGAGGGAGCTTTTCCTGTGGGGACTAAGTTTTAGATATTCCTTTGTCACGCTCAGAAGTCCATTCAGCCTAGGACTCTGCTGGCGGGCTATCTCACCCTCTGGTTGAGAAGTGCGTCGTTCCATATCATTTCTCTGACGCCTTGCCTATTGAGGTCCTTTTCCCTACCGTCCAGCTAGCTTACGGGAAGGAGCTTTCTCTGCTTCCGGTGATGGTTGCCGGCATTCATTGTGGGCTTAGGTATTTGGTCGATGGTCTTACACATGTGGGTTCTGAACCGTCAACTGAGCTTCTTTCTGTAAAGGTCGAGCTTTCGTATACATACCTGATAGCGTGGCTCGTTCTTTACCGTCCCGATTTGATGTCGACGCCTAGTACAGTTGATGCCTCCGTTCCTTTTGTGCAGTTGTTAGAAAGGAGCAAGTAGTTTGGGAAGATATTCACTGATGTCCAGCAATAGCTTCAAGTTCGTAAGAGCTGGGAGTTCTTCAAGTGTTTCCCTCACTTCTCGGGCCGCTATGATGATGTGTTGATTGATGAGGAGAAACCAAGGGCTGGTCGGACTTCTCTTAACGCTGGTTGCTTCCATTGGTTGGTGAACATCCGCGTTGGATATCTTCTCCTTCGTGTGAAGGGTCGTTACCATATAGAGCCTTATCTTCTGTGCCGCTTCGCTCGCCAGTTCGGTTATGACCAACTATATGTAGAGAACCTAAGTCGGGGTTTGAGGATCGAGGGGGGCCTTATCGACGGTGTTCGAGCATGGCTTTGGACTATGATGGGCTGTACTGGAGACTATTTTGCTCTTCCTTCTTCTAAGCACAAACTATTACTTACTTTTCTCAGCTGCAAGTGACTCCTTTCTGCCCACGAGTTTCTAGATGTGAAGAGGCTCTTAGAGTTGGAGGCTGAGCACTTGGTTCAAACTGCTATCAAGGCTGCTCGTAAGACTGGGCTTTCGAAGAAGCAGGGGAAGAAACCTGCTAAACCCTTCCGTTCGAGTAGAGACAAGATGGAGGATGATGAAGAGCTCCTTCCTATCGATGATGAGGATGAGACTTTTGAGGAAGAATTTATAGACATGGATACCGATGGGGAGAATCTGATACAGGTCTGTACCCTTTCTTGATCTCGACTGACACTTTCTTTTTAGAATTAATGGATCTGGCATTTTCTCGCTGGCATCAACGCTATACCCTTTCTTGATCTCGACTGTCTTTTCAAAAGCCGGAATGAAAGGTCTTATTTACTTACCCTAACAAGATGACTCTTGTCACTTCAGGTAGGATGGCTGATGAGCATGAGCCTCTTATTTTTTGTTATGCGAGATCACAGCCCAGCGCCGAGGCTTCTGCACAGGTTGAGATGTGCACTAAGTCTATACATGAGCGACCTGCTGGTCCTGTAAGGATTTGTCTTCCAAAACGGAAGAAGACCGCTCATAAATCGCATATTGGTCAGCGCACCCTCGGAGCAGAGTCATGAGGTACTTGTTCGCGGGGAAAATCGTTTTCTTCATTGATGTCATTGTGATCTCAAAATAACAACTTTTTGTGGTTACAAAAGATCCGGTCTTTTTTTTTAGATCCGGTTACAACGAAATCAAAGAAAATAAAAAAAAAATTACAACTTTCTCCTTGTGAACAAATCGCGAGCTCCTGTTTTGCGGTCACTCGCTTTTGTGGGTTCTTTGCCAACGCCGGGGTTAATCCGTGGACCACCGCGCGATCTAGATCCGGTCAGATCTACACGATTTGACGGGTATTATACCACGAAGGGAATAATAGCCGGGAGGGATTAGTTCACTAAGGAAATAATCGCTCGGATCTCGGGATCTAAGACCAAGCTTAGATCCGGAGTGTGATCTCGTGTAGATCTCAGATCTGTTCTTCCCCTCTCTCGAAATCCTGCCTTTTGTGACATGGATGCTCGCCGAGGATCAGATCTGGATGTCCAAGTCTTCAAGTCTTCAAAACTCTAAGCTCGATCTTCAATCCGGCAGAGTTTCGGCTCTCAAAAGTCCAACCTTTGAAAATGAACAAAAGGGGGCCTATTTATAGGCTACCCTCACTGTGCCTTGGGCACAGTGCAGCCGGCCACCTTGAGGTGGCTCGGCTCTGGGCCGGCCACCTCAAGGTGGCTCAGCCACCGAGCCACCTTAGGGTGGCTCGGAGTCTCTCTCCTCCATTACATTGATTCTCTCCCAAACCACCCCTTTCTCCCTCAATTTTCTCTCTCTTATTCTCTCCAAATTCAAAGTGTGATCTTCTCAAAAGTTCACTCCAGCATTGTTGAATTCCGACTTCGTCTAAGCTCATCGACGCCGACGAATTCAATACTTCATCAAGGTATAATTTTCTATTTTTTATTCTCTTTATTTTTTAGTTAAAATTATAGTTTGAAAATAACTCTATATTTAAAATAAATTTTT
The DNA here is from genome assembly GCF_001876935.1 of Asparagus officinalis. Lineage (NCBI taxonomy): Eukaryota > Viridiplantae > Streptophyta > Magnoliopsida > Asparagales > Asparagaceae > Asparagus > Asparagus officinalis. The sequence continues at coordinate 51,932,919 of NC_033803.1, read as the reverse complement.
TCAATTTTCATAATATTAGGATTTGGTTAAAAATTGATAATTTGATATAGAGGGTCTTTCAACTACGGTTTAACAAGAAATAAGATATATAAATGAATAATATAGATAATTTGCATATGATGATATTAATATTTCAGTTTCGATGGTGAATGGAATACTAGTTATCTACTTTTTCAATGGGGAACTGAGCATTGGAATGAATAATATACCTATGTACAAGGGAGGATCTAGAAAATTGTTCATGTTAGTTAGAAATTGCAACTTCAATGGAATGATGGAGCAAATATACAGAGTTACTAGAATTAATCATGGGTATACAACTAAGGCCTTCTGTGATTGTTTGATAAATGAAAAAAAAAATTGCTGTAGAGATCAACAATGATAAAGAAATGAGTGACATGATACAACTTGCGGAAAACCAAATCTCAATTGAGTTGTTTATTGAAAATTTTCCAATATCCGGTGTTGCCCAAGTTTCATATGCTCCTGGAGATTCTCCCGCATGCTTGACTTAGAAAATAAATCGAGCGAATTCATTATAAAACCACAAAAAAATTGAATATTATGTGAAAAATAATAATTAATAAATATGTTATTGTTCGCGGGGAAAATCGTTTTCTTCATTGATGTCATTGTGATCTCAAAATAACAACTTTTTGTGGTTACAAAAGATCCGGTCTTTTTTAGATCCGGTTACAACGAAATCAAAGAAAATAAAGAAAAATTACAACTTTCTCCTTGTGAACAAATCGCGAGCTCCTCTGTTTGCGGTCGCTCGCTTTGTGGGTTTTTTGCCAACGCCGGGGTTAATCCGTGGACCACCGCGCGATCTAGATCCGGTCGGATCTACACGATTTTACGGGTATTATTCCACGAAGGGAATAATAGCCGGGAGGGATTAGTTCACTAAGGAAATAATCGCTCGGATCTCGGGATCTAAGACCAAGCTTAGATCCGGAGTGTGATCTCGTGTAGATCTCAGATCTGTTCTTCCCCTCTCTCGAACTCCTGCCTTTTGTGACGTGGATGCTCGCCGAGGATCAGATCTGGATGTCCAAGTCTTCAAGTCTTCAAAACTCTAAGCTCGATCTTCAATCCGGCAGAGTTTCGGCTCTCAAAAGTCCAACCTTTGAAAATGAACAAAAGGGGGCCTATTTATAGGCTACCCTCACTGTGCCTTGGGCACAGTGCAGCCGGCCACCTTGAGGTGGCTCGGCTCTGGGCCGGCCACCTCAAGGTGGCTCGGCCACCGAGCCACCTCAGGGTGGCTCGGCTTTGGCCGAGCCACCTTGAGGCGGCTCGGTTTTAGCCGAGCCCCTCTGGGTTTGCTGTTTTCCGTCGTTTTGCGCTGTATCCGTTTCTCGGTTCTGTCCGTGATTCGGTTGACTTAGATTCTGATTTGGTTGATCTGATTTGGCAGTAAATCCACTTCTAATTTGGCAGTAAATCTGCTTATGAGTTCGAGTCCGAAACTGATCTTGATTCGATCGTGATTCGTCCGAGTCCGCTCTTGTTTGGATGACTCGTTGATTCCCCGAACTGTTGGCTTGATCCCACGCGCGAATGGATGTATTCCCTTGCTTGCGTGCGATTCGTCAACCTCGTCGCCTCGTTGGTTCGTCGGTTTGTGCCGAGCTATGCTAAGGGACCTATAAGCAATTTTATATGCCTACAGATACCCCCTCCAAAGTATTTCAGCCTCGTTCTTTTATAGAAGAGTCTGGAATACTTTGGATATGATCGTCCCAACCTTCAGTCGGTGTAATGGGACTTTGGAATGACTTCCGTTCTTGATTCCTTCAATCTTCCAGGCTATTCGGTGCTTTGTCGAATGTCTGTAAGAGTTCCGGTGCTGCATTTATTGTCTGACCGTTGTCGGAATTTTAAACTTGAAGTCGATTCCTGACTTTCTAATCTTTAGCTGACCATCGATTGTTGGCGTCGAGTCTTTATCTGCAACGCGTTGTCCGGCGTAGTGTTGTTGAGTTATCCTTAAGAAAATTTATAAAAAATATTCTCTAGGAACTTCTCAACCAAAAATAGGGAATAGTTTATACTCATATACCTTATTGGAGTATTTTTTGTGCCCAAATGAACTGAACCGGTCTAACAATGACCCAAAAAAGGCAGTAATTAGGCCCAAAAAATCCTCCAACTCTTCCGAACATATGGGAGAGGAGTGAATAAATGATGGACTGAACCGTCGGTCGATTTGAAGTTGTTTCGAGGCTCGGTTCAGCTTCAATTTAGATTCCGGTTCAAACCCGGTCCGGTCCGGTTCGGTTCGGTCTGGTTCAAGACCGGCTCACCCTATAAAAGGGTTCTCTTTTTTTTTTTTCTTTTACCTAGGGCCGGCCACCTCTCTAGCCTCTTTTTTGGATTTCTCTTCCTTCGAGCATCCGTTCTCCCTCAAAACCTGATATTCATCTTAGATCTAGTCTTCCTTTTGATCTTTGACTGAGAAATCCCTCGAAACTTCCATTTTTAGAATTTCTCTCAGGCCCCTCGAGCGCGTGGTTCGAGCACTTTTCAAGATCTAATTTTTATTGGATCTTCGAGCTTTCCCTCAGGTATATCTTCCATAATTGTAATAAAAAGAGGATTTTTTCTAGATCTGACCTCTTGATTTATTTTGTAGGTCATTATGTCGGGATTGCATGCGAGGGTTAGGATTATGATTTGGCGCCTCGAGCTTATCTTTCAGGGGGTAGAACTGCAATAAAAAGAGGATTTTTTTTTCTAGATCTGACCTCTTGATTTATTTTGCAGATCATTATGTCGCGTGTCTCGAGAGGTCGCTCCCCTGCTGCATCGGCTGACGGCGTGCTTCCCTCATATGCTGGTGAGCTATTTTTGCATATTGAAAATTTTACAAATTAGCCCTCTTTTTTCTGGAAATTTGCAAATTGGTCCTTTTTACCCCACGTTGTTCTCCTTGGTGAGGCAATCGGGAAGAGCCTTGATTCTCCTTGGTGAGGATCGACGCTTTAAAGATGGGTTTTGCTTTGTTAAAACCATATCTCAAAATAAAGGGGGCATTTTGACACTGCATTGTGCCTTATAAGGCAGGGATATATTGTCGATATACCCTATCTTATAAATGCACAATGTGGCCAAATCGTCTCACCCTTTATAAGGTAATGACTCTATCTTACCCATTTGTAAGATGAGTTCAATTTCTTTTTATATCTGAAATTAACAAACACTTAATTGCTTGTTTTCAGTGGAATATCCCTCCGGAGCCGCCTCATGCGGTGAACGGACGTCGTGACGAGTATTATTCGACGTCTGATGATTTTTCGCCCATTCCGCTTGCTTCCCAGTTTGTTCCGGGCACGTCGACAGAGGTTGCCCAGGTGGTGAAGGAAGGGGGACATCGAGCCCTTCGCCAGTTGATTACAGATGCGCCTCTTGTGAAGGAAGCCAGTTCTGTTCAGTCTCTCAGGAAGACTGATTTCTTGTTTGGCGATTCTGTCAGAGACCCTGATGCAGCGTTTATTGAAGCCGAGCAGTGGCTTCATAAGACTGGCAGTAGTTTCCTGTATTTGCCGAAGATTCCTCGACATCGTTCTTTGACTGAGCTCAGGCGTCAGGCTGTGAAACGGGAGATGTCGTGGCGTTTGACAGAGGAGCATGAGAACATTCACTGCGGCTACATTACTCATCAGGCAGTTCCTGGTTTGAGTAGGAATCATATTATTGGACTGCGTCCTGGAGTACTGGGGCTAGATGCACCGCCCCGTAACGAGTTCCTTGCCTCTGCTTCCACTTTGAGGAATCGCCTCTCTAACTTAGGACGGAAGATGCCTGCACCGCGCCACAGATTCTATGGTTGGGTCCATTCTTTGGACAAGTTTTGGTGGGCTCGTATGACGAAGTACGTCTTGAGCCGATGGAGCGAGGAGTTGCACGCTTGCGGTCTTTATGCAGCCATTCGTGCCACCATGCATGGTTTACCTATTAGTGCGAAGCATTTCTTTGCCCTATGCGAGCTTTATAATCCGGATTCGAATACCTTTCTGACTAGGCACAGAGAGTTGGGCTTGGCTCTCCATGAGATGCATAAGATTTCTGGCTTGCCCATGGATCAGATGTTATATCAGGAGTATTTTCCTTCCAACCATGAATTGAGTCAGCTGAAGGATCGCATGCCCGACCGCTACGAGACCTTATGGGACCTCACTTGTCACTATCACATTGCTTTGGCGCAGTCTAAGCCCCTAGCGAAGAGGACCAAATCAAATGTGAGCCTGAAGCAATTCGCATCATATTTGTTCAGGAATCTAGAGAGCCATTCTGGCAAAGCTATTTGTGAACTGGCACCGCTGACTCCTTCAGAGGTTAATGAGCTGCTGAAGAAGACTGACGCCCACTCCTATACCATTAGCAGTCCTGAGAGTGGCTTTCCTGCAGGGACTAAATTCAAATCATTCTTATGCCATGCGACCGCACCGATTCGTCCGATGACTCTTCTTGCCGGCTACCTCGCCATCTGGTTAAAGAAATGCGTAGTCCCGTATCAGTCTGGTGACGCTCTGCCATTGGAAGTGCTCTATCCTGCAGTTCAGCTTGCCTACAAGAAGGAACTTTCGCTTCTTCCGGTGATGGTGGCTAACATTCATCGAGGGCTTCGACAAATTTCTGGCGCTTTTACACGGGAGGAGAAGGAATCGCCGACTCAGATTCCTACCACTAAGGTGGAGCTTCCGTATATTTATTTGATGGCTTGGTTCGTCCTTCATCGTTCTGACATGATGTCGGTACCGCATGCCATGGACCGTTCTGTTCCCTTACTACAGCTGCTTGAGAATGGCGAGTGGGAAGGGCGAGGATTCTCTGATATCAGGAGGCAGCTACAGGTCCACAAGTGCTGGGCGTTCTCTACTTGTTTTCCACAGTTCTCCAGCCGGTATGGCGAGTGTTTGATTGATGAGGAGAAGCCGAGGGAGTATCGCACTTATTTAGATATCGGCTGCTTTAATTGGCTAGTGAACATCAGGCCGGGCTACTTGACTTTCCGGGTGGGGAATCAGTGTTTTATAGAGCCGTATCTACCTTGCCGATTCGCTCGCCAGTTTGGTTATGACCAGCTTTATGTCGGGAACCCGCGCCAACAGCTTCGGGCTCATGGAGGTTTGGTGGACGGTCTTCGTGCATGGTTGTGGACCGTGACAGGCTGCACTGGTGCTAGGTTCAGTCTCCCGGGTGCTGAGCGACAGTTGAACCTCACTTTCTTGAGCTGCAGGTGGTTGTTAGCAGCTAATAAGACTGTCCCTGTGAAGCCTATCGAAGAGTTGGTGGCCGAAGAAACCTCCCAGCTTGATTCTCGTGTTATCCAGGACGGTGCTCGATCACAGAGGGCTCAGGGCAAGACCCGCCGACTTGATGCAGAAGGTCACAGGGCCTTTAGTTCTGCTGGAGAGGCTTCAGGCAGAGATCCTGAAGACTACGAGGTAGATTTCGAGCGAGGTTAGTCACCCATCTTTTCTTTCTGCATTTCCGAATTGCCAGTCCTGACCACTATCTGATATTTCAGGGACAGCGACAAACAGTGAAGAGGAATTCCGTCCTTTTGCCCGGGCAAGACCTTCGACTACTGTCCGTGCTGATAGGCGGAAGAGACTAGCCCATAAGCCGCCTGCAGATTCGCGGGCATCTGAGATGGACTTGGCTGGTGATGATCCTACTAGCGACAGAGGTAACATCTACTCTATAGATCATTCTCTTGATCGTTTAGATTTTTAGGCTCATGCTTCCCCATTCTATGCAGGAGAGCGCGAGGAAGGGGAGATGAGTTTCGATCCTGCTCCTCATGAGTTTGTATCTTCTGGTGAGCCTGACTCACCTTACCAGGTAGAAAAACCTGCAGAAGCCGCCGACTTTAGGGAGGCTACCAATGTAGGACCTGATTCAGTGAATCCAGATACATCTACGAGAGGTAACTTATTTCCATTGGTCATATTCTCTTCATTCTTCTTTCGTACTTACATTTCTTTGTGTCAGATTTTTCGATTGACGATTTCGACGAGGCAGGTTTGCCTGCAGACACTTCTATGTTCCACTTCATGTATGACTCTCCTCAGATCGATGGCCCGCTGCCCGAGGATATGTTTCCTGAGCCCGTACTCCCTCAGGATCCCGAGAATGGTTCTTTTGAAAGTACGTGCCTCTTCTCGAGTTAATTATAGGACTAGCCAATTTTTTGACTAATGCAGCTATAATGTAATGCATCTGAACATTCTGTTCTGTGTTTAACAGGAGCTTTTGCCGAGGCTGATCCTGCTGAGCCGGCTGTGAGACCAACTCCACCAGTTGACACCCCCACAGCCGTTACGTCTCCGCTACCCCCAGCGACTCAAGGGGAAGGAGGTATAAATTAAGCCGCTGAAAATGTCATTTATTTCCTTATTAAGGCTTTTTGAAGGATTTCTCCTTTTTGTGTAGGGCTTTCCTCTCGGCTTCATGTCCTCGTGAAGGAGTTGTTATCGGACAATGACCCTGAGAAGATCGTCATCTGCATAGAAGTCCGCTCTTTCTTCTCCTTTATGAATGTTATGCTTGGCAAACTCCTCCACGACGGACTTTCCCTTCGCCAGTTTAAACCATTCCTTGATTCTAAAATAAATTTAATAAGGGATGCGGGATACCCGGATCTGGCGAGAGTTATATTCGATGACCTTGACTGCTTAGAGCGTGAGCTTCAGATGTTTCACGAGCTCCGGGATGCAGGTGCCTCTTCATTCATTGCTGCTGAGTTGGATACTCGCTTACAGTCATGGCGCAGTACTCGGATGGTTGCTGAGCTCGAGATTCAGGTGCAGCGGGGCCGAATAGATCGAGTTGAGGCTAACCTTGCTACTAAATCATCCTCACTTGACGAGCTTGATTCTTCCATCGCTTCTTGTGAGACCCAGATAGATCAGCTCCGACGAGAACTCCGTGAGAAGGAGGAGACTTTGAGTATTCTCCAGATGACAAAGCTGCAGGATCAGCAAACACACACTGCTTTATCTGATGAGCTGAAGTCCTTGAAGCAGCAGCTGGTCGAGACAGAGGAAGTTGCGGTGAAGACTTTAGCCGCCAATGAAGAGTCCATCAGAGCCGAGTTGCAGGATGAGCTTAGGCAAGCTTATGATGAGAAGCTGTCTAAGTTTAGTCAGCAGATCCTTAGCCATGGGCTTGATGTATGATTTTATTTGCTGAAAACTTTGACATTTGATTCTCTTAGTGAAACTGGTTTTTATCTTTATCTTTATTATGATTCCTCATTCCGTTTGAAATGATTGACCATAATACTCATAGGATTTTTGGCAAACCCTCAGCCTTCAACGGGTTTGATTAGCCTTTACCGACTACCGTTTGAGTCGGGCTAGCATGCGGATTGTCTAAATCCGTTCCGCATGTAACGTTGTGCTAAGGGAATGAACTCCCTTAGACTTCGTGCTATGATGTCAAATACATAGACTTTTCCCTTGTTACGGGAATAGGCTATCCGACAACACGTGTTAGGTGTTGACTTTATTCCTACTTAGGTTTCGGGATAAAATACCCCAGACTGGTATTCTGGTGTCTTTTTCTACGGCAAAAGACTAAACCGGCGACGTGTGTTAGGCGTCGGCATACCCTTTCTTAGGATTCAGGATGAAATTCCCCATGCGTGTAAGGCCTGGATTTTGGTGTTATTAATAACAACCTGCCACAATGTTGAATATGTGGACGGGTGTTCTTTTTAGCGGTTAAGAACCAACCGGCAGCGCGTGTTAGGTGCAGACTTGGAAAAAGACTAAACCGGCAGCGCGTGTTAGGCGCAGACTTATCCCTGCTTAGGATTCGGGATAAACTTCCTAGGATGAATCCTAAATTGACAAATTTTGGAAAAGATCAGTGCGGGAAAGGAAGAATTTTATATTCTGTTTCCCGGTCTTCTTTTAGGGTGAAGGCGAACCCGAAAACAAGGAAGGAAGAATTTTATATTCTATTCCTTGATTCTGGAAAGGAAGAATTTTATATTCTATTTCCAACGCAAAAGAAACTAGAAGTGGGATCTCCACTCCGAGAATCTGAAAGATCTAGATAAACTTACCTTTTATAGGCTTGGGTATCTAAACTGAAAATGGGTTTTTTCGTTTATCGAATGGGTTCTTCGTTTATCGAAGTGAAGTTTCAACTTCGGTTATAGCCATGAGAGGGCTTGACCAAAGAGAAGAAGAATGCAGTTCTTTCGTTTATCGAAAGGGGGCTCCGAAATGAAAGTGGACCTCTTGTCTATGGAAAGAGTCAAGAGGGTTAGATGGACATTTTTGGTGGACTCACTGTCAATTGAAATTGATCAGTGAGGGATTTTGGTGGAGAAAATAATTTTTGGGTTATCCTCTAGAATATTAAGTGTAATATTCTTCAAGGAACTTCCCGGTAAATGAGTTATCCTGAATATACTAGGGATAGTACTTTTTCAGGAACTTCCCATTTATTGGCATTAATTGCCTGGCGCCCTCTTGAGTAATCAGGCGATATGCGCCGTTTGAATAGACTGTGTCTATTACAAACGGTCCTTCCCATTTGGGTTCGAATTTACCTTTCTTCTTGGAGGTGAGAATTATTGGTCGGCGAGCAGCGAGGACCAGATCTCCTTCCTTGAAGCTTCTCTGTCGGACTCTTTTGTTAAAAGCCCTAGACATCCTGGCCTGGTAAAATTCAATTTGCTGTTGAGCTTCCAAGCGCTTTTCATCCAGCCTCTCGAGCTCTTCGAGACGCTTCTGATGTTGTTCCTCCGTCGTCATCTCCGTTGCGAGGGCGATCCGAAGGGACGGAATCTGAATTTCCAGCGGTAGCACAGCTTCACATCCGTATACCAGCGAATACGGGGTAGCTCCCGTAGGCGTGCGTATGGTGGTGCGGGGATGGAATCTGAATTTCCAGCGGTAGCACAGCTTCACATCCGTATACCAGCGAATACGGGGTGGCGCCTGTAGGCGTGCGTATGGTGGTGCGATAAGCCCAGAGTGCTTCACCGAGTTTATCGTCCCAATCTCGTTTATTGGTCTTCACGAGCTTGGACAGGATCTTGATGATCGTCTTGTTAAACGCCTCCGCTAATCCATTCGCGGCGGGATAATAAGGTGTTGATGAAACGTCTTCAATTTTGAACTTGTTACAAAATCTGATGAAGGCGTTGCTTATAAATTGCGGACCGTTGTCATGAATGATCCGTCTTGGCACACCGTGTCGGTATATAACATGATCTTGATGATCGTCTTGTTAAACGCCTCCGCTAATCCATTCGCGGCGGGGTAATAAGCTGTCGACGAAACATCTTCGATTTTGAACTTGTCGCAGAATCTGACGAAGGCATTGCTTATGAACTGTGGACCGTTGTCATGAATGATCCTTCTTGGCACGCCGTGTCGGTAAATGACATGATGCTTGATGAAATTGATGACGTTGTTCGTCTTCACTTCTCTAAGCGGAATCGCTTCAGCCCACTTTGAGAAATAATCTGTGATCGCGAGGATGAACCGATCACCTTTGACTGAAGGGGGAAAAATAGGACCGACTATGTCCATGCCCCAAGTCTCGAACGGCCAAGATGTGGTTGACGTGTGCAACTGCTCTGGCGGTTGATGCATATAATTCGCATGTATCTGGCAAGCGTGGCATTCTCGTGCGTATTCGATTGCGTCACGAACCATCGTTGGCCAGAAATATCCCATCCTCCTGATGCGATCATACAGTTTAGGACCGGGCTGATGCGCACCACATTCTCCTTCGTGTGCTTCCTTAAGAACTTCCTTTGCTTCTCTGTTCGAAAGGCATCGGAGTAAAAGACCGTCGTACCCTCTACGGTATAATGTATGGGTTTCAGTATTATAGAAGAATCTTGGAGCTCTTCGGCGGATTGATTCCTTTTCTTTTACATCCTCTGGCAAGATACCATATTGGACGTAGTCGATGATAGGAAAACGCCAATCTCGGGACTCAGACCCAATTTGAGTTGAATTCACCTCTTTGGCGTTCACGTTTCTATCCTCTTCTTCTTCAATCTCCGTACTGTATATGGGTACGCAGAGTTGATGCGTCCGTACTGTGACTAACAGCTCAGCTTCGGGAGGCTGTGCCAGTGATACTGCTAGTGCCGCCAGTGCGTCTGCATAAGCGTTCTGGAGACGAGGGATGTATTCAATAAAGAATTCTTCGAAAGATTCCGCCATTTTGATGGCTTCCTGGTGGTACGGGATCAGGTCTTGATTCCTGACTTCATACTCACCGCGAACTTGGTTGACTATCAATTGCGAATCTCCAAAAGCTTCGAGATATTCGACCCCCAGCTCTTTGGCGAAACTGAGTCCAATGAGAAGCGCGTTGTATTCGGCAACATTATTGGAGCACGGACTAGTCAACGAATAAGCCCGAGGCATCACGTGCTTTCCAGGGGAGATTAAGACGACTCCAACTCCAGAGGAAACTGTAGGACATCCCGGGGTTATTACTCTATTAACTGCCCTTGAGGCACCATCGAAGTATAATTGCCATACTTGTTGGTGTGATGTGGTGTTAACCTCGTGGGTTTCATCCGGCAAGTCATCATATACTTCTGCCGTATCTGTGGTCGGGTTTGCCGCCAAAAGGTCACAAATCGCCTGTCCTTTTATCGACTTCTGCTGCTTGAAGTGCAAATCGTATTGGGACAAGAGAAGGGCCCACTTCGCTAGTCGCCAATTCATAGAGGCCGGTTGCGTCATAAACACCCGTACTGGATTAACGTTGGAGATAACGTAGATCGTCTGTCCCACTAGGTAATGCCGCATCTTTTGCATCGCAAATACCAATGCAAGGCATTCTTTCTCAATCATCGGATATCGAGACTCAGCGCCTACCAAGGTCCGACTGAGGTAATAAACTGCCTGTTCGTGACCGTTATCATCGTCTTGCGCTAGTAAGGCACTTATCGAGTGGTTCATCGCCTTGAGATAAATCAAGAACGGTTTACCAGATTTCGGTGCAACGAGAACAGGAGGGTTCGCCAGATATGTTTTGATATCTTCGAACGCTTTTTGGCAGGCATCATCCCAGATGAATGATACTCCTTTCTTGTTCAGCTTAGAGAACGGTTGGCACTTCCCAGAAAGATTTGAGATGAAACGCCGGATATAAGCTAAACGCCCTTGCAATCCTCTGAGTTCTCTCAGATTCCTCGGGGGCTGCAATTCATGTATCGCCTTCACCTTATCAGGATCGATATGTATACCCTTAGTGGTGACGACGAACCCAAGAAATTTTCCGCTGGACATTCCAAGAAATGATTTAGTGGGGTTCATCTTCAACTGATGACTCCTCATGAGATCGAACATTGTCTTCAAATCCTTGATGTGATCTTCCTTGTTGCGGCTTTTCACAACCAAATCATCAACGTAACATTCGACTGTTTTCCTGAGATGTTCTTGGAAAATCTTAGTCATCGCTCGCTGGTATGTGGCACCGGCATTCTTCAGGCCGAAAGGCATCACCGTATAGCAGAAAACGCCGAGGGGTGTTCTAAACGCCGTATGCTTCTCATCCTCTGGATGCATCTTGATCTGGTTATATCCCGAAAATCCATCCATGAAGGACATCCTCTCAAATCCACATGTATTGTCGATAATGACATCCGTGATCGGGAGAGGGAAATCGTCTTTCGGACATGCTTCATTCAGGTTCCTGAAGTCGATGCAAATCCTGATTTTGCCATTCTTCTTCATGACGGGAACGATGTTGGCTAACCAGTCTGGATGTTGTTCCTCTCGGATAAATCCTGATTCGATCAACTTCTTAACCTCTGCCTCAATGGCTTCCATAATCTGCGGACGAAACCGTCTTTGCTGTTGCTTGACAGGTTTGGCATCCGGCTTGATATCGAGGCGGTGCATTGCGACATTGGGGTCGAGCCCTGGCATGTCTTCATAATTCCATGCGAAGACGTCGATATATTCCCTGATGAGAGCAATCAATTCCTCCTTCTCATCTGGGGGAAGACTGTCGCTGATGAATATAGGCTTTGGGTTAGCTTCATCACCCATGTTAATCTGGACTATTTTATCTTCAGTGGGTGGTTCTCTTTGCTCGAACCTATCGCCATACTGCATATTCAGATGGTGAACCCACGGGTCTTCCCATGTTGGCATTTGATCGTCGTCTTCCATGGTGGATGGATCAGCTGTAGTCATGTTCGCCATTAGGGTTTTGAAAACTTCTCCCAGACTTGTATCGGAGTCCCACTCTGAAGCATCGGGAGAGTATCCCTTCTTGGCTTTGTTAGCAATTTGATCGATAATTTGCCAACCACATTCGTCATCTGATGAAACATAACCTAAGCCTCGCCCATATTTATAATAATCCTCAGGTTTACCTTTTGGTACATATACTGCTTTGGCTGGATTACGAGGACCTCGATCGAAGTATAAACCTTCTCCGAGTGTGAAATCGTAGCCCTGCTTTTCCATGAGCTTGCGCGCTTCTGGACTATACTTGGATAGATGTCGACCAGGTTTGTCATCATCTTCGTCTTCACTTAGGAAATGATCTGGTAACGGAGAGCTTTTTCCTTTACCGTAAATCACTTCTTTAGCACCTCTTACTTTGTTCGGGATGACCATGGTTGTTCCGAAAGAATGCTGGAGGTGTTCCTTCGTTACATAGGATGATCGGATCGGCATATACAACTCAGGATTGTCGTACAGCTCTTTTATCACATCATCAAGAGACAAGGAGTACTCTAAATCATCTTTTATTGCAATATCGGCAAGTTGCCAGTTACAACCTCCATCTGACGATTGTTCATCGTCAAGATTGATTACAAAGGGTACAATGTCATTTAAAACAAAACCGCCATTGTAATCGAATCCGGCTTCAGAATCAGCTTCTTCTCCGCTGTCTGTGCCCTGGGCCGATGGTTCAGTATCGGATTCGTTACCATAAAGGAGAGAATCGGTGAAATAATTCTCATACCCCTTGAATGGTTGCTTATCCGCGACCACCGTCCTAACCTCATTGTCAGTGTCGACATACTTCAAACACTGATGGAGAGTAGAGGGAATTATCACGTTACTATGGATCCAAGGCCGACCCAATAGTAAGTTGTACGAAGTCTCCGCATCGATCACATAACACGTGACTTCTGTCTTCAGATCTCCCATCTGGCACTTCACCCGGATCTTACCCAAGGGTCTTGACCCACTAGTGTTGAATCCATAAATAACAGTGCCTGTGGACGCCAACTTGCTTACTGGGATGCCGAGGAAATGCATCAATCGAAGCGGCATAATACTCACAGCAGAACCCGGATCCACTTGGATTCGGTTGACTTGGCTGGAGCCAATGTATCCGACGAAATATAACGGCCGATCGTGGTTCGAATTCTTCGTCTGCATATCTTCTTTGGTGAAAGTAATGCAGGGAAGGTTCTTAGTCGCTATGTTGCACTGTTGACTCAGCGGTTCTGGCTGTTCAGGTATCGGCTTGACTTGAGTCAGAAATACCTCTGCATTGGCCAAAGCTTCTTGTAGGGCCTCCCTGGTTTCTTTGGATAATCGCAGCAACTCATACAGCGTTATCCGTGCAGGAATGTTGGCTAATTGCGCCATAATGTCGAAGCTATGCGGAGTCTTCGAGCTTTCCGGTTTGTCTCTTCCAATTGGACGACTGAAACGAGACTGCTTCGGATTCTGTACCTCTTGGGGATTCTTCTCTTTTGGTTTATTCACCGGTTGTCGTAGAGCTTCTTTACCCGGTGTGGGACTTGCAATCACTCCCATCTCCGTGAGAGTTTTGGCTGGTCCCCGCTTGTTCACCCCCTGCTCACTAGGTGGCGGATAATTGTAGTGGTATTCATTTCCGCTCCGTGTCGCAAAAGCTTCTTGTTCTTCTTCAGAGAGCAGGAAAGTGGAGATTCTTTCGTCATCTTCCCCTGGGATAGCAGAGACTCCATAACAAGACTTCCCTTTTCCTTTAGACTTCCTCCCGGATGACGAACCGGCCCATTGTTCATCTCCAATCAGATCTGGATGAACCCAAAGGATTTCGCCATTTGGGGTTGTGTGCGGCACAAGTCCCTTTTGGCGCTGTCCGTGCGGATCGTCATTCACCGTCTTCATCCCGACTTTGGTGACGCGTTTTGGCTCGAACCAAGTTGTAGGCACCGACCCAAAACTGATTGACACTGCGTTGGCCCCCACATTCTTGGCTGGTTTCGGGGTTATGACTCCTACGTCGATTAACGCCTGGATCTTGTCCTTGAGGTGGTAGCATGATCTCGTAGGGTGGTGGACCGCTCTGTGGTACGCGCAGTACTTTGGATCCGTCACTTTGCTGGCCCCTTCTTGATCCACGATCGCCGGCAACTGGATCTTGTTGTTCTCCAACATTGAATATGTGGACGGGTGTTCTTTTTAACGGTTAAGAACTAACCGGCAGCGCAGGTTAAGCGCAGACTTATCCTTGCTTAGGTTTCAGGATAAAATACCCCAGAATCAGACTCTGGTGTCTTTTTGTGCGGAAAAAGACTAAACCGGCAGCGCGTGTTAGGCGCAGACTTATCCCTGCTTAGGATTCGGGATAAACTTCCTAGGATGAATCCTAGATTGATAGATTCTTAGAAAAGGTTGGTGCGGGAAAGGAAGAATTTTATATTCTATTTCCCGGTCTTCTTTTAGGGTGAAGGCGAACCCGACAGACAAGGAAGGAAGAATTTTATATTCTATTCCCTGATTCTGGAAAGGAAGAATTTTATATTCTATTTCCAGCGAAGAAGAAACTAGAAGTGGGGTGTCCACTCCGAGAATCTGGAAAATTTAGATAAACTTGCCTTTTATAGGATGAGTTATCTAAACTGAAAATGGGTTCTTCGTTTATCGAAGTGGAATTTTCAACTCCGGTTATAACCATGAACAAGGTTTAACCAAAGAGAAAAAGGGAAGGAGTTCTTTCGTTTATCGAAAAGGGACTCCGAAATGAAAGTGGACCTCTTGCTCATGGAGAGAATCAAGAGGGCCAGAAAAACGTTTTTGGTGGACCCACTGTCAATTGAAATTGATCAGTGAGGGATTTTGGTGGTAAACAATGATTTTGGGTTATCCTCTAGAATATTAAGTGTAATATTCTTCGAGGAACTTCCTGGTAAATGAGTTATCCTGAATATACTAGGGATAGTACTTTTTCAGGAACTTCTCATTTATTGGCATTAATTGCCTGGCGCCTTCTTGAGTAATCAGGCGATATGCGCCGTTTGAATAGACTGTGTCTATTACAAACGGTCCTTCCCACTTGGGTTCGAATTTACCTTTCTTCTTGGAGGTGAGAATTATTGGTCGGCGAGCAGCGAGGACCAGACCTCCTTCCTTGAAGCTTCTCTGTCGGGTCGGACTCTTTTGTTAAAAGCCCTTGACATCCTGGCTTGGTAAAACTCGATGTGTTGTTGAGCCTCCAAACGCTTTTCATCCAGCCTCTCGAGCTCTTCGAGACGCTTCTGATGTTGTTCCTCCGTCGTCATCTCCGTTGCGAGGGCGATCCGAAGGGATGGAATCTGAATTTCTAGCGGTAGCACAGCTTCACCTCCGTATACCAGCGAATACGGGGTAGCTCCCGTAGGCGTGCGTATGGTGGTGCGATAAGCCCAGAGTGCTTCACCGAGTTTATCGTCCCAGTCTCGTTTATTGGTCTTCACGAGCTTGGACAGGATCTTAATGATCGTCTCGCAGCGGGATAATAAGCTGTTGACGAAACATCTTCAATTTTGAACTTGTCACAAAACCTGATGAAGGCGTTGCTTATGAACTGTGGACCGTTGTCATGAATGATCCGTCTTGGCACGCCGTGTCGGTATATGACATGATGCTTAACGAAATTGATGACATTGTTCGTCTTCACTTCTCTAAGCGGAATCGCTTCAGCCCACTTTGAGAAGTAATATGTGATTGCGAGGATGAATCGATCGCCTTTGACTGAAGGGGGAAAAATAGGACCGACAATGTCCATACCCCATGTCTCGAACGGCCAAGATGTGGTTGACGTGTGCAACTGCTCTGGCGGTTGATGCATATAATTTGCATGTATTTGACAAGCATGACACTCTCGGGCGTACTCGATCGCGTCACGAACCATCGTTGGCCAGAAATATCCCATTCTCCTGATGTGATCATACAGTTTGGGACCAGGCTGATGCGCGCTACATTCTCCTTCGTGCGCTTCCTTAAGAACTTCTTCTGCTTCTTTGTTCAAAAGGCATCGGAGTAATAAACCATCGTACCCTCTACGGTATAACGTATGGGTCTCGGCATTATAGAAGAACCTTGGTGCTCTTCGGCGGATTGATTCCCTTTCTTTTATGTCTTCAGGCAAAATACCATATTAGACATAGTCAATGATAGGAAAACGCCAATCTCGGGACTCAGACCCAATTTGAGTTGAATTCACCTCTTTGGCGTTCACGTTTCTATCCTCTTCTTCTTCAATCTCCATATCGTATATGGGTATGCAGAGCTGATGCGTCCTTACTGTGACTAACAGTTCAGTTTCGGGAGGCTGCGCAAGTGATACTGCTAGTGCTGCCAGTGCATCCGCATAAGCGTTCTGGAGACGGGGGATATATTCAATGAAGAATTCTTCAAAAGATTCTGCCATTTTGATGGCTTCCTGGTGGGATGGGATCAGGTCCTGGTTCCTGACTTCATACTCTCCACGGACTTGGTTGACTATCAATTGAGAATCCCCAAAGGCTTCGAGATATTCGACCCCCAGCTCCTTATCGAAACTGAGCCCAATGAGAAGCGCGTTGTACTCGGCTACGTTATTGGAGCACGGACTAGTTAATGAATAAGCTCGAGGCATCACATGCTTCCCTGTGGTCGGGTTTGCCGCCAGAAGATCACAAATCGCTTGTCCTTTGATCGACTTCTGTTGTTTGAAGTGCAAATCATATTGGGACAAGAGAAGAGCCCATTTCGCTAACCGCCAATTCATAGAGGCCGGTTGCGTCATAAACACCCGTACTGGATTAACATTGGAAATGACGTAAATCGTCTGTCCAACCAAGTAATGCCGCATCTTTTGCATCGCGAATACCAATGCGAGGCATTCTCTCTCAATCATTGGATATCGAGACTCGGCACCTATCAAGGTCCGACTTAGGTAATAAACTGGCTGTTCGTGACCGTTATCGTCGTCTTGTGCTAGTAAAGCACTTATCGAATGGTTCATCGCCTTGATATAAATCAAGAACGGTTTACCCGATTTCGGTGCAACGAGAACAGGAGGATTCGTCAGATACGTTTTGATATCTTCGAATGCTTTTTGGCAGGCATCGTCCCAAATGAATGACACCCCTTTCTTGTTTAGCTTAGAAAATGGTTGGCACTTCCCAGAAAGGTTTGAGATGAACCGCCGGATGTAAGCTAGCCGCCCTTGCAATCCTCTGAGCTCTCTTAGATTTCTAGGAGGTTGCAGTTCGTGTATCGCCTTCACCTTGTCAGGATCGATATGTATACCTTTAGTGGTGACGACGAATCCAAGGAATTTTCCGCTAGACATTCCAAGGAAAGATTTAGTAGGGTTCATCTTCAATTGATGGCTTCGCATGAGATCGAACATCGTCTTCAAGTCCTTGATGTGATCTTCTTTGTTGCGACTTTTCACAACCAAATCATCAACGTAGCACTCTACTATTTTCCTGAGATGTTCTTGGAAAATCTTAGTCATTGCTCGTTGATACGTGGCGCCTGCATTCTTTAGACCGAATGACATCACCGTGTAGCAGGATACACCGAGGGGCGTTCTGAATGCTGTATGCTTCTCGTCATCCGGGTGCATCTTGATTTGGTTATATCCTAAGAACCCATCCATGAAAGACATTCTCTCAAACCCACATGTATTGTCGATAATAACATCCGTGATTGGGAGAGGAAAGTCGTTTTTTGGACATGCCGTATTCAGGTCCTTGAAATCAATACAAATCCTGATTTTACCGTTCTTCTTCATGACTGGAACGATATTGGCTAACCAATCCGGATGTTGTTCCTCTCGGATAAATCCTGATTCAATTAATTTCTTAACCTCTGCCTCGATGGCTTCCATTATCTGCGGACGAAACCGTCTTTGCTGTTGCTTGACAGGTTTGGCATCCGGCTTGATATCGAGGCGGTGCATTGCCACATTGGGGTCGAGCCTTGGCATATCCTCGTAGTTCCAAGCGAAGACATCAATATACTCCCTGATGAGAGCAATTAGCTCCTCTTTCTCATTTGAGGGAAGACTATCGCTGACGAATATCGGCTTTGGGTTGGCCTCGTCGCCCATGTTAACTTGGACTATTTTATCCTCAGTGGGGGTTCTCTCTGTTCGAACCTGTCACCATACTGCATATTCAGATGGTGAACCCACGGGTCTTCCCATGTTGGCATTTGATCATCGTCCTCCATTGTAGACGGATCAGCTGTAGCCATGTTTACCATTAGGGCTTTGAATGCCTCCCCTAGACTTGTGTCGGAATTCTCAGCTGAAGAATCAGAAGAGTATCTGTTCTTAGTTTTGTTAGCAATTTGATCGATGATCTGCCAACCACATTCCTCATCGGACGAGGAAACATAGCCTAAGCCTCGCCCGTATTTATAATAATCCTCAGGTTTCCCTTTTGGTACACATACCGCTTTGGCTGGATTACGAGGACCTCGATCGAAGTATAAACCTTCTCCGAGTGTGAAATCGTACCCCTACTTTTCCATGAGCTTGCGCGCTTCCGGACTATACTTAGATAAATGCCGACCAGGTTTGTCATCATCTTCATCTTCACTTAGGAAATGATCTGGTAACGGAGAGCTTTTTCCTTTACCATAAATCACTTCTTTAGCGCCTCTTACTTTGTTCGGGATGACCATGGTTGTTCGAAACATAACCTAAGCCTCGCCCATATTTATAATAATCCTCAGGTTTCCCTTTTGGTACATATACTGCTTTGGCTGGAGTACGAGGACCTCGATCGGAGTATAAACCTTCTCCGAGTGTGAAATCGTACCCCTGCTTTTCCATGAGCTTGCGCGCTTCCGGACTATGCTTAGATAAATGCCGACCAGGTTTGTCATCATCTTCATCTTCACTTAGGAAATGATCTGGTAACGGAGAGCTTTTTCCTTTACCATAAATTACTTCTTTTGCACCTCCTATCTTGTTCGGGATGATCATGGTTGTTCCGAAAGAATGCTGGAGGCGTTCCTTTGTTACATAGGATGACCGAAGCGGCATATACAAATCAGGATTATCATACAATTCTGTTATCACATCATCAAGAGACAGGGAGTACTCTAAATCGTTATTTATTTCATTATCGGTAAGTTGCCAGTTACAACTGCCCTCTGACGTTTGATCATCGTCAAGGTTGATTACAAAGGGTACAATGTCATTTAGAACATAACCGCCATTGTAATCAAATCCGGCTTCGGTATCAGCTTCTTCTCCGCTGTCCGTGCCATGGGCTGATGATTCAGTATCGGATTCGTTACCATAAAGGAGAGAATCAGTGAAATAATTCTCATACCCTTTAAATGGTTGCTTATCCGCGACCACCGTTCTAACCCTATTATCAGTGTCGACATATTTCAAACACTGATGGAGAGTTGAGGGAATTATAACATTGCTATGGATCCAAGGCCGACCCAATAGTAAGTTATATGAAGTTTCGGCATCGATCACATAACATGTGACTTCTGTCTTCAAATCTCCCATTTGACACTTTATCCGGATTTTACCTAAAGGTCTTGACCCGCTGGTGTTGAATCCGTAAATGACAGTGCCTGTGGACGCCAACTTGCTAACTGGAATGCCGAGGAAATGCATCAAGCGAAGCGGCATAATACTCACAGCAGAACCCGGATCCACTTGGATTCGGTTGACTTTGCTGGAGCCAATGTACCCGACGCAATATAGCGGTCGATCGTGGTTCGAATTCTTTGTCTGCATATCCTCTTTGGTGAAAGTAATGCAGGGAAGGTTCTTAGTCGCTATGTTGCAATGTTGACTCAGCAGTTCCGGTTCTTCAGGCACCGGCTTGACTTGAGTCAGAGGTTCTGGCTGTTCAGGCACCGGCTTGACTTGAGTTAGGAACACCTCTGAATTGGCCAAAGCTTCTTGCAAGGCCTCCCTGGTTTCCTTGGACAGCCACAACAATTCATATAGTGTTATCCTTGCTGGAATGTTGGCTAGTTGAGCCATTATATCGAAGACTTGCGGAGTCTTCGAGCTTTCCGGTTTGTCTTTTCCAATCGGGCGACTGAAACGAGACTGCTTCGGATTCTGAACTTCCTGGGGATTCTTCTCTTTCGGTTTATTCACCGGCTGTCGTCGAGCTTCTTCGCCCGGTGTAGGACTTGTAATCACCCCCATCTCCGTGAGAGTTTTGGCTGGTCCCCGTTTATTCACCCCCTGCTCACTAGGTGGTGGATAGTTGTAGTGATACTCATTTCCGCTTCGGGTTGCAAAAACTTCTTGCTCTTCTTCAGAGAGCGGAAAAGCTTGTATTCTTTCGTCATCTTCTCCTGGGATAGCAGAAACTCCGTAGCAAGACTTTTCTTTCCCTTTGGACTTCTTCTTGGATAATGACCCGACCCATTGTTCATCTTTAATCAGGTCGGGGTGAACCCAGAGGATTTCGCCGTTTGGAGCTGTATGTGGCACAAGTCCTTTTTGGCGCTGTCCATGCGGGTCGTCGTTTACTGTTTTCATTCCCACTTTGGTGATGCGTTTTGGTTCAAACCACGCTGTGGGCACTGATCCAAAGCTGATTGAAACCGCGTTTGCTCCAACATTCTTGGACGGCTTCGGGGTTATGACGCCTACATCAATTAGCGCCTGGATCTTGTCCTTGAGGTGGTAGCATGACTTCGTAGGGTGATGGACCGCTCTGTGGTATGCACAATACCTCGGATCCGTCACTTTGCTAGCCCCTTCTTGATCCACAATCGCTGGCAGCTGAATTTTGTTGTTCTCCAACAGGTACTTAAAGATGCCGGGAACTTCGTCATCTTTGAAGGAGTACACCTTGGGAAACCTTGGCTCTGAAGATTTCTGCTTCTGAGGTCGTTGTTCCCATTGCCCCCGCGCTTGTTGTGGTGCTTGTTGCTGCTGCTGCTGTTGCTGCTGCTGGGGTTGCAATTGAAAGGTTTGATTAGCATCAACTGCATTAGCGTGTGCCTTACCTTTCCCCCGCGGGACAAAATTCTGCTTTGGAGCATTCGTCACCTGTTGGCCTCGTTCCGCTTTCTTCCTCTTAAGGAATCGCTCGGCTTGCTCTCCTCGGACCTTCAGATCCTTCCATGTCTTGGACGGTGCTGTCCCCATTGCTTCCAACACGTCCAGCGCGAGGTTGTTGTGGCTGGAGGATGAATTCTTCGGTGATCGGGTCCCGACAGTTCATCGCCTTGTTCCGGAACCTTTTGACGAAGGTGTACACCAATTCCCCGTCTTTCTGCTTCTCGTCCAGCAACGATCCGATGGATATCTCTGTGTTGTCGTCGAAGAAGTTGGCGAGGAATTTGGTCTCCATGTCGTCCCAGCTGTTCACACTATCTGGCTTGAGGCGGCGATACCAATCGAAGGCGGCTCCGCGAAGAGTGCCGACGAATGACCGCACCATCAGAGGCTCATTGCCTGAGATTACCCCTAAGTGCGATTTGAAATAAATCAAATGTTGAGTAGGGGAACCCATCCCATTAAACGGCGTGAAGTTAATTAGGTTGAACTTCGCCGGATATGGGATTGATTCCCACTCTCTTGGGTATGGGCAAGGAATGCCCGTCTTTTTCATCTCTTGAGCGGAAATCAATGTATTGATTTTGCTCTCGAGATTTTTAATTTTCAGATTTTCATCTGTGTTTTCACTAGCATTCTCGTTACCACCCCCTGCATTGACGGGAGGATTATTGGTATTACGAGCTTCATTCGTATCCTCGTCTTCCAGATTCACCGGGTTACGACGACTTGGCTCGCCTTGCTGGTTCGTCAATGCCTGGATTTGCTGGTCATGCATTTCTCTCATGTTTTGCATGGCCATCTGCATTTCGAACTTGAAAGTTTCCTGTTGCTTAGCTAAGGCGTCTTCAAGCATCTTGGCCACTTGTTCCGCACTTATCATCAGTGATTCGCGGGGTTGACCTTCGCTGGATACTGTATTGTCTGATGTGACCACGGAGCCGGCATCAGATTCTTCATCTTCTGAAGGGAGCCTTGTTCGAACCCTACCATAGGTTGCCCGCTTGATGGTTCCGGACTGCAAACGGGTTCTAGGCCGGGAGGCTCTCAGAATCGACTCGAAATCATGCCGTGCCGATGTCCCCTTGCTGGTCATGTTGGTGGTGACCCTCAGAAATTCTCCGTCTTCAATCATCCTTCTTCTTCGTTGAAAACACCTAGGCCTGGTCTCTGCACTGAGTCTTTCAAAAACTGAGACTCTTTCGGGGACCACCTTGATGCAGTTGCATTCAGACAATACCGCCCGAATGAGTTTGGAACAGGGGCATTGAATTTCCTGTTCTCGGGGACTCCTCTTCCTGGTTCTATTCGTACCCCCAGCACGATAGTACAACTCGTCATTTTGACAGTCGGAGTAACCTATCGTGTGTGGGCACGACTTCTCAGGTATAACACTGTCACTATCAGATGACAATGCTTCCTTCTGAGGGTAGATTGCCTTCTTTGGGCTTTCAAAAGTTACACGCATCGAAACGTGCCTTTGTGGGCGCGAGTCTTCAGTGTGCTCTTGGACTTCGATGCGCATATTGGTGCGCGCAGTTGCCTTGAGCTCTTTGTCATACTGGAGGTGACGGCGACCCCCAACGTGTTGAGTCGTTCTGGGCTTCTTCATCGGACCCAAACGATCTTGAACAGGAGCTTTGCCTCTCTCGTCGGGAATCGGACCGAGACGCTCCAAGACTGGCTTCTTCCTTTGGGACGATTCTGCATGATCTCCCGGAGAAGCTGCTGGAATTATCGGCGATATGGGTTGTTTCGCCGGTGGTTGAACTTTGGTTGGAGGCTGGTTCGGCCTCCACACTTGGCGGGTTAGTGGCGACTTCTTGGCCACTCTTCCTTTCTTCAATTCCTCGGCCTTCTGCACGAGGATCCTTGCTTGTGCAAGTAATGCGCGGCGTTTGTGAATCCGCTCTTCGAGTGTCGAACGGTTCCGTTTGACCCGGATCCATTCATTCGTTGGCGGCTTGGAGGAACCGCCATTCTTCAATTGTTGAGGCTGTTTGCCTCTCCTATTCGTCAGATCCGTGTTGTAGCGGACTCCGTCCGTAGACTCCATCGCCTTAGCGAGTTTGGACTCCATCGCCTGGGCGAATTGCCGCGCAAGGCATTGACATCGTCTCTGGCGGGCTCTCTTTGAGAGAGTCACAACGCCTCCAACAGTAGAAGCGTTGACGAGAACAGGTTTGACCTCGTTAGAGGCCGGTGGAACTTCATCTGACGCAACTTTGGCGTCAGCTGGGTTGAGAGCTTCGTTGGCTTCCCGAGCAGCTTCAAACCAACGAGCTTTTCTCCCGGAGGAGAACTTCTTGGACT
>NC_033803.1:51897140-51909145 GCF_001876935.1 Asparagus officinalis | reverse complement strand
TGGCTCCCACTGTGGTCGCCAGATTGTTCGCGGGGAAATCGTTTTCTTCATTGATGTCATTGTGATCTCAAAATAACAACTTTTTATGGTTACAAAAGATCCGGTCTTCTTTAGATCCGGTTACAACGAAATCAAAGAAAATAAAAAAAATTATAACTTTCTCCTTGTGAACAAATCGCGAGCTCCTGTTTTGCGGTCGCTCGCTTGTGTGGGTTCTTTGCCGACGCCAGGATTTATCCGTGGACCACTGCATGATCTAGATCCGGTCGGATCTACACGATTTGACGGGTATTATTCCACGAAGGGAATAATAGCCGGGAGGGATTAGTTCACTAAGGAAATAATCGCTCGGATCTCGGGATCTAAGACCAAGCTTAGATCCGGAGTGTGATCTAGTGTAGATCTCAGATCTGTTCTTCCCCTCTCTCGAACTCCTGCCTTTTGTGACGTGGATGCTCGCCGAGGATCAGATCTGGATGTCCAAGTCTTCAAGTCTTCAAAACTCTAAGCTCGATCTTCAATCCGGCAGAGTTTCGGCTCTCAAAAGTCCAACCTTTGAAAATGAACAAAAGGGGGCCTATTTATAGGCTACCCTCACTGTGCCTTGGGCACAGTGCAGCCGGCCACCTTGAGGTGGCTCGGCTCTGGGCCGGCCACCTCAAGGTGGCTCGGCCACCGAGCCACCTCAGGGTGGCTCGGCTTTGGCCGAGCCACCTTGAGGCGGCTCGGTTTTGGCCGAGCCCCTCTGGGTTTGCTGTTTTCCGTCGTTTTGCGCTGTATCCGTTTCTCGGTTCTGTCTGTGATTCGGTTGACTTAGATTCTGATTTGGTTGATCTGATTTGGCAGTAAATCCACTTCTGATTTGGCAGTAAATCTGCTTCTGAGTTCGAGTCCGAAACTGATCTTGATTCGATCGTGATTCATCCGAGTCCGCTCTTGTTTGGATGACTCGTTGATTCCCGGAACTGTTGGCTTGATCCCACGCGCGAATGGATGTATTCCGTTGCTTGCATGCGATTCGTCAACCTCGTCGCCTCGTTGGTTCGTCGGTTTGTACCGAGCTATGCTAAGGGACCTATAAGCAATTTTATACGCCTACAGTACTACTGGCGGAGAAGAGGGTAATGCTCTACTATCTCAACTACTTTTAAAATAGTGCTCTTTTGGATTCCCTGAATCTAATCATGTTCCATGTTTCAGGGAGCCATGACATAGGTAAACTTCCGCAAGACTCTGTATTCTCTGATCCTGGCCATTTGGATAGCTCGATCTTCGTGCAGCAAATGTACGATGCCATTCGTGATGAGCCTATGGATGTTGAAGCAAACAGAGACGCCACGTAGGCTAATAGCGTTGAGCTGGGGATTCCATGCCTAGGTATATCTAACATCGGTAATACACTATTCGAGCAGCAGTTAAAGGAGTTAGGCAATTCAGAATTTGTTCCCCCTTTAATCACTTCCGCGCTTCATTCTCTTTTAGAAAAATTGAAGAATGCGGGCGTGAATATTGGGGCAGAAGAGCCTTCTACCACCGCTACAGGTAAATCTGAGTTCCTTTCTCTTCCCCCCTTTTTTTGTATATGTCGAGCACTTAAACTCTTATGTAGGTATCATGCTAGAGAGGCCGGTCGAGGACGAGACTTTTCATGACATGGGTGTTGGGGGATTCAGCGAACATATGTATGTCTCAGCATCGAGTTTCTTGGGATCCGACACTAGATTGCTAGTTGAGATGTTGGCGGAGCAGGCCACCAGAGAGGCTGCAGCACCATTCTTCGAAGGTAGTTCCTCTGCAGGTATGCATCTAGTTTCCGACA
This sequence comes from Asparagus officinalis, assembly GCF_001876935.1. NCBI lineage: Eukaryota > Viridiplantae > Streptophyta > Magnoliopsida > Asparagales > Asparagaceae > Asparagus > Asparagus officinalis. Next base: position 51,907,326 of record NC_033803.1, on the reverse strand, counting down.
TCGTAATTATCTTCATTTGTTGAGACCTCTATTTGACTGATAGGGAATTCTAATCGTAGGACTAGCCACCGGGACTGATACGACTATGGTTTCTGGCATCCCTAGTTTAGCTAAGGATGATGGATCTGCAGGTATGCATATAATCCACTTTATCGTCATTCTTTTCTTTTTGCCAAAATCTCTATTAGACTAATAAAGAATTGTGATCATAAGACCAGCTGTCATGACTGATACGACTACGATTCCTAGCATCCCAAGTTTGCCTGACGGTGACGGATCTTCAAGTATGCATGTAATTCCCTTTATCCTCATTCTTTTCTTTTATCCAAATCTCTATTTGACTAATAAAGAATTGTAACCATAGGACCAGCCATCACGACTGATACAACTACGATTCCTAGCATCCCTAGTTTGCCTGGCGGTGGTGTATCTTCTCCAAACCCAACGGGCATTACAGAATTACCTAGAGGAGTTGATATACCGTCGACGATCGCACCTGCTAGCATTCCTGAGTCTGCTGAGATTAGATTGATGGAGCCTATCATAGGATCTCAAACCGAGGGGATCTCTGTTGGTACTGGTATGCTCATAATTTGCTCTGAATTTCCCCACTATATTCTAGAGTTTCTTACCCTTCTGCGCCATTACTTGTAGGGTCTCCACTAGAATTTCCCCACTATATTCTAGAGTTTCTTACCCTTCTGCGCCATTACTTGTAGGGTCTCCACTATCTCCGTATGAGCGTGTCCTATCAGAGTTTCTTACCCTTCTGCGCCATTACTTGTAGGGTCTCCACTATCTCCGTATGAGCGTGTCCTATCCCTTTTAGCCGATCTTGATCCTAACAAAGAAATTTTCTGAGTGGATCTTGGTTATTTAGTTAACTTTTTTGATGGAATGATCGAGAAACTTCTTCATCAGGGATATTGCTTCAATCAGTTCATGCGTTCCCTTGCTCGACACATGACGATGATTAGAGAGGAGGGATATCCTGAGCTAGCTGATTCTCTCACTGCCGACTTTGTTGTTCTGGAGTGTGAATTCCGAGAGTTAGAGGAGCTGAAGGCTAGTGGGGCTTCTTCCTTCGTATCTTCTCAGTTGGAGCATAGACTGACACAGTGGCGTGACCTCAGATCTTCTATTGGTAGCGAGCTTTAGTCGCATGAGAGTTCCATCACGCAGATGATGGCTAGTCTTGCGAGGAAGGATACGGATAGAGCCAAGATACTTAGTTCTTTAGACTCCAACCATGAGGAGGTAGCCAGGTTGAAGAAAGCCCTGAAGTACGCTAAGAAGTCTGGTGCTATCATTGCAGATGAGCTGGCTGGTTTAGAGAGCTCTCACGGACAGATACTTGAGAGACTAGGATCTACGCAGGAGAGATTGATAAAGCTAAAAGGTGAAGCCACGAAGATCTTGAGCAGTTCTGGGGATTCTGTCCGAGCTGATCTGCAGGCTGAGCTTGAGCAAGGTTATGCAGATAGGCTCTCTAGGTTGGAACTTCACATTCTCGATCGCCGATTGCGTTCGGGCCAATGAGCTTTATTATTGTATACTTTGACTTGATCTATTAGTAAAAAACCCAGTATTTGATTTAGTATACTCATCTTTCATCATGATGTTTCTTTGTTGATTGTGAACTCAGTAGACACAGTGCTTATAGGATTTTTGGTAAATCCTCAGCCATCAACGGATTTGATATGCCTTTACCGATTATCATTTGAATCGGGCTAGCATGCAAATTATATAAGTCCGTTCCGCATATAACGTTATCCTAAAAGGATTAATTCTTTTAGTGCTATGATGTGGAATACGTAGACTTCGTCTTTATCACGGGAATAGACTACCCGGCAACACGTGTTAGACGCTGACTCATCCTTACTTAGGATTCAAGATAAAAATCCCCAGACTTATATTCTGGTGTCTTTCTATTCGGTGAAAGACTAAACCGACAACGTGTGTTAGATGTAGACTTAGGATTTTTGGCAAATCCTCAGCCATCAACGGATTTGATGTGTCTTTACTAATCACCGTTTGAATCAGGCTAGCATGTGAATTATTAAAACCCGTCTCACATGTGACGTTATGCTAAGAGAGTTGATTTTCTTAGACTTGGTGCTATGATTTTGAATACATAGACTTTGTCTTTGTCATAGGAATAGACTACCCGGCAATGCGTATTAGGTGCTGACTCATCCTTACTTAGGATTTAGGATAAAAGTCCCCATACTCATATTCTGGTGTCTTTTTGTTCGAGAAAAGACTAAACCGACAGTATGTGTTAGATGCAGACTTATCTCTCTTTTAGGGTTTGAGATAAAATCCCCATGCATGAAGTGTGTGGATTTGAAGTTGAGAAATGTGTCTTTTCTAAGGGTAAAGACAAACCCAGAGTAGGAAATGAAGAATTTTATATTTTATCTCCTAAAAAAGAAGAGGACTAATTTTATATCCTATTTCTAGTTGCGGGGGAAACTCAAGGTGGGATCTCCACCTTAAGAATCCGAAAAGGTGAAACTAAGAGTGGGATCTCCACTCCGAGAATCGAGAAGATTCAAGCAACCTTAACTTTTATAGGATTGGTTACTAAAATTGAAAAGAGCTCTTCGTTTATCGAAGTGAGGTCAAAGTTCGACCCTAATTTTTATAGGTTTGGCTGAATAGGTTTAAGGCTATCATAACTTTTATAGGTCTGATTGCTTAATTGAAAGTGGACATCTCGTTCATGGACAGAATCGAGAGTGGATTCTGGATAGGTTTGACCAAGAAAGCAGAGGGAGTGGAATACAGATAGCAGTGAAAATGCTGATTTGTACTAGTCACTCGAAAGAGGATTTTGATGCCAAGTGATCAATACTTAACACGTAAAATTTGAAATTGCCAAAGATTGGCGGATAGGATTTTTTGGTGGACTCACTGTCAATTGATTTGATCGGTGAGGGATTTCATGAGGAAAGATTGCTATTGTCAAAAATGGTCGAATCTCATCTCAGCAAAAGAATTCATGAGGGTTGGTGAATTTAATCTTAAAAATGAGACAGATTCCATCATTGAGGATATTTAGAATCCAAATAGGGATTTCTTGCTTATCCTTTTTGTAACTACCGGGTTATCCCTAAGAGTACCCCACTTAGTATTCTTCCGGGAACTTCCCATGACATGGGTTATCCCAAACATACTAAGGGTAGTATTTTTTTAGGAATTTCCCGTTTATCGGCATCATGAGCCGAGCGCCTTCCTTGGTAATAAGGCGATATGCGCCATTCGAGTAGACTATCTCTACTACGAATGGTCCCTCCCATTTGGGTTCAAATTTGCCTTTCTTCTTAGAATTAAGGATCATGGGCCGTCGGATAGCTAAGACCAAGTCTCCTTCTTTAAAACTCCGTTGTCGAACTTTTTTATCAAAAGCTCGGGAAATTCTGGCCTGGTAGAACTCAATGTGTTGCTGAGCTTCCAAGCACTTCTCATCGAGCATCTCGAGTTCTTCGAGACGTCTCTGACACTGTTCTTTGGTTGTTAACTTTATTGTGAGAGCGATCTGAAGAGATAGAATTTGAACTTCCAATGGAAGAACGGCTTCATACCCATATACCAGAAAGTATGGGGTTGCGCCAGTAGGCGTGGAACTGTGGTACGGTATGCCCATAGAGCTGCACCCAACTTATCATCCCAATCTCGTTTATTAGTTTTCACGAGTTTTAATAAAAGCTTTATCATAGTCTTGTTAAAGGCTTTCGCCAATCCATTTGTTATGGGATTATAAGCTGTCGACGAGACGTCTTGAACTTTGAACTTCTCGCAAAATTTGATGAAGGCGTTACTGACAAACTGGGGCCCATTGTCATGTATGATTCGTCTTGGGATACCATATCGGTAGGTAATATGATGCTTGATGAACGCAATCATGTTGCTCGTCTTCACTTCTTTGAGCGGAATAGCTTCAGCCCACTTGGAGAAGTAATCGGTAATTGCCAGAATGAATCTATCGTCTTTGACTGATAGAGGATTTATAGGACCAACAACATTCATTCCCCAAGTCTTAAAAGGCCATGAGGTAGCCGAAGGATGTGGATGCTCTGGGGGTTGGTGCATATAATTTGCGTATACCTGACACGCATGACACTTTCGGGCATACGCGTCTGCATCTTTCATCATGGTGGGCCAGAAATATCCCATCCTTCTGATGTGGTCGTAAAGTTTAGGGCCAGGTTGGTGTGCACCACAAGCCCCCTCGTGTGTCTCCCTAAGGACTTCTTCCGCCTCTTTAGTGGATAAGCAACGTAATAGTAAACCATCATACCCATGACGATATAGCATTCGACTCTCTGTGTTATAGTAGAATCTCGGTGCTCTTCGTCGGATTGAGTCCCTTTCCTTCACGTCTTTTGGTAAAATTCCATGCAAGACGTAATCGATGATAGGGAAACGCTAATCTCGGGGTTCGAACTCAACTTGAGTTGAATACACTTCTTTAATATCATCTCCTCCATTGTCTACATCATAGATTGGTATGAAGAGTTGGTGAGTTCTCACTATAACGAATTGTTCTATTTCGGGAGGCTGTGCTAGAGATACCGTTAATGCTGCTAACACATCTGCGTAGGCGTTCTGTAAGCGTGGAATATATTTGATAAAGAATCCTTCGAATGATTCCGCCATCTCAACGGCCACTTTATGATATGGTATCAAATCTTGATTTCTGACCTCATACTCTCCCCGAACTTGTTTAACTATTAGTTAAGAGTCACCGAAATCTTCAAGGTATTCAACCCCCAGCTCTTTAGCAAAGCTGAGTCTAATAAGTAGCGTGTTATACTCGGCTACGTTATTCGAGCACGGCTCGGTTAGCGAGTAAGCTTGGGGCATCACATGTTTTCCCAGGGAATCTAAGACAACTCCAACTCCAGAAGAAATCTTAGAACATCCAGGAGCACTTGTTACATTAGTTGCTCGAGAAGCACCGTCGAAGTACAAACGCCATACCTATTGATGGGAAGTTGCATTGGCTTCGTGGGTTTCATCTGGCAGATCGTCGTACACCTTGGCAGTATCCGTAGTTGGGTTAGCTGCTAGGAGATCGCAAATAGCTTAGTCTTTGACCGACTTTTGTTGCTTAAAGTGTAGGTCGTATTAGGATAGAAGCAGGGCCCATTTTGCTAGCTGCCAGTTCATAAAAGCGGGCTGCGTCATGAATACTCGGACTGGGTTAACATTAAAAATAACATAGATAGTCTGTCCGACCAAGTAGTGTCGCATCTTTTGAATAGTGAATACCAAGGCGAAACACTCTCTTTCGATCATTAGATATCGAGATTCGGTACCCACGAGGGTCTGGCTCAAGTAATATATGGCTTGTTCGTGACCGTTATCGTCGTCTTGTGCAAGTAGTGCACTTAATGAGTGGCTCGTCGCCTTGACATAAATTAAGAACAGTTTGCTCGATTTCGGTGCAACGAGCACAGGGGGTTTCGAGAGATATTCTTTAATATTATCGAACGCTTTTTGACAGGCATCGTCCCATATGAATGATATGCCCTTCTTTGTATGCCTGGAGAATGGTTGACATTTCCCCGAAAGATTCAAGATGAACCGACGGATATAAGCCAACCGTCCTTGTAATCCTCTAAGTTCCTTAAGGTTTCTCGAGGGTTGCAGCTCGTTAATTACCTTCACTTTATCAGGGTCGATGTGAATACCCTTGGTGGTGACGACGAATCCAAGGAATTTGCTGCTGGACATTCCGAGGAAAGATTTGATAGGATTCATCTTCAATTGGTGAGTCCGCATCAGGTCAAACATCCTTTTCAAGTCTTTGATGTGATCATTCTTGTCATGACTCTTCATAACTAGATCGTCCACGTAACATTCGACAGTCTTCCAGAGATGCTCTTGGAAGATCTTTGACATGGCCCTCTGATATGTAGCACCTGCGTTCTTTAAGCCAAAGGGCATAATTGTGTAACAGAAAACACCAAGGGGTGTTCTAAATGCGGTATGCTTTTCATCATCTGGATGCATCTTTATCTGATTATAATCAGAAAATCCATCCATGAAGGACATTCTCTCTAATCCACACGTATTGTCGATGATAACATCTGTGATGGGAAGAGGAAAATCATCTTTCGGGCAGGCGGTGTTGAGGTCTCTAAAGTCAATACAAATCCTGATTTTTCCATTCTTCTTAAGGACCGGGACAATATTGGCAAGCCATTCAGGATGTTGCTCCTCCCTGACAAAACCCGAGTCGATAAGCTTTTTTACTTCGGACTCGATTGCCTTCATAATTTGTGGACGAAACCGTCTTTGTTGCTGTTTGACAGGTTTCACATCCGGGTTAATATTAAGATGATGCATTACCATATTTGGATCGAGCCCTGGCATATCCTCGTAGTTCTAAGCAAAAACATCGATATACTCCCTGATGAGGGCAATTAGCTCTTCTTTCTCATTTGGCGGGAGGCTATCGCTAATGAATATCGATTTTGGATTATCCTCATTGCCTATATTCACCTAAATTACTTGGTCCTCGGTAGGGGGTTCCCTTTGTTCAAACCTATCACCGTATTGCATATTCAGGTGGTGAACCCAAGGGTCTTCCTAAGTCGGCATTTGGTCGTCTTCCTCTATTATGGCAGGGTCGACCATGGCCATGTTCGACATTAGCCTTTTGAACATCTCTCCAAGACTAGCGTCAGAGTCCCAGGCTGAAGAGTCAGAAGAATATCCGTCTATACCCTAATTAGCAATCTAATCAATAACCTGCCAACAACACTCATCATCGGACAAGGAGACATAGCCTAAACCCCTTCTGTGGCTATAATAGTTATCGGGTTTTCCTTTCGGTACATAGGCCATATAAGGTGGAACTCGCGGACCTTGACCAAAACAAAGACCCTCTCCGAGTGCGAAGTCATATCCATATCTCTCCATGAGATTACGTGCTTTTGTGTCATATCTGAATAAATGAGGGGCCGGTTTATCATCATCGCATATCTGAATAAATGAGGGGCCGGTTTATCATCATCGTCATCTTCTTCCAAGAAGTGATTTGGTATTGAAAATTCCTTCCCCGGCCGGTTTATCATCATCGTCATCTTCTTCCAAGAAGTGATTTGGTATTGAAAATTCCTTCCCCTTACCGTAGATGACTTCTTTTCACCCCCTGTCTTTGCATGAATGACGAGCGTTGTTCCGAATGAATCCTAAACATGTTTCTTCATCATGCAAGATGATTGAAGTGGTACATACAAGCTAGGGTCATTGTATAATCCCTTCATGATATTATCGAGACACAACGAGTACTCTAAATCATCATTTATTGCTACTTCTTCGGTAAGTTTCCAATTATAACTACTATCCTACAATGGGTACAATGTCATTAAGTAAAAAACCACCGTCGTAATCAAACCCAGCTTTGGTATCAGCTTCTTCTCTGCTGTCCATGCCTTGGGCCGATGGTTCAGTATCGGATTCAGCACCGTAGAGAAGAGAGTCAGTAAAATAATTCTCTAACCCCTTAAACGGTTGCTTATCCGCGACCACCATCTTAACCTCATTATTAGTGTCTATATACTTAAGACACTAATGGAGGGTAGAAGGGTCTATAACGTTACTGGGGATCCAAGGTCGACCCAATAGTAAGTTATAAAAGGTCTCTACGTCAATCACATAGCATGTGACTTCAGACTTCAAATCTCCAATCTGGCACTTTACCCGGATTTTACCCAATGGCCTAGACCCACTGGTGTTGAATCCATAGATCGTAGTGCCCATGGAGGCTAATTTACTGGCCGGTATTCCGAGATTGTACATCAATCGGAGCGGCAAGATGCTAACAGCGGAACCCGGATTGACTTGGATCCGGTTGACAATGCTGGAGCCTATGTGCCCGGTGAAATACAAGGGTCGGTCATGCTTTGAATTCTTAATTTGCATGTCCTCCTTGGTGAAAGAAATGCAGGGAATGTGTTGTGCTGCGAGGTTGCAATGCTACACTGAAGGCTCTGGTTCTTCAGCGGATGGTTTTATCTGAGTCAGGAAAACATCAGAGTTGGCCAAGGCTTCTTGTAGAGCTTCCCTTGTGTCCTTCGAAAGACGTAGTAACTCATATAGAGTTATTCTAGCCGGTATATTAGCTAATTGTGCCATAATATCGAAGTGCTGTGGAGTGTTCGAGCTTCCCGGTTTGTCTCTCCCAATCAGTTGATTAAATCGAGACTGCCTCAGGTTCTGGCCCTCTTGGTATATCAGCCCTTTCTCCTTTAGCTTTTGCTAAGTTTTTTCGACTGGTGCCTGTAGACGTATAAAACTGCCTATAGGTCCCTTAACACAACTCGACGACACCGATTCGACGAACCGACCATCGGGCGACGTATGCAGACACGATTGTTAGTCCACAACACCGAAGCCAAGTGATACGCGACGAAATGGATTAACGAGGCTACGAGGCTAATGAACCGCACGCAAACAACGGAATAAATCCACTCGCGTGCGGAATTTAGCTAACGGGTTGAGGAATCAACGAGTTATCTAACTAAGAGCGGACTCGGACGAATCATGATCGAATCAAGATCAGTTTCAGACTCGAACTCAGAAGTGGATTTACTGCCAAATCAGGTCAGCGAATCGAGTCCGAACAAGTCAACCACACAATCGAATCACGGACAGAACCGAAAAATGGAAAACTACGGAAAACGGCACCTAAGAGGGGCTTGGCCAAACCGAGCCACCTCAAGGTGGCTCGGCCAAAGCCAGACCACCCTGAGGTGGCTCGGTGGCGAGCCACCAAGGTGGCCGGCCACCTTGTGCCCAAGGGTTGCCTATAAATAGGCCCCCCTTGGTTCATTTTCAAAGGTTGGAAATTTTGGAGGCGAAGCTCTGCTGGATTCAAGGCTCAGAACTAAAAAAGATTGAAGCTTTGGGACTTCGAGGACTTTCTCATCCAGATCCGGTGCTCGGCAATCGTCAACGCTAAATAAGGCAAGAGTTCGAGAGGAACCGGATCTCAGATCTACATAGTCATCCTCCGAATCAAAGCTTGGTCTTTGATCCTGAGAACTAGGGTGATTATTTCCTTGGTGAATTAATCCCCCCCGGCTATTATTTCCTTTGCGAAATAATACACGTCATACTACGTAGATCCGACCGGATCTAGATCGCGCGGTGGTCCACGGATAAACCCCGGCGTAGGCGAAGAACCCACGCAAGCGAGTGACCGCAAAACAGGAGCTCGTGATTCGTTCGACAAATAAGGAAAGTTGTAATCTTTTCATTTTTTGTTGATTTCGTTGTAACCGGATCTTATAAAAAGACCGGATTTTTGTAATCGATAAACTGTTGTCAAAGAGTGCACAATGAATTCAATAATGAAGAAAGCTACGATTTTTCCCGCGAACAATCTGGCGACCACAGTGGGAGCCGCCGACCTCGCTGCCGAGATCGGAGCGTCGCAGCCGCGGATCTCAATCCCAGTCGTGGAGGAGGTCGAATACGAGTTCGATCAGTAGAAGTTCGAGGAATACTTGTCGTCCTCGTCCGGATCAACCTCCCCCCGCAAGTCCAAAAAGTTCTCCTCCAGGAGAAAAACTTGTTGGTATGAAGACGTTGAAAACACCAACGAAGATCTCGCCCCGTTTGATGCCAAAGCCGCATCGGGTGAGATTCCTCCAAATCCCAACCAGGGCAGATCTGCTCTGGCCAACCCTTCTGCCGCAGAGGGCGTGGTGACTCTCTCAAAGAGAGCCCGCCAAAGGCAACGTCAACGCCTTGCGAAACAGTTCGCAAAGGCCATGGAGTCCGTTGACAGGATCCGCTACAACGCGGATCTGAAGAACAAGAGAGGCAAACAGCCTCAACAACAGATGAACGGCGCCTCTTCCAAGCCGCCAACAATGGAATGGGTCCGTGTCAAACGGAATCGTTCGACAAGAAGCCTGTAGAAAGCTGCAAAAAGAGGTGGCCAAGAAGCCGCCATCAACCCGCTGTTCACGGGGAAAACTGTTTTCTTTTTCATTGAAATAATTGTCATCTTGGATTACAAAGATCCGGTCTTTTATAGATCCGGTTACAACTAAATCAAAGAAAAAAAAGTTAAAATTACAACTTTCCTTTTGTCGAACAAATCGCGAGCTCCTGTTTTGCGGTCGCTCGCTTTGGTGGGCTCTTTGCCAACGCCGGGGTTAAT
>NC_033803.1:51805910-51896140 GCF_001876935.1 Asparagus officinalis | reverse complement strand
AAGTTTTTCAGTCTCGTATCTTTTATAAGAAGAGTTGCCGAATACTTGTGGATATGATCGTTCCCCCTTTAGTCGCGCTGTAACGAGGACCTTTGCGAATGATCTCCGTTCTTGATTCCAGTTCAATTCTTAACCCAGCCGTTTATTCGGTGCTTTGTCGAAATATCTGTAAAGAGTTCCGTGCCCATGCCATTTATTGTCTTGACCGTTGTCGCCGAATGTTTAAACTGCGCAGTTGCATTCCTAAATGACTTCTCTATCTCCTAGTCTGACCATTGATTTCGTTGGCGTCCAGTTTTTATCTGCAACGCCGTTGTCCGGCCGTTGTGTTGCTTGATTATCCCTTAAGAATATTTATAAAACATTCTCCAGGGAACTTCTCAAACCAAAATTTAGGGAACAATTATATACTTCGCTATACCTTATTGGAGTGATAAGAATCCAGTTCTATACTCGTATACTTTTCGCGAGTATAAGAAACAGTTTATACTCGCTTATACTTTTCGCGAGTATTGCATTCTTTCATATGCAACGCATTGATAGCGTTGACTAGCGCGTTACGCGTTGTCCGGCGTTGACCCTGGCGGGTTTTGACCGTCGTACGTTGACTTTTTTTGATCGGCAACGCTGTTGGCACTGGCGTGCACCTAAGGTTTATGCGTTGTCCGCGCGTTGCACCTGTAGGCTTCTTGAACGTTGAATTTTATGGCCTGCAACGCGTTGACTAGGCGTTGACCTAAGGCTTACGCGTTGTCCCCGGACATTGCACCCTGGCCCCCCCACCCCCCCCGGTTTTGACGTCGTACGTTTGACCTTTTGGATCGCAACGCGTTTTGACTGGCGTTGCACCTAAGGTTACGCGTTGTTCTTGGCGTAACCTTAGGCCGTTTTGAACGCTCGTATGTTGCTCAGGCTCACGAGACCAACTAAAGCAACTGATGCGTTAGTGAACTCTCGTACTTATAGGATTTTTGCGCAAACCCATCAGCTATTAACGTTTGCCATGCGCCTTTACCGACTCCACCGTTTGAGTCGCCGGCTAGCATGCGGATATGTTCAAGCTCCGTTCCGCATGCTGACGTTAAGCTAAAAAGTTAACCCTTTCTTTTAGCTGCTACGATATTGAATACGTAGACTTCCGTCTTTCTTACGGGAATAGACTACCCGACGACGCGTGCTTACAGGCGTTGACTATAGGGTTATTTGGGCTAACCCCAGCCTCAAATGGGTTTGATTAGCCTTTGACCGCACTACCGTTTGCCACGTCGGGCTTAGCATGCCGGATTGCTCTAAATCCGGCTTTCCGCATGTAACGTCTGCTGCTTAAGAGAGTGAATTCTCTGAGACTTTGTGCTATGATGTGAATGACATAGGCTTCGCATTGTTACGGAATAGGCTACCCGCGCAACGTGTAATTAGACGGCTTGACTTGATCCCTACTTACGCGCTTCCGCGGATGAGAATACCCCAGAATCGAAACTTCTGGCGTGCTTTTTTAATCGGTAAAAAAGGACTAAACCCGACGACGCCGTGTTAGGCGTCGGCATTACCCTTTCTTAGGGATTGAGCGATGAAATTCCCATGCGTTAAGGCATGTCCCGATCTTGGTGTTATTAATAACAACCTGCCACATGTTGATATATATGCGACGATGTTCTTTCAACCCGTTAAGAACTAACCGGCAGCGCGGCGTTAGGCCACAAACTTATCCTTGCTTAGCGTTCAGGCATAGAATTACCCCAGAATCGGAAACCCTGGCTGTCTTTTAGTACGGAAAAAGACTAAACCGGCAACGCGTATTAGGTGCTTGACTTATCCCTACTTAGGATTTTTATGGGATAAAATTTCCCTGCCTACCTGCTGAGGCCACAGATTTTGGATTTGCAAAAAAGGTGGTGTCTTCTCTTGGCGGCCAAAGACGACCCGAAATGGGAGAGGAAGAAATTTATATTCTATCTCCCGCACAATGAAGAACGCAAGATTTTATATTCTATCTTCAACTGGCGAAAGAGACTCGAGTGGGATCTCCACCCCCAGCAATCCAGAAAGTTGAAACTGATGAAGTGGGCATCTCCACTCCGCAGAATCGAAAAGATTCGGATAAACCCATAACTGCTCGCCGAAGGCTTTGAACCCAACTAAGATGAATTTCTCGCCTTTATCGAGAGTGAATTGCGCCGTTGGTCCTTAACTGTAGGAAAGGTTTACCAAAGCAGGAGTTTGAGCATGACCCTAACTGCTTAGAAGGCTTTGGATCACTACGATTGAAAAAGTGGCACTCTCGATTACATTGCGAGGCAATCGAGCAGGGGATTTCCGCCGCTTTTTGCGTCCTAACTGTAAATAAGGTTTTGACCGAATGGAAGTTAGACGATCTGTAACTGCTAGGAAGGTTTGCTATCGCTTGCCATTGCGTGCGACCTTCCTTCGTTCATTGGTCCGGGAATCGAGAGGCCCGGCATTTTGACTGTGGTCCTAACTGCTTAAGCCAAGTTATGACCAATTCGCCGATTTATGTCCAGACTCTAACAGAGAAAGTTTGATGAGTGCACAGACACCCCCCGGTGCAGAATTTGCAACGCCGGAGTTTCTTATTTCATTACATTTGCTTTGGTTTGGGAATTCTTCCCGTTACATAAATCGTCCACCCCCAGTTTCCCCTGCGCGAACTGGTTCGCGACATTATTATCAGTTACCTAACCGGGTTATCCTTAAGAATATTAGCTTAATATTCTCCAGGAACTTCCCCGTCAAAAGTGAGGCAAACAGTTTAGACTTTATTACCTATTGGAGTATCAGTCGGAGTAGTTTACCTCTTATACCCGGTCGGCCAGCGATGAGAAAACAGTTTTATACTCGCCTATACTCTTTGCGAGTTGATGAGCAAACAGTTTATACTTTGTATACTCTTTTGGAGTTTTGCCGGTCTTTATTTTGCGCTTACCTTAGCGTTATTGACGCCGGCTTCAACCCAAGGTTTGCAAATAGACTATTCTTGGAGAGCCAAAGCCAAATCCTTGGTGCGGATGAACGCACCTCTCCTGCTGGTATGCCACTAGTACTTTTGGGTTCCGTTTAGCTGTTGTCAGCTTCCTCACTGATTTGCTGATAGGTTGGGTAGCTTGATCTTGTTACCTTCCAAGGAGGATTCGAAGATGGCGTGCGAACGTCTTCATCCTGGCAAAAGAATACTCCCTTTGGAGTCTCGACCCGAAAGTCTTTTGCTGGCCTTCTGCGCGATTGCTGTGACGCTTGATTAGCCACCACCAGTAGCTGCAGGTGCCCTTGCCCTTACCCACGAGAAGCGAAGTTGTGAGTTGAGAGGATTATCCGTCGACGTCGGCTCCTCTCGATCTTCTTCCTTTCGAGCCCGAAGCGGTTCGGCTTGTTCACCGCGCACCTTCAAGTCCTCTTGATTTCCAAGTGCTTGCAGACGCGTGCTGCCTTTCCCATTTGCCTTACCAACACTCCACACGCAAGTTTGTTGTGGCAATTTGGAGGCAATGAATTCCCTCTGCTGATCGCGGGTCCCCGCGCAATCATCGCCTTGTTCCCGAACCTTTTGACGCAAGGCGTGTCGACTTAACTTGCCCGTCCTTCTCGCTTCTCATCGAGCAATGATCGATAGATATCTCCGGTGTCGTCGTCGAAGAGTGCGAGGATACATGGCATCCATATCATCCCAGCGTTCACCGCTACAGGCTTGAGGCCGGCGCATACCAATCGGCAGGCGGCTCTGCGATAAGGAGTGCCGACGAATGCACCGCACCATCAGAGCCGGCTCATTGCCGCGAGATAATACCCCCCAGATGCGTATTTGCAAATAAATCAAATGCTGAGTGGGCCGAACCCCTTCCATCAACGGCGTGAAGTGGATTAACTGAACTTCGGCCCGGTAGGGCATCGCATTCCCACTCTCTTGGGTATGCGACAAGGAATGCCCGTCTTCTTCACCTCCGTGAGCGGAGCATCAATGGTCTGATTTTGCCTCTCCGGAGAGTCTTTGATCTTTCAAGCTCTTCCACTTATATTCCTCGTTGCGCATTTCTTACGTTACCACCACCTGCATTGACGGGAGGCCCGTTATTGGGGCATTGTGAGCTCATCCCTATCCGTGTGCTCCTCCCTGAACAACCTGCGTTACGGCGGCCTTGGTTCACCTTTGCCTGCGTTCGTTCAGCGCCTGAATTTGTTGCTCATGCATCTCTCTCATTATTCTGCCAATGCGCTCATCGTGCATATCTCGCCAACCTAAAAAGTTTCCTGCTGTTTAGCCAAAAGCGTCTTCAATCATCTTGGCAATTTGCTCCGCACCTATCATCCAGGTGACTCACGGCGGTCCCCCACTGCGACCACTGTATTTATCATGATGCGGACTGCGGAGCCAGGTATTCCGACCCTTCACTTTCTGAAGGTACCTGTCCGAACTCTACCATAGTTCCCGTGCAGAGACTCCGGACTGCAGACGCGGCTACACGCCGGGACGCTTCCAGAAACGACTTGCCAGATCAATCTGCTGTCGTATTGTCTCTGTGCCTGTCATGGCGGTGACCCTCGCCGAAATTCTCCGTCCCTTTAACCGCGTTCTTGCTTTGTCGGAAACGCTATGCCTTTTGGTTCGCCGCGTGTTCGGTATTAAGCCTTCGAACCACTGAGATTCTCTCATGGATACCCTTGCCATGCAGCTTGCCACTCCAGACAGTACCGCCCGCAATGACAGCTTTTGCACAAGGCACTGAGCTTTACTATGCCCTTCGATGAACTTCTCTTTTCTGCGCCTTTGCTTTGCTACCCCCAGCCACGATAGTTACAGCTCGTCCGTTGAAAGTCAAAGAGCCAACCTATCGCTGTGTGGCATGATTTCTCAGGCTATAACAGTAATCATCGCCAGATGTCGCGGGAAAAAATTGTTTGCTTTCTTCATTAATGATTCCATTTGTACACTTCTTGTAATAAGTCTATCGATTACTAAAGATCCGGTCTTTTGATTAGCATCCGGTTACAACGAAAATCAAATGAAGAAATGAAAAATACAACTTTGTTTCCTTGTTTGTCGAACGAATTCAGCGAGCCTTCCTGGTTTGCGCGTCGCTCGCCTTTGTGGGCTTCTGTTGCCCGCGCCGCGCGTGTTATTCGTGGTTATCCACCGCGCCGGATCTAGATTCGGTCGGATGCTACGCAAGCAATACAAAACGGGTTATAATAAATTTCCCCCAAGGAGAATAGACTAGCCGGGCCGAGATATGCATCTTCCACCAAGGAAACAATCGTCCCAAAAGTCTCGGGATCATAAGACCAAAAGACATTTAAAGCCATCCGGAGTGTTAGGCAACGTAGAGTCTGAGATCCGGTCCTCTCGCAACTACCCTACCTGTATAATTTTGGCTGTTGAATGAATCGTACGTGTAGCACCAGATCTGGATGTTAAGACAAAGTAAACCTTCTATAGTCCTCAAACCTTGAATTCCTTCCTGTTTAAAGTTTTGCAGTCTCCATTGCCGAAAGCGGCTTCGCTCTCTCCCAAAATCCAACTCCTCAACAATGAAACAAGTGGCGGTGGCTATTTATAGGCTACCCTCTACTTTGCTGCTTGAGCAACAGACTGCACAGTGCCCGGACCACAAGTTGGCTCGGGACCACGATGCCACCATTAGGTTGGCCGTCGGAATCCGGCCACTCTTGGTGGCTCTGGACCACGACAAACTCTGGTTGCTCTGCGCTGGTGGCTCGAGCCACCAAAAGGTGCGCCGTCCGATGCCACCTATATGGTGGCTTCGGCACCGACGTACCCACCAGCCTTGAAGTGGCCTGCAACGCGTGCTGCGCACGAGCCACCTGTTGGCGCCGAGCCACCTTGCGGCTGGCGGCACGCACGAGCCCACACAAAGCCGTGGCTACAGTGACCACCAAGAGTGGTCTCGTAGCTACCGAAGCCACCTAAGGCTGGCATGCGGCCGAGGCACCAGCTTGGTGCTCGCGCAGCTGGAGTCATCTTGGTGGAACTCGTGTGCACCCGAACCTCTAGGTGTATATGTCGTTTTGACCCTCTTATGGTAAAGCATCCGTTTTTCGCGGGGTCTGCCGCGCTTGAATGTTCGGATTTAACGGATTTGTTGGACCTTGATGGAAGCAAGTAAATCCCACCAGATCCGATTAGGCAGTAAGTCCACTTCTGAAGTCGGAGGTCCGACGCGATCTTGATTCATCGCCTGATTCGTCCGATACTGCGCTTGGTTTGCGATTAGACCTTCGTTGACTCAATTCGAACGATCTGGCTTTGATCCGCACGCGATTATGCGACGTATTGTCCTGTTGTCTTGCTCCGGTGCCGATTTATGTATATGCGTCGGTTGCCTCGTTGCTCGTTGGTTTGTCGGTTTGTGCCGAGCTGAGCTAAGGGACCTATAAGCAATTTTATATGCCTACACTCATCAATTGTAACAC
The DNA here is from genome assembly GCF_001876935.1 of Asparagus officinalis. Lineage (NCBI taxonomy): Eukaryota > Viridiplantae > Streptophyta > Magnoliopsida > Asparagales > Asparagaceae > Asparagus > Asparagus officinalis. The sequence goes on along the minus strand of NC_033803.1, from coordinate 51,889,696 downwards.
TCTCATAATCCAAGTGTACTATATGTGAAATACTTAAAGCTCAAGTGGTTGTGTGTGAAAGTAATGAGTAAAACACAATCAAAGATAAACTCAAACCAATCTAGCTAGCATAAATGTGAAAATTAAAATATGAGATTAGCTAGAAGAAAGGAGTTTAGAAAACTTCTCCAAAAACAAGAGAGGTAGAGATTTGAGGTTGAAATCCACAAGAATGATGTTGCAATCATTCTCTTATAAAACTCTCTTCACATAAACAAACACACATAATTTTTCTTGAAAACTCTTTAAAAAAACTTGAAAAACTCTTTTATAAACTTCCTTAGTAGAACAAATGAATTAAGGCTATTTATAGCGTCTCCAAAGAAAACAAAACAATCAGCCAAAAACTAGCCGTTACTGGCAAAATTATCGTTGATCGGTCGACTGATCTTTTGGATCAATCGACTGATAGACTGTAAAAAAATAGAAGCTGGAAAATTGCATTGGTCGATCGACTTATGAAAAAATTGGTTGACTTATACATACTGCTTGGTCGACTTATTGAAAAAATCGATCGACTTATAATACTATTCACAAAAACCTAAAATTTTGAAAAGCTAATTTTCTAAATTCAATTTAAAATAGCAAATCAACTCCAAAAAGTAAAACTTTAGGAAACATTTATACACATGAAGATAAACATAATAGAGAATAAATCTCTGAAATATCACTTCTTATTTGTGAAAACTCACTGACCGAAAAACAAATATTGTAGTTTTTAAAATTTCTTAAAGAGTTGATTTTGTAAATTTTATTTAAAATAGTAAATCAACTCAAAAAATAAGAAAACATGGGAAAATATTTATATATCTAAAAATAAACATATTAGAAAAGGAATTTCTAAAATATCATTTTCCAAGAATGAAAACTCACTATTTTGCAAACCAGTCAAAAATGTGAGTTTGTTAAATACTTGATTTTGATGAAATTTATTCAAAAAAGTTTTGAGAAACTTTTCAATAGATTACTAGACTTAAGGAAAGATATAAAATAGTGTTGTTAAGTTTATAATCTAAAAATGGTGATAGCTCAAAACAAATGTGTGTGTAGTTTGATCTTTTAAGCATAACACATAAAGTGAACACCTAAACTAAAAACACTATACCTATACCAAGCAATGTGATCTTCATTAAGCGTGATATTGGTAGCAGGGATGAAGTGATAATGCCATTGACTTGAATTGCGACGGATTCATTCCGATTTCCTTCTATCCTCCGATGGTTATGATCATGTTGGCGCAAGTCCAACCAACCTCCAACAAAGGATCTTTGTGTAGGATACCTAACAATCAAATGCAAACACTCGATAATAATATTAGGAATTGTTTTTTAATCATTAAAACCATATTAGACAATAGACTAATAAACATGAGATCTAATAGATAGATCAAAGAGCTTTCCAAGTAACTCTTAGTTATGGTCCAAATAATTGGGTGAATTCTGTATTTCCTGGTATAATGTACATCAAATATTATGACACTATCAATTTAACTGTGACCTTTAAACTTTATATGAGACCCTTAGCGCTGTGTTGTGACACCTAGCACTCATATATCACTTATAACCCTTATATTTGAATAGCCGACATTTTCTATGAATTTGATCTGCTATATGTGACATTATGCTTTTATATGCGACCTTTGTCTGTTATTTGTGACCTTTACTAGTGGCGTGTGACATTACTCTATTAAGCGTGACTTTTATCTATCTTTTGTGACAATTTGCTATTCCTTGTGACCTTTGTCTGTTATATGTGATACATTGCTGACTTTATGATAGTGAATTTTTGTTTGATACATATAATATTTATTTAAAGATATGGTCATATCACTTCCAATATTGCTGAATCTTTTAACAGTTAGATTCATGTGGCGAGAACACTTCCTATTTGTGATATGATGGATCACATTCGTATGCATATTATGGAAAGGATGAATACCTGTCGCGAGATGGGAATAAAATAGAATAGCAATCTATGTCCTAAAGTAGAAAAAATTCTCCAAGAAAATTACATTAAGGGAAGCACTCTTAAAGTCTCACATTCGACAGCTGAAATCTTTTTGGTATCATCTCAAATACCAATACAAGTTAATTTGGAACACAAAACATGCACATGTCGTGCATAGTATATATTGCGAGTACCATGTAAACATGTGTGTGCTACTATTAACTTTATGCATAGAGATGTGTACCAGTATTGCGATTGGTTCATGATGACTGAAGTTTTCAAGAAAAGTTAGGAACCAATTCCCTTTCTTGTTTCAAATTATGATAAGCCAGATGTCACGGATGAAATAATTGGCATACTTCCTATTTGCGTCGGAAATTGGTTTATTTACTGAACTCATTATAACTCGTTTATCGAATACAATGAACTCTGAGAACAAATCTTTTTATAAGACTTCTTGTTACAAACAAACAACTTTCTAGAAATACATGCAGGAATATTTATCGTTCGTTGTTTGCGTGGGATCTTTGCCTGTGCTGGGGGTGCGTTAGCCTGTGGACGACCGAATCACAGATCCAAGTTAAATTGTGAAGAAGGCTTATGGTCGATGTTTCATTTTAGAAACAAAAGACAAAAGTAAATATCTTAGCAAAGTAAGATATAACACTCTTCTCGAGATTAAGTTAAAGCTTAGATCTTAAGAAATTGCAGGAACTCTAAACAGGCTTGCACGTGATGAAGACTCTCTCCATCTCTTGCTTAGAATGCTCAAATATCTGCTCTATTCTGCTCGATAATGCTCCATCCTTGTTAGTAATGGTCATAAGGGAATATTTATAGCCCCTAGGAACTATAACCGAAGTCTGTAGATGAAAACAAGTGGCGTTAGGGGACTCCCATTTCCAAGACAGTTGCAACTGTCTCGGACACATGGTTGGCTTCTGACAGTTTTATAACTACTCTAACCACGTTTTATTGTCATTATTTTGACAGTTATTGACATAATTTCTGCTTGTAAAGTCTTTCTCATGTTCACACACGATCTTTAACAATTATGGAGCCACGTGGAGTGCGCAAATCTCGAGAAAACCGTCATCTAGTTTATCTCAGCTTCCAAGATAGTTGCATGTGTCTCGGAGGCTATAGCCTTCCTCATAGCTTCTGAGACAGCTGCAACTGTTCCAGAAGCTACGAGTTTCCTTCATGTTTCTGAGACAGCCGCTACTGTCTCGGAAACTATGAGTTATCTCATAGTTCCTAAGACATATTTCGTGCCTCGAAACATATACGATGCGCCTCTTGTGCATTCTTTAGCTTTGGATGATCCTCCGTAATCCAAATGATTCTGCTTAGCACCTTCTCTCCATTTTGTGCTATGTACAGTACTCTATAGGCATTTTTTGACGCCTTCAGATACCCCTTCAAAGTGTTTTAGCCTCAATCTTTTATAGATGATGCTGGAATACTTTGGATATGATATGACCAGTCTTCAATTCTTTGACGTCTCCAGCTTTCGGTTAATTCGGTATTTTGCCGAATAGCCAAAATTCTTCCGATACTATGTTTATCGTCTGACCATTGTTAAAATCTTAAACTAAAGTTGGTGTGTTGATTTTTGAATTTAACTCATGACGTTGAGTCAACGTTGAACTGACTACCTTCATCGAGGATTTGTATCTGAATTACGATTGAACTTTCAAGAATTGATCTATGCCTTATTTAGGAGCAAAGTTATCGACGCATTGACTGACGTCGACTTTTATTATGGCGTGAACACAGTTTCTACTCATACGTAACTGGACTGTTTAATCTTTTAAGGTGTTGGAGCGGGGAGAATTAGTTTATACTTATATACTGCTTGGAGCTTTTAGGAATTAGTTTAACCTCGTGTACCCATTGGAGGTTCAAAGAGATGCAGTTTATACTCGTATACTCATCGGAGTGTCAAAATATATTTATAATAGGCCGAGGATGCCACACGAATATAGTCCAGGGACCCGTCAAATTGGGCCTTTGTCCGAGATAAAGGTCGCTGTCTCGCACGAAGGCGAACAGTCGGGGCTGGGTGGTTTAAAACCCGACACTTGGGCTATTTTCTCCATGTTTTGGCTACCTCTTTGAGTTCAAATTTTCCTCAAATCTTCTCCAAGTGTTCTTCAACCCGTTCTTATTCCTTTTTATTCCGATTTAGTTAGATTTCATTAAAGGGGATTCTAGGGTTTTTGCTCCTTTCTTAGATCTAAGCCTTCTTCTTCTGAGGTTCTTAATTCTGTTTGATTTCAGGTAAAACTGAACCCAAGGATTGCAATTATTTGAACATTTTGCTTCTTTACCCAAGATATCATCCAAAGAATTAATCTTTTTTGTAGGACTTTTGATAAAAATCAGATTTTTATCATGTCACCGAAGAGAGCTCGCATTCCGAGGGGTAGATTTGCCTCTCATGTATCTGATAGAGTGGATCCTGCTGTCGCTTCATATGGGGGTACATCTTCTCAACTTTTTATTGATTTAAAGTTAGTATTTTGTGAAATCTGCATGTAGGTCCTCGTTTGTCATCCTTTGAGAGGCATTCGGGAAGAGCCGATATCCTCCTTTGTGGGGATCGACGCTAAAAGATGCTGTTTTGCTTGGCCAAAACACATCTAAAGGCAAAAGGGACGATCTCATATTGTTTTGCATTTTAAAAGGTTGGATATATCATCATAGTGTTCGTACGCGATGGTGTATATTGCCTTTTGTGCGTGTAACAATTAAAATCATCTCGCTTATCACAAGGTGGTGACTTTGTCTCGTGGTTTTCAAGATGAATTCTACCTCTTGTTTGGCCGTAAAATATCCTTTTAACAAGATTCCAACAAATATATATTTTTGTTCTCTTTCCAGTTAATTTTCCTTCTATGGCATTCCCTGATAGAGAGGTCACGGGTCAGAGCAGTGCTACATACGCTTATTATGAAGGGATCCCTTTGGTTGAAAATGCCCCTCAATTTAACTCTGACTGTTTGGAAGACATCCCTGAACTCGTACGACGAGGGGATCATTGTACTTTACATCAGTTGATCACCGACACTCCATTAACTTGGGACCAAGCTCCCACTCAGCTCCTGAGGAAGCCACAATATTTGTTTGGAGACACCGTAGAGGATCCAGAGAATCTTTGCTGTGAACCAGCCAAATGGTTGAACCAGTGTGGCTCAGTATTCAGATATCTACCGCCGATTCCCCGCCAACACTCTCTTCTACAGTTTCGAAACTTGTTGGTAACCCGTGAGATGTCCTAGAGCTTGACCGAGGATCACGAGCGTGTTCATTGCGGGTTTATCAGTAATGACACTAAAACCTCAGGCTTGAGCGACATGCTTTCTATCAGAGGGATTCACCCTGGTATATTGGGCCAAGATAATTTGCCTCAGAATGAGCTTATGCTTAGGGCGAATACAGTGAAGATTCGTTTGGATCGATTGGGATGAGAGCTCCCAATCAATAAGTTCAGATGCTATGGTTGGGTCCACTCTTCTGTAGATAGATAGGGGACGAGGATGACTAGTTACGTACTTAGTCATTGGCGAAACGAGCTGGCTGATAAAGGATTATTCATCCCCATTTGTGCTAGCATGTACGGGCTGCCCATCAATGTTGACCACTTCTTTGCCTTGTTCGAGACTTACAATCCGGACACTAACACTTTCTTCACTAAGAATGTGGAGTTAGGCCTCCCTCTTTACGAGATGATGAAGGTTTCCGGATTACCAGTGGGAGATGTGCCTTATCAAGAGTTTTTCCTAATAGTTAATCAACTCAACCGGATGAGGGACAGAGCCACCATAGCTTATGACACTCTATGGGAGTTAACTTGCCATTATCAGATTGCTATGGCTGAGATGGAGACCAAATCTAAGAAGAAATCTCCACAACTAAGGCTGAAGCAATTTACAGATTATCTCTTCAAGAATCCCGAGGATCATTCGGGTCGTGAAGTGTATGAATTACCTCCCTTAAGTCCATCAGAGATCAACATGCTATTTGCAAAGACAAACACTAAAACATACACCTCTCGCTCAGAAGATGGATTCCCTTATGGCACAGGATTCAAGTCATTTTTATGCCAGGCTCACAAACGAATCATGCCGACAAGTCTTCTAGCTGGGTACTTAGCTATTTGGCACAAGAAGTGTGTAATTCTTGACCAGCCTTTAGATGCGATGCCGATTGAAGTTTTATTTTTGGTCTTCTTGTTTTGATGATGATTTAATAAACAATTTACAACTAAAATTGGTTTTAGTATTTTGTTTTGTGTTGTTTGGTATAAATAGGAAATTGAGCAAAATTGATATTGAAGCCTATGCAAATCAAGTCAATCAATCAAGTTCAAGCTTCAGAAGATTCATTCTTGGTATACTTAGTATAGGTTTATATAATGTGTGCAAATTCTACAAGCTCAAATTTACACACACATGCTTTGTGAATTTTCTCAAATATAGGTGTTTTTATGCAAAATATATTTTAATATGCTTTGGACTACACAAATGTTGTTAACATCTTTTATTAAGTCCATAAAAACATTTCACAAGTTTTCAGAACTTGGTTTGAGCTAAATGTCAAAATTAACATGTTTAAAACACATGTATTTTTAGTGCTTTTGAATTTTTCTGAGATTTCACAAATGGTAAGAGAAAATTCAAAATTTTCTTTTCCAACATGTTCATAATCATGTTTATAAACTTCTCTCAAAGTTTTATATTTTTTAGTATTTATTTGATATTTTTAAAAGGGTTTTAAAATTTATTTTCAAAATTCAATACAGGCTGAAAACTGGTTATCAGTCGACTGATGAAACTGCCTGCGATTATTAAAACTGTCTATTTTAATACTGGTTGACTGACCAGTTGATTGATAATATCATCAGTCGACTGATAGTGTCCATCAGTCGACCGATGAGTTGCCAGTTGCCTATAATGGTCAGCTCATTAGTCGACTGATACGAGCTGTCAGTCGCCCGATAAGCCCTAACGGCTATATTTTCTAGCTTTTGTTATTTTTCTTTTTTGCTAGATTTTCTTGGGTTTTGAGCCTTGATTTTCATCCTATATAAACCCCCTATTGTTTCACTTCTGATATCTATCTAAGAGGGTTTTAAAAAGAGTTTAAAGAGTTTTAAAGTTTGTTTAAGTTTCTTGAGTTTGTGTTTTCAAAGAGGAAGCTTACATTTTTAATTGAGGAATTCATCCTCAATCTTCTTCATCCTCTATTGTGTTTATAGAGAAGTTTTTCTAACTCTTTTATCTAGCAATTAATTACTGATTTTCACATTCTCAATATTGCTAGTTTGCTAATTGAGTTAGATTTCATTTATACTCATTTTATCACACACACCCTATTTGAGATTTTAGTATTTCAGACATCATATATTGGGTTGTGGGATTGTGATATTGTGAGAGTGAGCTTATATTGTGTTCTCATCTATTGTAGAGAACAAAATCTTGTATTTTGATCTTTATTGTGAGTTACACATTGTATTGCACTTGTACACCGAGAGGAGTGTGTGGTGAGAGATGGGGTCAGTTCCAAGAGGAGTGGGGTCGGTAGTAAAGCCTAGTAAAATGTTGTAATTTTGAACACTTGAGGAATGTGATACGGGCTAGGCCAACACTAAGAGGGTGTAGAGTGTGATTGCAAGTGTGTATGTTGTAAAGTTTTCGGTGAACTAGAAAACCGAGTTGTGAGGTGTTAATGTTATTCGGGTGAGCGTAGAAAACCCAGTTGTGATAGTGGAGATCTCCTCGAGATGAGGAACGGAGATGTAGGTCAAGTGGTTGACCGAACTCTGTGAACATATCGTGTGTTTGTGATTGTTTTTGTGTACTATCACTCTTGTTTAGTTATTATTTGTTCATATATCCTTGCCTTAATCTATTGTATATCAATATTGTTAGGATATATTTGTTATTAAGTTTTAATTGGTATTAATATCTAATAACATTTGCAAAAACCCTATTCACCCCCCCTCTAGGGGTTTTTTAAATTGGTATCAGAGCTTGGTGCTCTTGATTTAAGATTTAATCACCTTGAGTTAACGGTCCAAGCTTTAATATTGTTGATAATCTTTTTTTTAATATTATATATTTAGCTTGCTCATATATTATGGATATGTTCGGTGTAGGCTATGACATAAATGTTGCTCCTAAATATAGAAACTTTTCTTATGAATAATGGTGTTATAGATTCAAAATTTTTGTTGAGTCTAGAAATATCGATTTATGGGAAGTAATTGACAATCCTTATATTATACCCACTTTGGAGAAATCCAAATGGAGCAATCATGATAAGAAAATATTTACAATAAACAAGTTGGTGTTAGAATTTTTGCATAACACTTCTGAACCATGTATTTTTAACGAACTTGCTCATTTTGATAGTGCTTATACAATATGGAAACTTTTTAAAGCACACCAAGGGGACTTGGAAGCGATCCGACAATCTTTGACGGCTCCCTCTTCAAGATCACATGAAGCCTCATCATGCACACGTGCACTAGGTGATAGCCCTAGTAAGGTATGCGAATCCGATAACGATGATGATCTTGCTATTGATGAACTCACACATGGTTATGAACTATTGATACATGATTATAAAAAATTGTAACGTAGCTTTATTGACTTAAAAAGCAAGCATGTCAAATTGAAATCCTCTCATGAAACACTAGCCACTAAGTTTGATCTCATGGCAAATGAAAATGATAATCTTAAAGAATGCAATGATAAAGTAAAATTTGAAAATGCTAGTTTGTTTCATAAAAAATATGATGCTATATTAGAAGTTGAGAACATTAGAAAAGTGTCTAATTCTTTCAAAATTAATAGTGTATGTTCTACTTCTAATAACAATGCTTGTGTGGAAAACATTGAGTTGAATCATGTTAAAAGTAGAATATCCACTTTAGATTCAACATTGAAATCTTGCATTGTTAATAACAACAAGCTTATGGAATTATATGCAAAGTCCCGTGAAAATTCTTCCAAGAAAACAACACACTTTGCACATATGCATAACAAAATTTATAGGTGTTCAATTTGCGGTTGTAAAGGCCATATTGCTAAATTTTGTTATAATACACAAAAGTCAAACAAGCCTAATCATGTTTGTGCATCCCATCAAGCTTCTTCTTAAATTTTGTTATAATACACAAAAGTCAAACAAGCCTAATCATGTTTGTGCATCCCATCAAGCTTCTTCTTCACATACACATGTACACACACATAATGAAGCTTCTTCTTCACATACACATGTACACACACATAATGAACATCACAAACATGCCCATGTGTATAAGTGTAAATTTTGTAGTTGTTTTGGTCATTTGACCAAGTTTTGTTTCGATTTGAGAAGAACTTCCCATTTGTAAAATAATTTTAAAGAAAAATCTATTTTCGCAAATGAGTCACGTGCACAATATTTTGGTCAACGCAAATCATTTTAACCTTTACATTGCACATATTGCAATTGTAAAGGTCATGTATACAATTTTTGTTTTGATCGTATCGGTGCACAATATACGCCCAAATGGGTTCATAACCTAAGGGCCTTGAACTTAAATGATGGGGGTCATGTCCAAAAACTTTTCAGCACCAAAAATTCTTGAGTGCCAAAACAAAATTAATTTTCTTTAATTTTGTTGTTTTATGAGTTTTTGTTTATAGGATGTGTTTAAAATGATTTTTATGAAAATTTTTATACAATTATATTTTTATAAGAACATCTTATTTTTGTGAAATTTTTTGTTTGAGATATGTTTGCTCATTAATTAAATGAGTGGTTTCAATTTCATATATATTTACATATATTTAAAAGATTAAAAATCAAAAATCAAAAATTGATTTTGAGCATATCAGTCGACTTATCAGTCGACTGATGCCTTCAGTTGACTGGCAAGTCGACCGACGGGCTCATCTGTTGATTGGGTTTATTTTCTTCTATGGATTTTGTTTGTTGGTTCTATACCTGACGCAATTCACTTGTAATCCTAGCCACTCGATCTGTTTATGAGATTATCCTATCTGTTGATTACTCCCTATACCCTAAACCCTATCTGTTCTTCCCTAAATTCAAAACTGATCATTCCCTAACTCCAGTCGACTAGCGATCTTCCATTCCATCATTTCCTTCCGTCGTTCATCTAGTTCCAGTCGACCATCGAGCTCTGAGATCCCATCTGTTGGTATAATCCCTCTCTCTCCACCTTTGTCAATTTTTTGAGCTCTCTTTATTAAGGTTGTAGGCATCGAAAATTGCCTATAGGTCTCCACAAACGGTTCAGTGTTAACGAACGACGATGAACATCACCATCCGATCCACATTAGCCTAATCGACGTCGACGAACGACTGAAGTGAATCGACGAGCTACATGAGCGGATAGGACTTCGGAACCACGAAGACCCGGACCAATCGGGAAACCCGGCACTGTTCACAAAAAGGACAACACCCCTCGCGCCTCGACTACTCTACAGATAATCCAATCACCAGAGCGGATCGAACTCTTCATCAAGCATCCAGCGCACCCGGAATCACTCAAATCCGAGTTCGGACGAAGAATCTACAGGGAAACCAACGAAATACACCTAAACGGAGTCCCGGCGTGTCGAAATACCCCGGGGGTGTCTAGGAAAAGCCTAGACACCCCAGGGGTGTCTCGGCCCGGCCTGGCCGAGACACCAGAGGGTGTCCACACCCCCTAGTGGTCCTCTAGACCCCCTAGACCCCTCCTAGAGCCTATAAATAGCCCCCTTGGGCCTTGCTTTTGAGAGGAGGATTTTTGGAGAGCCTTGGCGAAGCCCTGCTGCAGCAAAGAGTCATCGAGCGCTTCAACCAAGGAGGAGAGGTCGACATCAGCCTTCATCACCCTCTTTCCCCCTTCTTTCCTTAGTATTAGCCTTTAGCGTTGATACTAAGAAGAGCTAATACCTCGTTTTAGCCGAGGTATACGCTTATAGCTTCTAGATCTCACGCGGATCGACGAAGCTCTGTCCGATATTTCTGGATCAGAAGTTTCTAGATCTCACGCGGATCAACGAAACTCTGTCCAATTTATCCGGACCAGATCTGAGTGCCCCGGTGGTCCACGGATATCAACATCCCCGTCACAGGCCAAAGACCCACGCAAGCGAGACCGCACCAAAACGGGATCTCGTGTTTATTTTCGAAAAGTTGTAATCTTTGTTTTGTTGCACAAGGAGGTCTTATAAAAAGACCGACTTTTTATCGATTCTTGTTGTAACGTTTAAAGTTGTAACAGATTCAAAAGCAATGAAAACAGCGACTTTCACCGAAAACAAGGTGGCGACCACAGTGGGAGCCAACGGCATCGCTACCGACGTCGTCGTGACGCAACCGGCATTCAAGATCCGGGTGAATGAAGAGGTCGAGTACGAGTTCGACCAGCAAAAGCAACCGGCATTCAAGATCCGGGTGAATGAAGAGGTCGAGTACGAGTTCGACCAGCAAAAATTCGAAGAATACCTCTCTTCATCCTCCTCCAGAGTCGTTCGCCAGAACCTCGGCTCAAAGACCCAAGATTCCTTAGCCATCGCTGCACTTGCACCACGTGGCGTCTCCGCGTCGCCCAACGTGGTCGAGATCGCAGATCTGGGCTACTCCTCCCCCAAGAAGATGGCTACTGATGCTACTCCAACTCTATCAAAGAGGGCGCTCCAAAGGCGGCGTCAACGCCTTGCTCGTCAAATGGCCAAGGCTTTAGAGCCTATGGATGGGGTCCGCTACAACAAAGACCTCAAATCAAGGCAACGCCAAGAGCAACAATGGTATGTAACCAACTCCTCCTCCAAAGCAGGAACGAACAAATGGGTTCGTGTCACAAGGAATCGCTCAACCCTCGAGGAGCGAATCAAGAAGCGCCGTGCACTGCTTGCACAGGCCCGAGCTCTCTTGAAGAAAGCAGAGGAGATGCAGAAAGAAACGACGATCAAACGGCCGCCTACAAACAAGTTGGTGTGGGTACCCAAATCAGAGCCAACACCTTCAACAGGGATGGGTAGAGTTGTCACCCGAAGTCTTTCCAAACCAGATGTCATTTCTCCTGCTCCAAAGCCTTCAACAGGATCAGGTATGAAAACGGACCCTTCAACATCCAGGGTTCCTGTGAAAGGTCGCCTCGGTCCCTTACCAGGGAATCGAGGTAAAGTACCTATCAAGGAGCGATTGGGTCCGCTGAAAGGTCCCCAAGTTTCGAATCAAACTGGGGGTCGAATTAATCTCCCCAAGAAAGATGACAAAGGGAAAGCCCCTATCACCGACCACATCGGATTGCGAGTCGAAATACAAGAGCCCGTTCAATTTTTATGCTCACAAAAGCGTAAACTTGAACGGGCCACTTTTGAAAAAGCTAACAAAGCATCGCATGCCCAAAGGGAAACACACTCATCTGAGGATGATGGTGTTTTACCGAGGAACACATGCCAACACTCTATAGGTTGCTCCAGTTATCAAGCTGATGAGTTGTACTATAGAGCTGGGGGTATGGGAAAATCTCGAAAGAAGTATGTGCAGGACATGGAGTCTCGCTGCCCGTGCGCCAACATAATCAAGGCAGTGCTATCGGAATGCTCCTGTGCTCAAACCCCAAGGAGAATTTCGGTGTTCGACAGAATTTCCACCGGAACGTCCGAGACCAAGCCTAAGTGTTTCCAAAGAAGAAGAAGGATAGTCAAAGACGGAGAATTCCCGAAGGTCACCATCAACATGGCCAGCAAAGGAGCATCGACAGGGGACAATCCCGAGTCAATTCCGCTGGTACCCTGGTATCTAACTCACCTACAGTCCGGAACCATTACACGAGGGACTTATGGTAAGGTTCGGACGAGATTACCATCGGAAGACGAAGGATCAGATGCCGGCTCCGCGATTGCTTCGGACAACACGGTATCCAGCGAGGGACAACCCCGCGAGGTACTCATGATCAGTGCTGAGCAAATGAACAAGATGCTTGAAGACGCCCTAGCTCGGCAGAAAGAAGCTTTCAAATTCGAGATGGAAATGACCCTACAGCGGATGAGGGAGATGCACGACCAACAAATCGCAGCTCTGACAACTCATCAAGAGGAGCCCACTCGACCCAATCATCAGAACCAAGAAGAAAATGAACGGGAAGGGAATAATGTCATCATTCCCCCTGTCAACAACGACAACGGAGGCGGTCCTGCAGATGATAATGCAAAAGAGGACCACATTACCTCTCCCCAAAACCACTCGAAGATAGAAACGAGTGAAGACAAAAAGATGAAAGACTTGGAGAGCAAAATCAATGCATTGATGAATGCTCAAGAGGTAAAAAGGTCAGGTATACCGTGTCCATATCCAAGGGAGTGGGAATCAATTCCATATCCGGCAAAGTTCAATCTCATTAACTTTACGCCGTTTGATGGAAAGGGTTCCCCTACCCAACATTTAATATATTTCAAGTCTCACCTAGGAACAATCTCCGGCAACGAACCCTTGATGGTACGGTCATTCGTTGGCACTCTTCGCGGAGCGGCCTTCGATTGGTATCGTCGCCTCAAGCCGGGGAGCATCGGCAGTTGGGACGACATGGAAGACATGTTCTTGACGAACTTCTTTGATGATGACACTGAGGTCTCGATCAGCACTCTGTTTGAGGAGAAACAGAAAAATGGTGAGACAGTCGAAAACTTTGTGAAAAGGTTTCGAAATAAAGCGATGAATTGCAGGGACCCGGTCAGCGAAGATTTCATCCTCGAGACCTGTCACAACAATCTCACCTTGGATATCCTTGAATCTATGGGAACGGCGCCATCAAAGACCTGGAAGGACCTGAAGGTGCGAGGGGAAAGAGCCGAACGATTCATCAAAAGGAAGAAGGCGGAAAGGGGCCAAATAGCAAATAACGCTCCGCAACCGAACTTCACCCCTAGGGGTAAAGGAAAAGCGCATGCGAACGCCGTGAACGCAAATCAAACGTTCGAGGTGCAAGCGCAACCGCAGCAGCAGCAGCAGCAAAAGGCACCTCAACAACCAAGGTGGCAACAACAAACCCCGAGGCCGAAAGCTTCGGAGCCAAAGTTCCCGAAAGTTTATTCATTCAGAGAGGACGAAGTTCCTGGGATCTTCAAATACCTCGTGGAGAATAATAAAATCAAATTGCCTCCAGTTCAGGATCAGGAAGATGCCAAGAGGATTAATGATCCGAAGTACTGTGCATTCCACAGAGCGGTGCACCACCCCACCAAGGTATGCTATGCTCTTAAGGACAAGATCCAGGCTCTCATCGACGTCGGAGTCATCACAATGAAGCAGCCGAAGGAGAAGAAAGTGGGTGCGAATGCAGTCACGATTGGCTTCGGCTCCTTTCCCGTGAACCAGTTCCAGCTTGAGCCGGTAATAAAAGCAGCAGTGAAGACGGTGAACGATGATCCTCACAAGCAGCGCCAGAAAGGACTCGTGCCACACACAGCCCCTAATGGCGAGATTCTTTGGGTTCATCCAGATCTGATCGGAGACGAACAGTGGACTGGGACCTCTTCCAAGAAGAAATCAAAAGGGAAAGGCAGATCTTGTTATGGGGTGTCCGCTATTCCAGGAAGAGACGATGAAGAAATTCCCGCCTTCCCACTTTCTGAAGATGAACAGGAAGCCCTTGCAACTCGGAGCGGTAACGAGTATCATTACAAGTACCCGGATGCTTCCGAGCAATTAGGTACCAACACTCCTCCGTCCAAAACGTTGGCAGAACTGGGAATAGCAGCAATTCCCCCGACGCCTATAGCCGCGGAAAGAGTCCAACAGAAGGAGAAAGGAAAAGAGCCTTTACGCCAGGAGACCCAAAACCCGAGGCAGTCTCGATTCAATCATCCGATTGGAAGAGACAAACCGGGGAATGCGAGCTCTCCACCTCATTTCGACATCATGGCGCAATTAGCCAATATCCCGGCTAGGATAACCCTTTACGAGTTATTGCGCCTGTCCAAGGATACAAGGAAAGCATTACAGGAGGCTTCCAAGGATACAAGGAAAGCGCTGCAAGAAGCCTTGAGTGACTCTGAAGCTTTTCTAACTCGAATCAAGCCATCCCCTGAAGGGCCAGAGCCGTCAGCTCAGCATTGCAACCTAGCGGCGCATCATTTTCCATGCATCTCTTTCACTAAAGAGGATATGCAAACAAAGAACTCGAAGCATGATCGGCCCTTGTACTTCACCGGGCACATTGGCTCCAGCATGGTCAACCGGATCCAAGTTGATCCGGGTTCCGCTGTTAGCATAATGCCATTCCGATTGATGCATCATCTCGGAATCCCGACGAGTAATTTGGCCTCCACTGGCACTACGATTTATGGATTCAACACCAGCGGGTCTAGACCCTTGGGGAAGATCCGAATCAAGTGCCAAATCGGAGATTTAAAATCAGAAGTTACTTGTTATGTAATTGATGCAGAAACGTCCTATAACTTACTGTTGGGTCGACCTTGGATCCACGGTAACCTTATAGTTCCGTCAACTCTGCATCAATGCCTCAAGTACATAGACTCAAATAATGAGGTCAAGACGGTGGTCGCGGATAAGCAACCGTTTAAGGGATTGGAAAACTATTTCACCGATTCCCTTCTATACGGCGCTGAATCCGATACTGAATCACCGGCCCAAGGAACGGACAGCGGAGATGAAGCTGATACCGAAACTGGGCTTGATTACGATGGTGGTTTTGTACTTAATGACATTGTACCCATTGTAATCAATCTTGATGATGAAGAATCATCGGAGAATAGTTGTAATTGGCAACTTGCCGAAGAACTATCAATAAACGATGATTTAGAGTATTCGATGTGTCTTGATGACGTCACTAAAGAGCTTTGTGATAATCCTGACCTGCATATGCCTCTTCAGTCATTTTGTCTGACGAAAAAGCAGGTACAAGATCCATGCGGAGCGACGCTTGTCATCCCCGCGGGAAAATGGAGTGGAAAAGAAGTCGTCTACGGCAAAGGAAAAGAAGCTCCGACACCCGATCACTTCTTAGAAGAAGAAGAAGATGAAGATAAACCTGCTCCTCATCTATTCAGATATGACGCAAAAGCGCGCGATATGATGGAAAAGTATGGGTATGATTTCACACTCGGAGAAGGTCTTTTCTTTGGTCGAGGCCCACGAGTTCCACCTCGAATGGCCTATGTACCGAAGGGAAAACCCGATGATTATTATCGCTATAAAAGAGGTCTCGGCTACGTCTCCTCATCCGACGACGAATGTTGCTGGCAAATCATTGATCAGATCGCTAACAAGGCTAGAAACGGGTACTCTTCCGACTCTTCGGCTGGGGGTTCCGACACTAGCCTTGGCGAGACGTTCAAAAGGTTGATGTCAAATATGGTCACGGTCGATCCTACCGCAATAGAGGAAGACGACCAGATGCCAACATGGGAAGATCCTTGGGTTCACCACCTAAACATGCAGTATGGTGATAGGTTCGAGCAAAGAGAGCCTCCTACCGAAGATCAAGTACTCCAGGTGAATATGGGAACTGAGGAAAATCCTAAACCGATATTCATTAGCGATAGTCTTCTACCCGATGAGAAAGAAGAGTTAATCTCTCTTATCAAGGAGTACATTGACGTGTTCGCCTGGAATTATGAAGACATGCCAGGACTCGACCCGAACGTAGCAGTACATCGTCTCAATATCAAGATGGATGCCAAACCAGTCAAACAACAACAAAGACGGTTTCGTCCGCAAATGATGGAGGCGATCGAATCCGAGGTCAAGAAGCTTATTGACTCGGGCTTCGTTCGAGAGGAGCAACATCCAGAATGGCTAGCCAATATTGTCCCAGTCCTTAAGAAGAACGGGAAAGTCAGGATTTGTATCGACTTTCGGGATCTCAACACTGCTTGCCCAAAAGATGATTTTCCCCTCCCCATCACGGATGTCATCATCGACAATACGTGTGGGTTCGAGAGGATGTCTTTCATGGATGGTTTCTCTGGTTATAACCAGATAAAGATGCATCCGGATGATGAAAAGCACACCGCATTCAGAACGCCCCTCGGTGTCTTCTGTTACACAGTTATGCCCTTCGGCTTAAAGAACGCAGGTGCTACATATCAACGAGCTATGTCAAAGATCTTTCAGGATCATCTCCGAAAGACTGTTGAATGCTACGTAGATGATCTGGTCGTGAAAAGTCGTGATAAAAAGGATCACATCAAAGACTTAAAGACCATGTTCGACTTAATGCGAGCCCATCAGTTGAAGATGAATCCTACCAAGTCTTTCCTCGGAATGTCGAGTGGAAAATTCCTGGGATTCGTCGTCACCACCAAAGGTATCCACATCGATCCTGATAAGGTAAAGGCGATCAATGAATTACAACCTCCGAGAAACCTCAGGGAGCTCAGAGGATTGCAGGGGCGATTGGCTTATATCCGTCGGTTCATTTCGAACCTCTCAGGAAAATGCCAGCCATTCTCCAAGCTCGCAAAGAAGGGCGTATCATTTGTATGGGATGAAGCTTGTCAGAAAGCATTCGAGAGCATTAAAGAATATCTCTCAAAACCTCCCGTACTCGTTGCACCGAAATCGGGCAAACCGTTCTTGATTTATGTCAAGGCGACGAGCCATTCATTAAGTGCATTGCTTGCACAAGATGACGATAACGGTCACGAGCAGGCAGTGTATTACTTGAGCCGAACCATGGTGGGCGCCGAGTCTCGATATCCTATGATTGAGAGGGAATGCCTCGCCTTGGTGTTCGCCATTCAGAAGATGCGACATTATCTGGTCGGGCAGACCATTTACGTCATCTCTAAAGTTAATCCGGTTCGAGTATTCATGACTCAACCCGCTTCCATGAGCTGGCGGTTAGCAAAATGGGCCTTACTCTTGTCCCAATACGACTTGCATTTCAAGCAACAGAAGTCGGTCAAAGGACAGGCCATATGCGATCTCCTCGCAGCTAATCCAACTACGGATCCTGCCGAGATATACGACGACCTACCTGATGAAACCCACGAGGTCAACGCAACTTCACACCAACAAGTGTGGCGTTTATACTTCGATGGCGCCTCTCGAGCAGCTCTTGTCACAGATACTCCTGGACGTTCTAAGGTCTCCTCCGGGGTTGGAGTGGTCTTAGTTTCCCCAGGAAAACACGTGATGCCCCGAGCCTATTCATTAACCAAGCCATGTTCAAATAATGTGGCAGAGTATAATGCACTGATTATTGGACTCAACTTCGCTAAGGAGCTGGGGGTTGAGTATCTCGAAGCCTTCGGCGATTCTCAACTAATAGTCAAGCAAGTCCAAGGAGAATATGAAGTCCGAAGTCAGGATTTAATTCCATACCATAAGATGGCAGTGGAGATAGCGGAATCATTTGAAGGATTCTTCATCGAACATATTCCACGGCTACAGAATACCTATGCAGATGCGTTGGCCGCATTGGCCGTGTCACTAGCGCAGCCTCCCGAAACAGAGCAGTTTGTTACGGTAAGAACTCACCAACTCCTAGTGCCGCTTTACAGTGAAGATGCCGAGGAAGAAGAAGTTCAAGAGGTACACGCTACTCAAATCGAGTTCGAACCACGAGATTGGCGTTTCCCCATCATCGACTACGTCTTGCATGGAATCTTGCCAGAAGATGTGAAGGAAAGAGAGTCAATCCGGCGAAGAGCACCCAGATTCTACTACAATACAGAGAATCGAACGCTATACCGCAGGGGGTACGATGGGCTGATATTGCGTTGCCTATCAACCAAAGAAGCCCAAGAAGTGCTTAGAGAGGCACATGAAGGGGAGTGTGGCGCGCACGAGCCTGGCCCCAAGCTTTATGATCGCATCAGAAGAATGGGATATTTCTGGCCTCACATGATGAGCGAAGCAATCACATATGCCCGGAAGTGTCATGCGTGTCAAGTACATGCGAATTATATGCACCAACCTCCGGAGCATCTGCATCCCTCGGTAACATCTTGGCCGTTCGAGACTTGGGGAATGGACATTGTTGGTCCTATAAATCCCCCTTCGATCAAAGGCGACCGGTTCATCCTGGCGATTACCGATTACTTCTCCAAATGGGCTGAAGCAATTCCACTCAGAGAAGTTAAGACGAGCAACGTCATTGGATTCATCAAGCACCACATCATTTACAGGCATGGTGTTCCAAGACGAATCATACATGACAATGGTCCTCAGTTTGTCAGCAACGCCTTCATAAGGTTCTGCGAAAAATTCAAAATTCAGGACATCTCATCAACGGCTTATAATCCCACAGCAAATGGATTAGCTGAAGCCTTCAACAAGACTATCATAAAACTTTTGTCAAAGCTTGTGAAAAGTAACAAGCGAGATTGGGATGACAAGCTCGGTGCAGCACTATGGGCCTATCGTACCACGGTACGTACACCAACCGGTGCAACCCCGTATTCATTAGTATATGGATGTGAAGCCGTTCTCCCTTTGGAAGTTCAAATTCCATCTCTTCGGATCGCCCTTACAACCCAAATGACGACCGAAGAACAGCATCAAAAGCGCCTCGAAGAACTCGAGATGCTCGATGAAAAGCGCCTGGAGGCTCAACAGCATATCGAGTTCTACCAAGCCAGAATTTCTCGAGCCTTCGACAAAAAGGTTCGACAAAGGAGTTTTAAGGAAGGGGATTTGGTCTTAACTGAAAGACATCCTATGAACCTGAGCTCCAAGAAGAAGGGCAAGTTCGAGCCCAAATGGGAAGGACCGTTCGTAGTAGAAACAGTCTACTCAAACGGCGCCTATCGCCTAGTCACCAAAGATGGTGATCGGCTGATGATGCCAATAAATGGCAAATTCCTGAAGAGGTACTATCCTTAGCACCTTTCAGAAGGAGCTGATGTATCGGGAAGTTCCCGGAAGAATACCACATTGGGGTATTCTTAGGGATAACCTGGTCGGTATAAGAGAGATGAACAAGAAGTCCACATTCGAACCCCGAATGTTCTAGTTTGTCAGACTCTAACCCTCATCAGATGAGATCCAATCATTCGAGGGATTAATTTTCCCTCACAAAACTTTCATTGGTGTTCGATTACTCATAGTCTTCGCCACACATTCCTCACTCGGTCAAACCTTACGACAGTTAGGACCAAAGCCAAAGTCCCCTCTCGATTCCTTCAACGAACGAGAGGTCCACAAATCGGGCGGTCAAACTTTCACGTAGTTGTGATCGTTCCAAATTTCCCACTTGGTCAAACCTTACGACAGTTAGGACCAAAGCCAAAGTCCCCTCTCGATTCCTTCAATGAACGAGAGGTCCACTTTCAAACTCCCGAATGACCAAACCTTACGACAGTTAGGGTCATCTCGAACCCTCGCTTAGTCACAACTTACCCTGGTCGAGACTAAGACCGAGTCATCTTTTGTTCAAATGACCAAACCTTACGACAGTTAGGGTCGTTTGAACTTTCCGATTCTCGGAGTGGAGATCCCACTTCTAGTTTCATCCTGCGGATTCTGGAGGTGGAGATCCCACCTCGAGTTTCCCTCTTTTGCTGGAGATAGAATATAAAATTCTTCCTCTCCAGTTCTGAAGATAGAATATAAAATTCTTCCTCTTCAGAGTCAAATGACCAAACCTTACGACAGTTAGGGTCGTTTGAGCCTTTCGGATTCTGGGGGTGTGCCACCTCGAGTTTCCTTTCCAGCTGAAGATAGAATATAAAATTCTTCCTCTTCAGAGTCAAATGACCAAACCTTACGACAGTTAGGGTCGTTTGAGCCTTTCGGATTCTGGGGGTGTGCCACCTCGAGTTTCCTTTCCACCGGGAGATAGAATATAAAATTCTTCCTCTCCTCGGACCTTTCCGATGCTCGGAGTGGCGACCCCACTCCCAGTTCATCATTCCGGGTGCTCGGAGTGGAGATCCCATTCCCAGTTCATCCTTCCAGATACTGGGGGTGGGGAATCCCACCTCAAGTTTCCTTTCCAGCGGGAGATAGAATATAAAATTCTTCCTCTCCTCGGACCTTTCCGATGCTCGGAGTGGCGACCCCACTCCCAGTTCATCATTCCGGGTGCTCGGAGTGGAGATCCCATTCCCAGTTCATCCTTCCAGATACTGGGGGTGGGGAATCCCACCTCAAGTTTCCTTTCCAGCGGGAGATAGAATATAAAATTCTTCCTCTCCTATTTTGACACAACTTTCAACTTCCAATCCGCGCACTTGGTGCGTGGGGAATTTTATCCCGAATCCTAAGTAGGGATAAGTCAACACCTAACACGTGTTGCCGGGTAGCCTATTCCCGTAACAAGGGCAAAGTCTACGTATTCGAAGTCGTAGCAGCAAGTCTAAGGGAGTTCATTCCTTTAGCACAACGTTACATACGGAACGGATTTCGATAATCCGCATGCTAGCCCGATTCAAACGGTGATCGGTAAAGGCACATCAAACCCGTTGAAGGCTGGGGGTTTGCCAAAAACCCCAAAGTCAACGCCTAACACGCGTTGCCGGGTAGTCTATTCCCGTGAGAAAGACGAAGCCTATGTATTCAAGATCATAGCACAAAGCCTCAGAGAGTTTACTCTCTCAGCACAACGTTACATGCGGAACGGATTTCGACAATCCGCATGCTAGCCCGATTCAAACGGTAATCGGTAAAGGCACCTCAAACCCGTTGATGGCTGGGGGTTTGCCAAAAATCCCATAAATCTGTCATTCGGAAGAGATACAGAGAAAACACAAAAGAAGCAAATGCGGATTTTCTATTAATAAATCAAGTCAAAAGCATACAACAAAAGCTCGTTAGTCCGAAGGCAACCGACGGCTAAGAATATGAGACTCTAAACCAGAGAGCCTGTCCATATAGTCCTGCTCGAACTCCGCCTGCAGGCTAGCTCGGACAGAATCTTCGGAACTGTTGAGAACCTCTGCGGCTTCGTGTCGTAGCTTCATCAACCCCTCC
Organism: Asparagus officinalis; assembly: GCF_001876935.1. Lineage (NCBI taxonomy): Eukaryota > Viridiplantae > Streptophyta > Magnoliopsida > Asparagales > Asparagaceae > Asparagus > Asparagus officinalis. The sequence goes on along the minus strand of NC_033803.1, from coordinate 51,867,754 downwards.
TGCACTGATCCCAGCCTGTCGAGTGTCCATTCACGAGAACGCTCCAACCCAACCAGTTCCTCAGAAATGGTAGCGGCAGATTCTTCGGCGCGTTCCAAGGCCTCCTTCAGTCTAGCTATCTCTGCACGAGTGGAATCTAAGGAGCTCACTAACTCAGCTCTGCTGGTGTCTTTCCTCGCCAGAGAGGCCATCAGCTGCTCGACAGTGCGCTCACGTGATCGAAGCTCGCTGCCAACGGAAGATCGCAGTTCATGCCACTGCGTCAACCTATCCTCCACCTGAGAAGATGCAAAAGAGGGAGCTCCACCAGCCTTCAACTCCCTCAGCTCTCGAATCTCTGACTCCAGGGCAGCGAAATCAGCTGTAAAGGAATCGGCCAAATCCGGATATCCCTCTTCCCTCATCATCATCATGTGACGGGAGAAGGAACGCCTGAACTGATCAAAAGAAGACCCTCTGTGCAGAAGCTTATCAATCACGCCGTTATAAAAGGCAGTAAAGAAGCCGAGGTCAGTGCGGAAGACATCCCCATCTGGATTGGTATCGGCCAAGAGAGCATGGACCTGCTCATATAGAGACGGTCGAGAACCTGCAAGCAGCAGTATGGGAGGTCAAGAAACTATTAAATACAATCGAAAAGACCCTAAGGGAAATTCGAGGTATACCTATACCGGCGGAAATCCCCTCGGGTTGGGGTTCGACAGGCTCCGAAGTAACGACAGGAATGCTCATGGAAGGTATATCAACCCTCGTGGGCAAGTCAGTCGTATTAGGCGAAGGCGGGAAAACACCCGAAGCTATAGCAGAATCAGGTACAGCGCCTGGTCATATAGTTGCACTTCTTTATTAGTCAAAATGGAGACTGAGACAAGCAAAGAAGAGAGGAAATTGGATATATACCTGTGGATGAATCACTCTCAAAGAGTGGTCTCACAGTCCCGGTGGGAGCTTGTTCAGCTAACATATCGGCTAACAGTCCAGAGTCAGGTCTCGGGAAGACCGGTGCAGGAACATATCCCTGCTCTTCGAAATCTGCAATAGGGGAGGCCCCATCCCCGTCTGGCCCTTCTGTCGCAACACCTGCAGCACCGGATGTAGGTATATCTGAAAATGAACCGGTGGGATCAACACCATCTGCCTGCCCAAGATCGATGTTCAGATCAATGCCCAGGGAGCCATCACGAAGGGCGTCGCACACCTGCTGCATGAAGCAGTCCATGTTGTCAGCCCCAGAGAATACCGGACCTGGTGGAAGCTCGCCCTCCTCGAAGAACCCTGAATTATGAAACAGGATCAGGGATCCCGGAAGGTAAATCATCTTAAAGCAATAAAAGTGGGTACAACAAAATGTTACCTTCCTCCCCGTCGGCAAAGCCTCCTGAATCTACCCCATGGGAGCGCTGATCAACATGAGGTTTATGGGCAATCTTTTTCCTTTTCGAAGGATCACCCCTCATAGAACCAACGGGGCGGTCATGCGAAGTTTGGCCACCAAACTTGGATTTCGCACGACGGGAAGCGAGCGACCCATGGTCGTCGGCTACCCCACCTGAAACAACAAGAATCATCTCATGAACCAGATCTTTCGCCAATACCAATTGAAGTCGAGAAAGAGGATCAAAGAGCATGACAAACCTGTATCAAGTTCTGCTTGGTCGGTATCTATATCTGCATACTCCCCTTCGGGAATTCCGGTGGACTTCTTCCTCTGTCTCTGAGCAGGCTCAGCCCTGCGAGCAGCCATCATAGCAGATTGAACCAAGTGATCGGATTCTAGTTCCGAAAGACTCCTCACACTTATGGATTCATCGGCAGAGAGGAACCATTTACAGCTGAGGAAGGTAATCATCGGCTTGCGTTTATAGGAGGGAAGAGCAAACTGAGCCCCGGTGCAGCCAACCATGGTCCATAACCACGCCCGTACGCCGTCAACGAGTCCTCCCTCAACACGCAAACTACGACTCGGATTCCCAACGTATAGTTGGTCATAGCCAAACTGACGTGCGAAACGGCAGGGAAGGTAAGGCTCTATGTGGCAGCGGTCCTTCACCCGGAGAACAAGATACCCGACTCGGATGTTCACCAACCAGCGGAAACAACCGACGTCGAGAGCAGTCCGGTTAGTTCGGGGTTTCTCCATATCAGTCAACTCCTCGCCATAACGTCCCGAAAAGCGAGGGAAGCATTTGAAGAACTCCCAGTTCCTGCGAACTCGAAGTTCTTTTTGTACATCTTCAAATTTCTTCCCAACCCATCTACTCTCCTCCAACAGCTGTAGGAAAGGAACGGGAACATCAACGGCGCTGGGCGCCGACATCAAGTCCGGACGGTGAAGAACGAACCACGCCATCAAATAAGCGTAGGGCAGCTCAACCTTCGGGCAGGTAAGCTCAGTCGAGGGTTTAGAACCCACTTGGGTAAGAACACGAACTACACCCCTAAGCCCGCAATGGATGCTGGCAACCATCGCTGGAAGCAGAGAAAGCTCCCTCCCATAAGCTAGCTGGACCGCAGGGAAGAGCACCTCGAGGGGTAGAGCGTCTGAAGACTGATATGGAACAACACACTTCTTCAGCCAAAGAGCAAGGTAGCCAGCTAACAGAGACCGAGGATCGATAGACTTCTGGGCATGATAGAGGAACGATCGAAACTTAGTCCCGGCCGGAAAAGCCCCCTCGGCACTAGCAATGGTATAAGAATGAGTTTCATTCTTCTCCATCAGCTCATTAATAGCGGCAGGGGTCAAAACGCCTAACTCATGTATGGACTCCTCGGAATCATCCTCCAAGTTAGGAAACAGGTAAACAGCAAACTGCTTCAAGCTGATCTTCCTCTTCGTCTTCGCTGGAGGAGAACTCTGGAGCAAACAGGTGTGATAATGACAGGTGAGGTCCCAGAGAGTGTCATACACATCGGGAGTATCCTTCTTCAAACACTCCAACTGTTGGTTAGAAGGGAAGTATTCCTGATACGGGCAATCTCCCATCGAAAGCCCGGAAACCTGGTGCATCTCATGAAGAGCCAACCCTAGCTCTCCGCCACTGGTCAAGAAGGTATTACTATCAGGCATATATGTCTCGAGCAATGCCAAGAAGTGACGGCAGCTAACGGGAAGTCCATACATAGTAGCCCGTATGGGCGTATATAATCCACTACCCTTCAAGTCTCTCTCCCAGCGTCCCAGAACATAACTGGTCAAACGGGTCCACCATCCCTTAGCCAGTGAGGAAGCCCAACCATAACATCGGTAATCCAGTCGAGGTAATTGTCTTCCCAGATGAGCTAAACGATTCCTCACGGTGAGAGCGGCCGCCGATACCTCGCCTGGAGGTGCAGTGTCAAGACCCATGATCCCGGGTCGAAGGCCACAAATGGATTGATACCCCAGAGAACCGGGACTCTTGTGATGAGAAATGTATCCGCACTGAACGTGTGTAACAGCATTGGTAAGAGGCCAGGACATCTGTCGCCCCACAGCCTGTTTCTCCAAGTCAGTAAAAGAGCACTGGCGAGGAATAGAGGGGATATATAAAAGAGCTCCCTCGTCAAGGGTAAGCCAGTGCTCCTCAGCAAGAGTCAGCGCGGCAGGATCTTCGGTGCGATCCCCGAATAGAAAACCCGGCTTCTTTAAAGCTTCAGTAGAAGTGGCGTCTGCGGTGAGAGGAGCATCGGTGATAAGTTGGCGTAAACAGTGACGCCCTCCATCCTTTATCAAGCGACAGAACTCGTCTGAGCGATCTCTGTCGAACTGCGGAAGGGGATCGATGATCTGCCTGGCAGAAGCCGAAGAAAACACTTCCCTACTACAACCGGTAGGGGCATGATGAGGGAGACTACCCCCGGGAAACTCAACTGCAACAAAGCAAAGATGGAGTCAGAAAATCCATGTCATAAACGCAAGACGAGATTATTCGATTTCGAGTGCCCTACACCGGGAGAACGGTATGCGTCATCACGTAGACACCGTGATAACATATACCGACCTATAAGGTGTAAGGCAACACGAGATCGCCCCAATATAACCGAGGACTTGAATTGGCTAAGCAAAGCAAGTCCGAAACCTTAACCCCCGCGGGAGGGGTATCGGTTCTTCCGTCATGACCCGCGAGAGTGACTGAAGGAATATTGGCGTGGAATCGAAGGGATGTACAAACAAGCTCCACCATCAAAAGTCAGCCAGTGCTCCTCTCCAAGAGTCAGTATAGCGGGGTCCTCGACATGATCCCCGAACAAGAAGCTCGGCTTCTGTAAAGCCTGAGTGGAAGCGACGATGAACGTCACTATCCGATCCACATGAGTCTAATCGACGTCGACGAACGACTGAAGTGAATCGACGAGCTACAGGAGCGGATAGGACTTCGGAACCACGAAGACCCGGACCAATCGGGAAACCCGGCACTGTTCACAAAAAGGACAACACCCCTTGCGCCTCGACCACTCTACAGATAATCCAATCACCAGAGCGGATCGAACTCTTCGTCAAGCATCCAGCGCACCCGGAATCACTCAAATCCGAGTTCGGACGAAGAATCTACAGGGAAACCAACGAAATACACCTAAACGGAGTCCCGGCGTGTCGAAATACCCCGGGGGTGTCTAGGAAAAGCCTAGACACCCCAGGGGTGTCTCGGCCATGGCCGAGACACCCTAGGGTGTCTCGGCCAAGGCCGAGACACCAAGGGGTGTCCGCACCCCTTGATGGTCCCCTAGCCCCCCTCTTGCACTATAAATACCCCCCTTAGGTCCTCATTCAAAGGGCTGGAATTCTTTTGTCTTGGAGCAAGGCTAGAGAGAGAGGAGGGGGGATTTTTGGAGAGCCTTGGCGAAGCCCTGCTGCAGCAAAGAGTCATCGAGCGCTTCAACCGAGGAGGAGAGGTCTACATCAGCCTTCATCACCCTTTCCCCCCCCTCTTTTCTTAGTATTAGCCTTTAGCGTTAATACTAAGAAGAGCTATTACCTCGCTTTAGCCGAGGTATACGCTTATAGCTTCTAGATCTCACGCGGATCGACGAAGCTCTGTCCGATATTTCTGGATCAGAAGTCTCTAGATCTCACGCGGATCGACGAAACTCTGTCCGATTTATCCGGATCAGATCTGATTGCCCCGGTGGTCCACGGATATCAACATCCCCGTCACAGGCCAAAGACCCACGCAAGCGAGACCGCACCAAAACGGGATCTCGTGTTTATTTTCGAAAAGTTGTAATCTTTGTTTTGTTGCACAAGGAGGTCTTATAAAAAGACCGACTTTTTATCGATTCTTGTTGTAACGTTTAAAGTTGTAACAGATTCAAAAGCAATGAAAACAGCGACTTTCACCGAAAACAAAGGTTTCTGTCATTTTTAGGATTTTAGTTTTAGGGGTTGCCCTTTCTTCATTTTTATCAAATCATAATGCAAAGTGGTAACCTTAAACATCCAAGGTCTTGTAGAGGAAGACCCTCTTCCTCACAAGCTCCCAATCCCCCTTCTCGAGCCCCTCGAGCTCCATCTCCTCCCCCTGTAGAAAACTTTTAGTTTTACGAATAATATTTGCGAAGTCCCGCCCTTCTTGGAAAGCACCGCTCATTATGCCAACTAAAATTTTTCCTAGGGAGATTCGTATATTTTGAGGACTGTAAACATTTTGATCTTAGTACATATTTCAAAGCTGCTCACTTGTTTTATTTGCTTGATAGTAGTCATCCTCTCCCATATTATCCACATTTGGTAAGATTGTTTTGAAAGGCTCTAGAGGGGGTGAATAGGGTTTATGGATAAATAATATGCAATTAAAAGATATTCCAACAAACCACACACAAATATGAAATGCAATGACAATAAAATAGAGTAGGGATAGAAATAGTTAGCCAATTGATGACACACGGTATGTTCACGAGGTTCGGTCCGCTGACCTACATCCCCGCTCCCCACTCTCGAGGAGAAATCCACTACACACTCAGTTTGGAAGCCGAAACTTCTTCTACACAACGATCTCCATCGAGATCTCACAACCACACAATAGATCTCAACGAGATCAAGCTCACAACAGTAGAAAATCGAAGAAAAACTCTCTCTTTATAGTAGCCCTATTGAAAGAGAGAAGATTGCAATAGAAGCTTGGGATGTGGGCTTTGAAATAGTGAAAGCAAATGAAAGTTGAAGCTCTTTGAAAACAATAAACTCAAACACAAGAGATTTGCAATAAAAGCTTAGTTGCTGAAGTAGTTGGGGTTGTTGGGTATTTATAGGAAGAGAATACAACAGCCAAAACCCCAAAGAATTATCAGAAAAACCACAGAAAATAAGAAACAAATTATGTAAAAACTAGTCATTACTGTGCTTATCAGTCGACTGACAGGAAGCATCAGTCGACTGATAAGCTGAGCATTGTATTCAAATATCAGCTCATCGGTCGACTGACGATCACTTTCAGTTGACTGACAACTTATCAGTCGACTGATCAGTCGACCAAAATAAAACTGAAACTTTTTGATGATTCCAGGTAATTTCATCGGTCGACATATCAGTCGACTAATTTCATCAGTCGACTGATCAGTCGACTGATAACAGGTTATCAGCCTAAAATGATTTTAAAATTGAGTTTCAAAGTTCTGTTAAAAATAGTAAATAAATTCCAAAAATTGTGAAACTTTGTAAATAGTTTATAAACATTTTAACAAACTTGTTTGAAAAGAAATTTTTCAAAAAGGTCCTCATATTTATGAAAATCACTGTTTTAGCAAAAGTACTAAAATACGAGTTTTGAAAGTGTGCAAGTGTGTTATCCCATGAGCTTCAAATGTAATCAACTAACTACTTTCCTATATTAAGTACTAGAGAGAAAATAAAATAGCAAATATCCCTCACATATGAGTACATGGCTTGAGTCTTGATATTTGCTCTTGAGTTAATGAAGCTTCTCATGCATATAGTGCTCTTGAAAGCTTTGCTTCATCACTTTGCCTCCACCTCCTTAGATATTGTCGTTATAGCTCATTTTCCATCCAATCCTCCATAAAAAGTGCTAATGATATGTGATCTACAATACAGCTCAATAAACGATTAGCACCGATAATGGTGTTTGTAAATCATCATCAAAATAAAGGACCTAACATGTTTTACGCAAATTTACAAGTTAACTCTACAGACCCTAACACTCCTTTTATTACATCTATCGTTAAGGGTCGACAAATCTTGTTTACATCCAATCAGCTTTCCGAGATCCTCGATATACCTAGGGGTGACACATTGCTAGGTGATATCATAGACGATGACTCTTCCGTTATCTCCTTAATGTCTCTACCCAGTAAGCACCTTCTGTTAGAGTCTAACAATATCTCATTCTTAGCTAAGATCATCAGACGTATCATAAGTTATAACATAATCCTCAAAACCGAGGGTTATGATCATTATTCCATTGATCTCACTTATGCCATCTATGCCATTATTGGCAACCAGGATGTCTTGTGGGGTAGAATATTCTTTGGCATAATGGCCTCCATTCATACAAAATTCTTACCCTATGGAGCCATTCTCACCAAGATCTTCTCCCACTTCCATGTAAATCTATCTGGGGAAACATCTGTTAAAATCAAACCTTTATTTGACGCCTCTGCTCTAACCCGAATGGGTATTCCTTCTACCCAATTTGCCTTGGATCATCCCCCTACTCCTGAACCCCCACCTAGATCTCCAGAGCCTACAGGATCTCATGAGTCTTCTTCTTCTGACTCTTCATATAGACCTCCTCACCACTCCCCTTCTACGTCTTCTCGTATGCCTGATTCCATGGCTCATCACATAGACAGCTTGGAGGAAGGAGTTTATGAGTACTTGAGAGATCTTGAGCGTAGGTAGGAGGAGATTCGTGATGAGGTGATTGGCAGAGTTGATGGCTTGGAGCGTCAACTTGGAGCTATCCTTAGTTTGTTGCAGCCATCCACTCCCTCTCCGGGTCCAGGACCATCATCCTCTTGATGCAGATTTTCTACATTTTGGATTTTATGTATGTAGGCGTTAAAAATTGCCTATAGGTCCCCGAACACGATTCAAGACGGAGAGAAGACGATGAACATCATTATCTAAATTAAGGAAGATTGTCTGACACCAATAAACCATAAAACGAAGCGCGCAAGTCAAGGAAGTGACAAAACACGTGTAAAAGGGGAAACCAAGCGAAACAAAGGAGATACAAATAGCTAAAAGAGTCAAAAAGACACGACAAAAGGCCAGGAGGCTCGCGTGAGTGCGAGCCACCAAATGGTGGCTCGCACCCATGTGAGCCACCATGACTACTTTGGCCTCCCAAGCCTCCCAAAACGCGGATTTCGATGTTTTTAAGGATTCTTTCATTTCAGGACTTCCCTAACTGTTTTGAAGCTATCCTTAAGTACGGTTGAGTGGTTATCAACTGCAGATGATGTTAACACATTTAATCTTATCAGAAAACATAGCGACAAAAGCCTATAAATAGAAGCCCAGGGTCTTCATTGGGGAGGATCTGAAATCTGAGGGCGAGGTACTGTCCAATTGAGTAGTGAACCACGAATTTCAGAGGAGAATTGGCAGATCTTGACGAACTTTTTCATAAAGTAAAACCCTTCCAAAGATTTGAGATTCTTTTCCCCTCTTTCCTTTGGATCAAACTTTGTTTTGATCTTGAGAAGAGCCACAATCTCGCAGGATAATCCTAAGGATGTTGGAACTGGCTCTGATACTAACTGTGACGCCCCTAGTTTCGCACAAGACTACAGTCTAAGGTGAACCCAAGGATGTAAATGTGATGCCCCTATTTTCACACATGGCTGCAGTCCAAGGTGAATTCGGAGATGTCAAACCTGTCATGCACCCACACTGTGTAATATCATGTTTCACCAATAACAGTAATATCCTCTAGTGGAATAAATAAAAGTGTAGGTACAAAACAGACAAAATAAGATATATAAATACAATAGATATGGTATAGAAGGATAAATCTCATAAATAAAATCATGTCTTAAATGAATAAAACTGTAAACACCTGATCTCTGAAATAATATAAAATATCTCGACAAGAATCAATTGAAAATGTAACTAAGGCTCATAGCCTTTATAAAATTAAATACAACTCAAATAACTTAATGAAAACATAAATCTACTGTGAAGTCTCTACTAATAACTCATGCGATGGCGACTATGCAAGAACTCCGTTATTCTGCGACTCTCTGAAACTTTGAGCTGCCTGAAAAGAAATTTTAAAACAAAAAGAACAACAACAAGAGCATCACAGCGCTACAACAAGATCACATCCATCTGCCCTCAGGGGAAGGGCTGCTAGATGAAGTGGAGGCTCTACCTATTAAGCATAGTCTACCTAGATCATTTTTCTCATATCTAATGGAGTTAATATTTAGACAACGACAAGACGAGACGTAGTACGTCGAACGAAATAATCCAAACAAGGAAACCCTCATGTATATACCATATGTCTCAAATTGTAGACGCCTAAACATTAATATCGAACTAGAGATAAACAATCTAAATGAAATCAATAATTAGAAACTGACAACACGTGACTGGTATGTCGAGCGAAAAAATCCAAATAAGAAAACCATCATGTATATACCATATATCACAATTATGAATCACTAATCATTAATCACAATCTAAAAATAAAATAAAGTAATATAAAAAGTTAAGATATTCATAATATCGTATTTATAATATCTTCCACTATCACTGGGAAGATAAGATAAATATCAGCATATAACCCCACATACTTTCAAGGGAAAAGTACCTCGGTCATATATCTCAGCAATGAGTCATATACATAACTGGTATCCGCCAAAGACTCAGGCTATCAACAATCATCTCAATGCAAATCCTCTCAAGATTCTGGTTCATCGCATCATCATATGGGACGGACTACCCGGTTGATATCCTAATAGTGTATACGGCTCATTAGACTCATCGCATCTATGTACGTAACACGAGTACAAGACGGACTACCAAGTAGGCATCCTAAAAATACAGCTCACAAGCCTCATCGCACCCTAGTGTGGGACGAACTGCTAGATAAAGCATCCTTAACCCGACTCAATGGCTTCTACTAATGGTATATCAATGTACTACTCCAGGTAGTACTGAGCGATGCTCATTAACAATATCCAACATGTATATAAATGTGTAATCAATATTTATCTCAAGTGTATTCAAAACAAAATTCATCATAATCCCCTTTTGAGATACTTGTGGTGTGCTGCGATACTATTCAGGTGTACCCATGACTGTACATGTATCATCGTACGGCTCGATCCCTACGATCGCATTTAAAAATGTAAGAAACAAAACTACATGTCAAAAATATCCCAGGTCGGTCGATCGCCCAAAGGGCGTCGGTCGACCGAACAGAGAATTGTGCACAACGTGCACACACATGACTTTACTAGTCGACCAGCTAGAGCAATATCTAGTTCTTAGGTTTTCGGGTTTACATAATGTGTAACTATATTTAAATACTTATTTATATTATCATGATATATATAACATTATTAAAACTTGAATATTAAATAACAGAAGATAATCTCCACAAAAATTAAACTTTTGATTTAATCTAATTAGGGTTAACATCCTAATTAATTAATTTCTCGAATAAAACATAAATTTGTCCACAAGATTAACCAAACATGATAAATTTGACATAATTAACAGAGATGAAAAATTATTTAAATATGTTTATAGAACTTAGGTACCAACAACTTAGGGTTTAAACATCTCTCTTTTACATGAAAACTCAATTAATAATAAATCTAGGGTTTAAACATGATTAGGACATGATTAACAAGTTAAAAACAAAATTAAAAGTAACCCTAATGATCATGATCATGTTACTAACATAAACAGCAAGAACTAAACTTCATATCTATCATTAGATTAAGATTTAACCTCAAAAATCATGTTTTTAAAGCATGGGGTTAAACTTCAACATGAGATTCATCATTATAATTAATAAAAACTTAATCTTTACTAAGGGAAGGGTTTGGAGGAAGATGATCTTGCCTCAAACACTACTGTAAAAACTCAACGATGCAAGAAAAACAAGTTCTCCCTCGCCAAAAGCAGACAAACTCGTCATCATCTCAGTATTTGCTTCACAAAGCTCTCAAAATTCACCAAAAAGTGATTTAGGGTTGTAGGCATCGAAAATTGCCTATAGGTCTCCACAAACGGTTCAGTGTTAAAGAGCGACGATAAACGTCACCATCCGATCCACAGGAGTCCAATTGACGTCGATGAACGACTGAAGCGAATCGACGAGCTACATGAGCTAATAGGATTTCAGAATTAACGAAGACCCGGACCAATCGGGAACCCGGCACTGTTTACCAAGAGGACAACACCCTTCGAGTCTCGTTCATTCCACAGATAATCCAACCATTGGAGCAGATAGAACTCTTCGTCAAGCATCCAACGCGCTTGGAATCACTCAAATCCGAGTTCGGACGAAGAATTTACGGCAAAAAACAATCGGATGCACCTCGGAATGTCTCAGGAGTTCCAAAACACCCCCAGGGGTGTCTCAAAAATTCCGAGACACCCCAGGGGTGTCTCGGAATTTCCGAGACACCCCAAGGTGTCTCGGAATTTCCGAGACACCCCAAGGGTGTCTCGGAAATTCCGAGACACCCCAAGGGTGTCTCGGATTCTTGGAGACACCCTAGGGGTGTCTCAGATCTGTGGAGACACCCCAGGGGTGTCTCGGATTCGTTGAGACGCCCCAAGCCCCCATTTGCCTATAAATAGCAACCCTTGGGCTCATTTTAGGAGGAGGGATTTTTGGAGAGCTTGGCGAAGCCCTGCTACAGTGAAGAGTGCCTGTGTGCTTCAACAAGGAGAGGAGAGTTCTTCATCAGAGCCTTCATCACCCGTTCCCCCTGATCCTTAGTATTAGCCTTTAGCGTTAATACTAAGAAGAGCTAATACCTCGCTTTAGCCGAGGTATACGCTTATAGCTTCTAGATCTCACGCGGATCGACGAAGCTCTGTCCGATATTTCTGGATTAGAAGTTTCTAGATCTCACGCGGATCGACGAAACTCTGTTCCGGACCAGATCTGAGTGCCCCGGTGGTCCACGGATATCAACATCCCCGTCACAGGCCAAAGACCCACGCAAGCAAGAGATGACAAACAGCTCTTGCGTTTGTTTGAAAGGAGTTGCATTTCTTTTGTTTTCATTGTGTAAAGGTCTTATAAAAAGGCTATCTTTTTATTTCATTGTAACGATTGAAGTTGTAATGAATGCAGCAATGAATACAGCAACTTTTTCCGCAAACAAGCTGGCGACCACAGTGGGAGCCAACGGCATCGCTACCGACGCCGTCGTGACGCAACCGGCATTCAAAATCCGGGTGAATGAAGAACACGAGCTCGATCAACAACAGTTCAAAGAAGGCCTCTCATCCTCCTCCTCCAGATCCGCCTCTCCAAACGGGTACAGAAAGGTAACCTCTTTCATAAATGTTTGCAGGTCCTTCGGCTCAAAAATCCAAGACCCCGTTGCCGCCTCTGCACTTGCACCACGTGACGTCCCCGCGTCGTCCAAAATGGTCGAGATCGCAGATCCGGACTCCTCTTCCGCCGAGGAGATGACTTCTGAAGACGCTCCGGCATTATCAAAGAGAGCACGACAAAGACAGCGTCAACGTCTTGCTCGACAGCTGGCCGAAGCTTTGGAGCCGATGGATGGGATCCGCTATAACGTAGATCTAAAATCCAGGCAACGCCAGGAGCAACCACGGCAAACAACCAGCCCCTCCTCCGAAGCAGAAACAAACAAATGGGTTCATGTCAAAAGAACCCGTTCTACTCTCGAGGAGCGAATCCAGAAGCGCCGCGCCTTGCGTGCGCATGCCCGAGCCCTGGTCCAAAAAGCACGAGAAATGCTAAAGGGAGAGGCCGTTAAGAGATCGCCGAGATCCGAACGAGTTTGGATGCCGAAGGCCAAAACAACGCCTGAGGTAAAAGCAGGTAATATTGCTCTCCAACCTTCGTCAATTTCAGGTCCCGAACCTTCGGTAAAGCCCCACCTCAGCGTGGATCTCCCCAAATTCAAGAATCCTCTGAACAACCGTATCGATGCTCTACCCGAGAATCGAGGAAAAACGCTTGTCAAGGGAAGCTGGGGATCGCTGAAGGAGCTTCAAGCCAACACCCAGACTGGGGGTCGTACACGACCTCCTAACAAATCGATCTCTGCAACAACCAGCTCGGCGGTGCGTGCAAAGGACCAAGAGCCCGTTAAGGTTTCACCCTCACAAAGGAGTGATTCCAAACGTGCGACTCTTGCAGAGGCCAACAAGGCAATGATTACTCAGAAGAAGACGCGTCCGACAAACGAACGCGTTATACCTGAGAACCCATGTGAGCAGCCGATAGGTTACTCCGACNTCAAGGCATTCCCACCAAAGAGGATCGGTTGATCGAGATGATGAACTCCTAGAAGTTACTATCAACATGGTCAACAAGGGAAAATCCCCAATCATTTCAAGTGGTTCCGACCCTAATTTCTCTCTAGGAAGCAGGGTCAATTCGGGAATAGCTCAGCTTTAGCTAGAAGCCGTCGGATATAACAATGACCATGGGGGTCCATGAAGGAGTCCATTCCGATGATGAGTTCTCAGATTCTCATTCCGCGCTTGCCTCCGACGATACAACGGCTAGCATAGGGCAAGCTCGAGAGGTGTTCATGGCCAACACCGAACAGATAGCCAAAATCATTGAAGAGGCCCTGGCTAAGCAGAAGGAAATCATCAAATTCGAAATGGAAATGGCTATGCAAGAGATGAGATAAATGCACGACCAACAAATCCGAGCTTTGTCAAATCAGCTAGTGGAATCCAGCCGTCGCACCCAGAACGCCGCAATTGACAGCGATCCGGAAGTGGACAGAATCGTCATGGCCGACGCACCGCTCATACTGGGGGTGGCCCCAATAAAAATTACAACGCTGGGAGTGGACCCACCAGTGATGATAACACTGGGGGTGGCCGTATCATTCCTCTCGAAAATCGTCCAAAACAGGATATGGGTGAGGCCGAAAAGATAAAGGAGCTCGAAAGAAAAATCGAAGCCCTGATGTCTGTTCGGGAGGTGAAGAGGACCGGCATTCCGTGTCCTTACCCGAAAGAGTGGATTCGATCCCGTATCCGGCGAAATTCAACCTGATCAACTTCACGCCGTTCGGCGGGAAGGGCTCGCCCACTCAGCATCTAATCTACTTCAAGTCCCACTTGGGGGTGATCTCTGGCAACGAGCCTTTGATGGTTCGGTCATTCGTTGGCACCCTTCGCGGGCCCGCCTTCGATTGGTACCGCCGTCTCAAGCCCGGAAGCATCAACAGCTGGGAAGACTTGGAAAGCATGTTTCTCGCCCATTTCTTCGATGATGACACCGAGGTGTCGATCAGGGCACTCTTCAACGAGAAACAAAAAGGCGGAGAGTCGGTGGATACCTTCATCAAACGCTTTCGCAATCAGGCGATGAACTGCAAGGAGCCCGTCTCGGAGGAATTCATCTTGCAGACTTGTCAGAACAACTTGTCCATTAATATCTTGGACGTGATGGGAATAGAGCCGCTCAATACCTGGAAGGATTTGAAGGCTCGAGGAGAGCAAGCTGAACGATTCCTCAAAAGGAAGAAAGCCGAGAAGAGCCAACTGATGGTCAACCCTCTGGATTCGGATCTCGTACCTCATGATGAAGGGGACGCACCTGCAACGGTTATTGACGATGATCAAACGTCACAACAGCAGTCCTGGGAACAGCAGGAGAATTCGGACGAGACGCTCCAAAACGAGTACTCTTTCAAAGACGAAGACGTTCCAGCCATCTTCGAAACCCTTCTTGAAAATAACAAGATCAAGCTGCCGCCCATCACGAATCAGGAGGAAGCTGACGATTCTACGGATCCAACGTACTGCGAATACCACAGGAGGATCCTCCATCCCACCAAGGATTGCTTTACTTTAAAGAATAGCATCCAAACCTTGGTTGAAGCCGGCGTTATAACGCTAGGGTAAGCCAATTGAGAATGGCAACACTCCGACAAGTATAAGAGTATAAACTGCTTCTTAAGACTCCGACAAGTATAAGAGTATAAACTGCTTCTTAACCCTCCGACCGGTATAAGAGGTTAAACTGCTCCCTGATACTCCAATAGGTATATGAGTCTAAACTATTTCCTACCATTAACGGGAAGTTCCTGGAGGATATTACACTAATATTCTTAAGGATAACCCGGCCAGATAACAAAATCAAACCCAGTTCCAAGAGAGAAGCTGGGGGTGGATAATCCAATGCATCGGGAAGTTCCCGAAAGAATACCACATGGGTATTCTTAGGGATAACCCAATCATTGTGGAATTGGTGAACAAGAAATTCACATTCGAACTCTAAAGGTCAGAATGTCCCTTCTTATTCCTACGCTAATATTCTTAAGGATAACCCAGTCATTGTGGAACTGACGAATAAGGAATCTACATTCGAACTCTGAAGGTCAGAATGTCTCTTCTTATTCTCGACAAAATTTTCCAACTCTTATGAGTTACTTTTGTGAGATGAGATATAATCCTCTGATAGGTTAATCTTTCCTCACCAAACCATCCACTGATCAAATCAAACGACAGTGGATTTCTATTTGCCCGTCGTTGGCATTTCTCAGACTTAATGTGCTAGGTCCTAGCATTAAAGCCTCCTCTTGAGTGATAATACGAGTTGGCATTTTCTTTGTTACCCGTATTCCACTTTCTGTGTTTTCTGGTCAAACCTGTAAAAGTTAGGGCCAAAGCCAAAATCCCCTCTCGATTCCTCCAATGAACGAGAGGTCCACTTTCAAATCGAGTGATCAAACCTTCCTACAGTTAGGGTCATCTCAAACTCCTGCTGGGTCAAACCTTCATATAGTTAGGGCCACAGTCAAAATCTCCTCTCGATTCCCCTAATGAACGAGAGGTCCACTTTCAAATCGAGTAATCAAACCTTCCGACAGTTAGGGTTATCCGAATTGTTACGATTCTCGGAGTGGAGATCCCACTCTTAGTTTCATCCTTCTGGGTTCTGGGGGTGGAGATCCCGCCTCGAGTTTCCTTTCCAGCTGTAGATAGAATATAAAATTCTTCCTCTTCAGCACCGGGAGATAGAATATAAAATTCTTCCTCTCCTCGGACCTTTCCGATGCTCGGAGTGGAGAACCCACTCCCAGTTCATCATTCCGGATTCTGGGGGTGGGGGATCCCACCTCAAGTTCCATTTCCAGCCGAAGATAGAATATAAAATTCTTCCTCTTCAGCACCGGGAGATAGAATATAAAATTCTTCCTCTCCTCGGACCTTTCCGATGCTCGGAGTGGAGAACCCACTCCCAGTTCATCATTCCGGATTCTGGGGGTGGGGGATCCCACCTCAAGTTCCCTTTCCAGCTGTAGATAGAATATAAAATTCTTCCTCTTCAGCACCGGGAGATAGAATATAAAATTCTTCCTCTCCCGTTTCTCAATCTGTCTTTGCTTTTAGAAAAGACACGATTGTCAAATCCGGGCACTCGATGCACGGGGAATTTTATCCCGAAGCCTGAGTAGGGATAAGTCAACGCCTAACACGCGTTGCCGGGTAGTCTATTCCCGTGAGAAAGACGAAGTCTATGTAATCAAAATCATAGCATTAAGTCTAAGGGAAGCAATTCTCTTAGCACAACGTCACATGTGAAACGGGTTTAATAATTCACATGCTAGCCCGATTCAAACGGTAATCGGTAAAGGCACATCAAACCCGTTGATGGCTGGGGGTTTGCCAAAAATCCCAAAGCCTATGTCTAACACACATGGCCGGTTAGTCTTTGACCGTAAAAAGGACAAAAGACCACACGTATTCAATATCGTAGCACTAAGAGCGTTAACTCTCTTAGCACAACGTCACATGCGGAACGGACTTAAACAATCCGCATGCTAGCCCGACTCAAACGGTAGTCGGTAAAGGCTTATCAAATCCGTTGATGGCTGATGATTTGCCAAAAATTCTATAAATGCGAGTCATCGACGCACCAGCTCCACTAGTTGGTCTCGTGACTTGAGCATCCAACAAATTCAGGATAAAATCCATACATGCAGACGAATCAACTTTAACAGTTGGTCCTGCAGCCCCTACATTTGAGACCACTATGCTCCAATACCTTAAGAGCTTAAACTGTGTATACTCCAGCAAACGTACGAGTATAAACTGTGTTAATGGCGAGTCAAAACTCTAAAGGTCAACGCCGGTCAACGCGTAACCCTAGGTCAACGCCAGTCAACATGTTGCAACAAAAGTCAACGTTCGACAATTCGAAACCCTAAGGGTCAACGCCGGTCAACACGTAACCCTAGGTCAACACCAGTCAACGCGTTGCAACCAAAGTCAACGTCTGATGATTCGAAACCCTAGGGTCAACGCCGGTCAACGTGTAACCCTAGGTCAACGCCGGTCAACGCGTTGCGACAAAAAGTCAACACACGGTGATCCGAAACCCTAAGTCAACACAATGTGACGGAGGTAGTTCAAAGTCAACTCAATGACACGAGCTAAACTCAATTCATCAGCTACAGACTCGAGACTCCGACGACGGCCAAGCGATAAACGCAGCGCCGGAAGAATTTCGGCTATTCATCAAAGCATCGAATAGACCGAAAATCGAAGGAGCCAAGAGTTGAAGTTAACCACAGGTTCTGATGCCGACTGAAGGCTAGACCAATCACATCCAAAGTATTCTAGCCTCTTCTATAAAAGAAACGAGTCCGGAACACTTTGGAGGGGGTATCTGTAGGCATCGAAAATTACCTATAGGTCTCCACAAACGGTTCAGTGTTAAAAAGCGACGATGAACGTCACCATCCGATCCACAGGAGTCCAATTGACATCGATGAACGACTGAAGCGAATCGACGAGCTACATGAGCTAATAGGATTTCGGAATCAACGAAGACCCGGACCAATCGGGAACCCTGCACTTTTTACGAAGAGGACAACGCCCTTTGAGTCTCGTTCATTCCACAGATAATCCAACCATTGGAGCAGATAGAACTCTTCGTCAAGCATCTAACGCGCTTGGAATCACTCAAATCCGAGTTCGGACGAAGAATTTACGGCAAAAAACAATCGGATGCACCTCGGAATGTCTCAGGAGTTCCAAAACACCCCCAGGGGTGTCTCAGAAATTCCGAGACACCCCAGGGGTGTCTCAGAAATTCCGAGACACCCCAGGGGTGTCTCGGAAATTCCGAGACACCCCTAGGGGTGTCTCGGAAAATCCGAGACACCCCAAGGGTGTCTCGGAATTTCCGAGACACCCTAGGGTGTCTCAGAAATTCCGAGACACCCCAAGGGTGTCTCGGATTCTTGGAGACACCCCAGGGGTGTCTCAGATCTGTGGAGACACCCCAGGGGTGTCTCGGATTCGTGGAGACGCCCCAAGCCCCCATTTGCCTATAAATAGTAACCCTTGGGCTCATTTTAGGAGGAGGGATTTTTGGAGAGCTTGGCGAAGCCCTGCTGCAGTGAAGAGTGCCCGTGTGCTTCAACAAGGAGAGGAGAGTTCTTCATCAGAGCCTTCATCACCCGTTCCCCCTGATCCTTAGTATTAGCCTTTAGCGTTAATACTAAGAAGAGCTAATACCTCGCTTTAGCCGAGGTATACGCTTATAGCTTCTAGATCTCACGCGGATCGACGAAGCTCTGTCCGATATTTCTGGATTAGAAGTTTCTAGATCTCACGCGGATCAACGAAACTCTGTCCGATTTATCCGGACCAGATCTGAGTGCCCCGGTGGTCCACGGATATCAACATCCCCGTCACAGGCCAAAGACCCACGCAAGCAAGAGATGACAAACAGCTCTTGCATTTGTTTGAAAGGAGTTGCATTTCTTTTGTTTTCATTGTGTAAAGGTCTTATAAAAAGGCTATCTTTTTATTTCATTGTAACGATTGAAGTTGTAATGAATGCAGCAATGAATACAGCAACTTTTTCCGCAAACAAGGGTTTTTGAGGAGAGACGGTGGCTGCTAGGGTTCAAAGGTTTGATAAAAAAGAGAATTTTTATGAAAAACACTGATATTTATAGAGGCAAACCCGAAAAAACCTATTTGACGCGAAACAGGAAACCTAGTTTGACTAGGAAAATAACCTTTGCTATTTTGGCTATGACTTTCTCGTCTGACCTCAAAATAAGGTGATCTATGATTTTTGGAAAACTATTGAAAATTCCTACAACTTTTGTCTTTTGGGTATTTCCAAAATAGTATTGTATTGGTGTGTAAAATATATACATTGGATTGATCTCAAAGCAATCCCTAGCATACTCAAACATTAAAATATGTTATTTACCACTATATAACATATTTATTATTATTTTTCACATAATATTTAAATTTTACATGGTTTTACATTCTTCCCACCTTAAAAGAATTTCGTCCTCGAATTTCCGCAATCGTATCGTAGGGATTAATAATATGAGAAAAGCACCAAGAGGGAATAATCAAGACGAGAAAACCCTTCCGTACACATCTCGTACCATTAATCCCCAGATATAGAACATAGCAATATCTACACTTAACCATCTAGAATGCGAATACTCCCACTTAACTCCTAACTAAGCGAAACAAGTACATCGGGAAAAAAATCCAAATAAGGAACCCCCATATATATACCATGTGTTCCGAATGATTAGGAGTTAAGTGTTAATACCCTCGTTCTAGCGTTAACTATAAATATAACGATATGGATAATCATGAACACCAATCAAAATCAATCAATTTATCTGCTCAAATAGGTGTGGGTAGTTGCGACGCATAACATCTTTGCACTCCCTCTAGAATCCTCCTCGATATCTGTACTTAACAATCTAGAATGTAAATACTCCCACTTAACTCCTAACTAAGTGGAACTAGTACGTCTGGTGAAAAATCCAAACAATTTACTTACTCAAATAGGTGCAAGTCATCGCGATGCATGTCCTCATCGCGCCCAAAGAAACTTCCTCAGCTCCTTTCCGATTCTATTGAACTTTAACTAAAGGAATCACTTTATTTCTAAGTCTCTTGTCCTCCTTGGCAAGAATATACACATGAATTTCAATAATAGTCATATTATCAAGAATCTCGACCTCTGGCATGTCTAACACTCTCTGCTGCTCCTCGTCACGTAGATGCTTCTTAAGCATCAAAACATGGAAGACATCGTGTATACTCGACATCGATGCTTGAAGATCTAACCGATACAAAATGGCTCCAATGCACTCCACTATCCTGAATGGACTGATATACCTCGGGGTAAGCTTTTCCCCGTCTACCAAAACACTAAATTCCCTTCATTGGCGATATTTTCAACAATACATAGTCCCCAAGATGGATCCCCAATGGTCTTCATCTCTAATCTGTCTAACTTTTCTGACGACTCTGCGCTGCAAAATGTGCTCCCGAATTATTGCTACTTTTTTTATAGTTTGTCTCACTAACTCTGGTCCAAACAATAGGCTTTCCTCTTGTTCTGCCTAGCAAATAGGCGATCTACAAGACCTTCCGTACAACACCTCATACGGTGCCATACCAATTATCACTTGATAACTATTTTTATAAGAGAATTCAATCAATGGGATGTGGTCCTCCTAACTACCCTGGAAATCTATAACACAAGCCCGTAACATATCCTCCATCACTTGGTTGACTCTCTTTGTTTGTCCATCTGTCTACGGGTGCAAACCACTAGAATACGACAATTGGCTACCGAAGAGTTTTGGAAGCTCCTCCAAAAGTGCAAAGTGAAAACCGAGCCTCAGCCTGATATAATTATCTCTGGAACTCTATGTAATCTCACTATCTCCTACATGAATATCCTTGCATATGTCTCTGCCATGTACGTTGTCTTTAATGGAATGAAATGTGCTAACTTTATCAATTGATCAACTATTATCCAAACTGAACTGTTTCCCTTCTTCAACCTCGGTAAATCCTACAATGAAATCTGTAAAAATATCTGCCCACTTCCACTCAGGAATGGGTAAAGGCTGTAGGGTTCTTGCCGGTCTCTGATGTTTTCCTTCACTTACTAGCAGGTAAAACATCTAGCTACATACTCTGCAATCTCCCTACGCATGCCATTCCACCAAAAGTGTCTCTGCAGGTTCTTGTACATTTTAGTTGTGCCTAGATGCACTGTGTACCTGGTACGATGTGCCTCGTCAAATCACTCGGCATCACTAACCGGCCCTTCAATCGAAGTCCTCTATCTGCTCTAATGGTCCAATCAGCCTTTGGCGCTCTTTGGAGATCTCCCCCTTTCGAGTTTAAATCCAAGAGTCCTCTAGCTGATCTTTGACCACTTTATTACTCCAAGATGGCTACTCAGACAAGGCTCCCAAAAATGCGCTGCCTCTGCCGATCTCCGGTCTAAACTAAAATTGTCTAAGGGTGTGAAGATCTCGATATAACGAGCACCTAAATTCTGCAATCCGATGATGACGCTTCCTACTCAATATGTCTGCTACAACATTAGCCTTCCCCGAATGACTCCGGTGAATAAAACCTTAAGATAACAACTCATCTAGATGAGTTTGTAGCTCCATCATCTCAGTAGGTGCCATATAATAGGATGCTTGGGATATCGTTATTGTGCTCGGCTGCAACTTGATGCAGAACTCAACCTCTCTCACAGGAGGTAACCTAGGTATGTCCTGAAAAACATCCTGATAATTTGAAACAACTCTAGTCTTGCATAAATCGGAACTCTGATCCCTCAGCATAACCTCCTCGATGTATGCCAGAAATTATTCTGCAAACTAGTGTCGCTACTATCAACTCAGACCCATCGAACGCTTGCAAGTTGGCTGTTTTAGAAAAACAGTCGATACTAACATGGTAGGATGATAGCCAATCCATACTGAGAATGATGTTGAACTCCAACATCCAAAAAACTATCAGATCAAAAATGAACTCAGACTCATCTAGACTGATGACGTATCTCCTACAGATACTCTCAATTGGGATACCTCCCCTAAAGGAGTAGAGACGGATAACAAAAAGTCTAAGGAATGTGCAACTAGCTAAAACCTATCCATGAATGTATGAGAGATAAAAGAATATGAAGCTTCTGAATCGAACAAGATCAGAGCTGGAAAGAAATAATCATTAAGAAAGCTCCGCTTGCACCATGATCAAGCGGTACGACTGTATAAACTCTGTCGGTGGCTGGCGACTGCTGTGCTACTAGTAGTGGAATCTATGTGACTATCTATCCCTTAAGAATCTCTTGGATAGCGTGCATCTGGCCTACTAGCCTCTTGGTCCTTGGAATGGTAGGTGGTGCCTCAATCCTCTGTTACTGGTCGTAACCTTAGCCCTGCGACAGCTGTCCCTGACCACTATTCTGCTGATGGTGATAAAAATCCTTATCCTATTGCTAGGGTCCTCTCAGTCTTACAAAAGGTTTTTTGTCCTTGTCCTGGTCTCCGGACAATCCTGCTTCCAAAATTAACTCTTAGTACGTCTCCCTGTCCCAATCGGGTTAGTTCTAGATGCTTATCAAAATAGTTGATGAAATCCTTCCATGAAATTGACATTTGCTGCTCCGGCATAACTAAAATCGGTACTATTCTCTGGCGTCATCCATTAAGCTGAATATAACTAATCTTCGCTTATGTACTGAGTCGACATTAAGCATATCTGAAAAATAAGTCCCACATATTCATTCCACTTATAGGCTGCAAATGAATCCGATGTGCCCTGAAACTCTGGTGCTCTCATCTTCTTATATATTTCTCATTCTTACAGAGCCAATCTTCCTGCTCTATGTCTCTATTAACAGCTGGTTGTGGTGATAGTGTAATTGTTAGTATTTCCTCTTTAATAGGTACAACTGGTATGACTGGTGGTGGAACTTTAAAAAGTGTAATCTGGCTTGTTACTCACACCTCGAGAGTTGCTAATCTCTACCTCTACAATCTGTGTTACCAAGTCGATCAAATATTGTGGAGCCTGCTGCGGCTCAGCTCTACTTGTCCAGCTCTCCGTGTACGAGTTTTACCTCGACCACATCCTCATCCCGATATTTATAATACCAAGAGGAGAGCTTCACAAACATACATAACATAACATATAACAGTAGAAAAATCGTATCATAT
Organism: Asparagus officinalis; assembly: GCF_001876935.1. Lineage (NCBI taxonomy): Eukaryota > Viridiplantae > Streptophyta > Magnoliopsida > Asparagales > Asparagaceae > Asparagus > Asparagus officinalis. Next base: position 51,844,591 of record NC_033803.1, on the reverse strand, counting down.
ATCATTCACACAATTACTTTTCAATCAAAGTAAGGTAGTCATAAAAAATTCGTAACTTTCGGAATATACGTATATAACGTCCTCACTCATTCTAGGAATCCTAGCAGACTCTATACATAAATCCTAGGAAACTGTATCCTAGCTCCACGACTCGACACAGGAAAGATCCTAAAGATGCTAGAACTAGAGCTCTAATATCAACGGTGACACCTCCGTTTTTACACATGGCTGCAGTCCAAGGTGAATCCAGAGATGACAAACCTGTTATGCACCCACACTGTATAATAACACGTTTCACTAATCATAGTAATATCCTCTAGTGGAATCAAAAAGAAGTGTAGGTACAAAATAGGCAAAATAAGGTAAATAAATACAATAGACATGGTATAGAAGGATAAATCTCATAAATGAAACCATGTCTCAAATGAATAAAACTGTAAACACCTGATTTCTGAAATAATATAAAATATCTCGACATGAATCAATTGGACGCATTCAAAACACCCATCGGTGTCTTCTGTTACATAGTTATGCCCTTCGGCTTGAAGAACGTAAGTGCCACATATCAAAAAGTCATGTCAAAGATTTTTCAGGAGCACCCCCGAAAGACCGTTGAATGCTATGTGGACGATCTAGTTGTGAAGAACCGTAACAAGAATGATCACATCAAAGACTTGAAGACGATGTTTGACCTAATGCGGACTCATCAACTGAAGATGAATCCTACTAAATCTTTCCTCGGAATGTCTAGCGGCAATTTCCTTAGATTCGTTGTCACTACCAAGGGTATTCATATTAATCCCGATAAGGTGAAGGTAATTAATGAATTACAAACCCCGAGAAACCTTAAAGAACTCAGAGGGTTACAAGGACGGTTAGCATACATCCGTCGGTTTATTTCGAACCTTTCAGAAAAGTGTTAGCCATTCTCCAGACTCACAAAAAGGTGTATCATTCATATGGGATGATGCTTGTCAAAAAGCGTTTGATGATATCAAAGAATATCTCTCAAAACCCCCTATACTCGTTGCACCGAAATCAGGCAAACTGTTCTTAATTTATATCAAGGTGACGAGCCACTCGTTAAGTGCATTACTTGCACAAGACGATGACAACGGTCACGAATAGGCTATATATTACCTAAGCCGTACCCTAATGGGCGTCGAATCCCCGTATCCAATGATTGAGATGGAGTGTCTCGCCTTGGTGTTCACAATTCAAAAGATGCGGCATTACTTAGTTGGACAGACTGTTTATGTCATTTCTAATGTTAACTCAGTCCAAGTGTTTATGATGCAACCAGCTTTCATGAATTGGTGGTAAGCAAAATGGACCCTGCTTCTGTCCGAGTACGATCTGCACTTTAAACAACAGAAATCGATCAAAGGATAAGCTATTTAGGATCTTCTGCCAGCTAACCCAACTACGGATACTGCCGAAGTATACGATGATCTGCCAGATGAAACCCATGAAGCCAGCGCAACTTCCCATCAACAAGTGTGGCATTTGTACTTTGATAGCACTTAGAGAGCAACTAATGTAGCAAGTGCTCCTGTATGTTCTAATATCTCCTCCGGAGTCGGAGTTGTCTTAATTTCCTCGGGAAAACATGTGATGCCCCGAGCCTACTCACTGACCGAGTCGTGCTCAAATAACGTAGCCGAGTATAATGTGCTGCTTATTGGACTCAACTTTGTTAAAGAGCTGGGGGTCGAATACCTTGAAGCTTTCGGTGATTCTCAACTGGTAGTTAAACAAGTTCAAGGGGAGTATGAGGTTAAAAATCAGGATTTGATACCATACCATAAGATGGCTGTTGAGATGGCAGAATCTTTTGAAGAATTCTTCATCAAATATATTCCACGCTTACAGAACGCCTATGCGGATGCATTAGCAGCATTAGCAGTATCTCTGGCACAGCCTCCCGAAACAGAATAGTTCATTATGGTGAGAACTCACCAGCTCTTCGTACCAATCTATGATGTAGACGACAGAGAAGAGGATATTAAAGAAGTGCATTCAACCCAAGTTGAGTTCAAACCCAGAGACTGGCGTTTCCCTATCATAGACTACGTCCTACATGGAATTTTACCAGAAGACGTGAAGGAAAGAGACTCAATCCGATGGAGAGCACCGAGATTCTACTATAACATAGAGATTCGAACGCTACATTGTCGGGGATACAATGGTTTACTACTACGTTGCCTATTGACTAAAGAGGCAAAAGAAGTCCTTAAGGAGACGCACGAAGGGGTTTGTGGCGCACACCAACCTGGTCATAACTTTATGACCTCATCAGAAGGATTGGATATTTTTGGCCCACCATGATCAAAGACGCAGTCACATATGCCCGAAAGCGTCATGCATGTCAAGTGCATGCGAATTATATGCACTAACCTCCGGAGCATCTACACCCTTCGGCTACATCATGGCCTTTCGAAACTTGGGGAATGGACGTCATGGGTCCTATTTTTCCCCCATCGGTCAAAGATGACCGATTCATCCTGGCAATTACCGATTACTTCTCCAAATAGGCTGAAGCAATTCTGCTCAGAGAAGTTAAGACGAGCAACGTCGTGGCTTTTATCAAACACCAAATTATCTATCGGTATGGTGTCCCAAGACGAATCATACATGACAACGGTCCTCAGTTTGTCAGTAATGTTTTCATCAAATTTTATGAGAAGTTCAAAATTCAAGACGTCTCGTCGACAGTTTACAATCCCACATCAAACGGATTGGCTGAAGCCTTCAACAAGACTATCATAAAACTTTTGTCAAAACTCGTGAAGACTAATAAATGAGATTGGGACGATAAACTCGGCGAAGCTCTATGGGCCTGTCACACCACAGTTCACTCGCCTACTGGAGCAACCTCGTATTCTCTAGTGTACGGGTGTGAATCAGTTCTTCCATTGGAAATCCAAATTCCATCTATTCGGATCGCTCTTGCAACGGAGATGACCACTGAAGAACAACATCAGCAACGTCTCGAAGAACTAGAGATGCTTGATGAAAAGCCTTGGAAGCCCAACAATACATTGAATTCTATCAATCCAGAATTTCCCGAGCTTTTGACAAAAAGGTTCGACAACAGAGTTTCAAAAAAGGGCACTTGGTCTTAATTGTCCGACGACCAATGATCCTTAACTCCAAGAAGAAAGAAAAATTTGAACCTAAATGGGAAGGACCATTTGTGGTAGAGATAGTCTATTCGAATGGCGCATATCGCCTTATTACCAAGGAAGGCGCCCGACTTATGATGCCGATAAACGGGAAGTTTCTGAAAAAGTACTACCCTTAGTACATTCAGGATAACCCATGTATTTGGAAGTTCCCGGAAGAATACTACGTGTAGTATTCTTAGGGATAACCCATTTACTATAAAAATGATAAATAAGAAATCCACACTAGGACTCTGAATGTTTTCAAAGTTAGAACGTATCCTATTCTTGATATTGGATTCACCAACCTTCGTGAATACTTTTGCTGAGACGAGATTTGACTACTTTGATGAGTCAATCTTTCCTCACAAAGTCCCCCACTGATCAAATTATTTGACGGTGGGACCACACAAAATTTTTATCCGCTAATTTTCGATAATTTTCAAACTTGACATGTTAAGTCCTGAATACTTAACATCAAAATCTTCCAACGAGTGGCTAGTACAAATCGGCATTTTCACTGCTATTTGTATTACACTCCCACTGCTTTCTTAGTCAAACCTATAAAAGTTAGGGTCAAAACTAAAATCCCCTCTTGATTCTTTCCATGAACAAGAGGTCCACTTTCAATTTGAGCAATCAAACCTATAAAAGTTAGGATTACCTCCAATCCCACTTGGTCAAACCTGCATATAGTTAGGGCCAAGATCGGATTACTCCCTTCGATAAATGAGAGATTTCTACCTTTTCAATTTCTGCCAAACCTATAAAAGTTAGGGCCGAAAACAGAATTTCACCTCAATACATGAGAGATTTTTTTCTTGGATTTAGCAACCAATCCTATAAAAGTTAGGATTGCTTGAATCTTTATGATTCTCGGAGTGGAGATCCCACTCCTAGTTTCACCTTTCCGGATTCTGGGGGTGAAGATCCCACCTCGAGTTTCCTTTGCAACTGGAGATGGAATATAAAATTCTTCCTCTTCAGTTTTGGAAGATAGAATATAAAATTCTTTCTCTCCCGTTTTGGGTTCGTTTTTACCATAAACAAGACCTGGGGACAGAATATAAAATTCTTCCTCTCTAGCATCAGGGTTGTCTTTTACCCTAAGAAATGACACAATTCCTGACTTCAAATGCGTGCACTTCATACACTGGAGATTTTATCTCAATCCCTAATTAGAGATAAACCTACGTCTAACACACGTTGCAGTTTAGTCTTTCACCGATTGAAAAAAACACCAGAATCCAAGTTTGGGAACTTTTATCCCGAAGCCTAAGTATTGATAAGTCAACGCCTAACACGCGTTGCCGGGTAGTCTATTCCTATGAGAAAGATAAAGTCTACGTATTTAATATCGTAGCACTAAGAAGGTTAACTCTCTTAGCACAATGTTACATGCGGAACGGACTTAAACAATCCGTATGTAAGCCCGATTCAAACGGTAATCGGTAAAGGCACGTCAAGTCCGTTAATGGCTGAGGATTTACCAAAAATCCTGAGACTGCATCTGATACATGCAGCCAGATTAGTCTTTCACCGATTGGAAAAGACACCAGAATCTAAGTCTGGGGACTTTTATCTCGAAGCCTAAATAGGGATAAGTCAACGCCTAACACGCGTTGCCGGGTAGTTTATTCCTGTGAGAAAGATGAAGTCTACGTATTCAATATCATAGCACTAAGAGAGTTAACTCTTTTAGCATAACGTTACATGCGGAACGAACTTAAACAAATTGCATGCTAACCCGAATCAAATGGTAGTCGGTAATGACTCATCAAACCCGTTGATGGCTGAGGGTTTGCCAAAAATCCTATGAGAACCCCGCAAGGGATGAGTAAGTCTATATATTCAAAAATCATAGCACTAAGTCTAAAAGAATTCATTCTTTTAGCACAACGTCACATGCAAAAAGGATTTGAATAATCTGCATGCTAGCCTGATTCAAATAGTAATCGGTAAAGGCAAGCCAAATCCGTTAATGGCTTAGGGTTTGCCAAAAATCCTATAAATATTGTGGTTATTCATCCTAGATTGGATAATGATCATAATAAAGAGCCAAAAATCCTATAAATATTGTGGTTATTCATCCTAGATTGGATAATGATCATAATAAAGAGAAGAGTGGGCTAAGTAAAAGATTATATTGTGGTTATTCATCCTAGATTGGATAATGATCATAATAAAGAGAAGAGTGGGCTAAGTAAAAGATTATGTTTCATTAATAAAGTCAAAATGAAGAGACTATCACTCCGAGTACAATCCACGACTGAGGATCCGGTGTTCCGACATAGAAAGATCTTCAGCAAAACTCCGCTCGAGTTTAGCCTGCAACTCAGCTCGAATGGAATCTTCAGATGTATCTAGTGTCTTCGCGGCTGCGCTCCTTAACTTAGCCAACTTCTCTTTCGTAGGCTCCAGCTTCTCCAATGTCTGTCTTTGAGAGTCTTCAGCATTGGCTAAGTCATCCTCAAGAATAGCGTGAGATTCTTCGGCGTACTTCAAGGCCTTCTTAAGTTTAGTTATCTCCTTGTCGGCTGAAGCTAAAGAGCTAAGTAAATCAGCCTTAGTCTTGTCCTTCCTCAAGAGATTATCCCTCATCGGCATGACAGAGCTCTCCTGTAACTGAAGATCATGTCCAATGGATACTCTGGTGTCATGCCACTGCTTCAACTCCGATTCCAACTGAGTAGCAACAAAAGAGGAAACACCTCTAGCCTTTTGTTCCCCTAACTCTTGGTATTCGCACTCTAGTATGGCAAGATCTGCAACAAGGGAATCAGCTAGCTCAGGGTACCCCTCCTCTCTAATCATCATCATATGGTGGTCAAGTGATCGTCTGTACTGATCAAAACGGAACCCATGATGAACGATCCTCTTGACCATCTTACCTAAGAAGATAAGGAAACTCTCAAGATCTATCCGAAACATGTCTGTGCCCGGATCGGTATCAGATAGTAAAGCCATAATGCGCTCATATGGAGATGGTGAAAACCCTACAAATAATCATATGGAGAGGTAAGAAACCCTAGAATATTGTGGGGAAATTCAGAGTGAATTATGAGCTTACCAGTGCCAACAGAAGTTCCTTCAGTTTGACGTCTTGTACCAGGCTCCACCAATCTAGTCTCGATAGGCTCGGGAATGATAGCAGGCGCGATTGTCGATGATATATCGACTCCTCGAGGAGATTCTGCAATGCCCGTTGGGTTTGGGGAAGAGACACCACCTTCAGGCAAACTAGGGATGTTAGGAATCGTAGCCGTATCAGTCGTGATGGATGGTCCTATCGTTATAATTCTTTGTCAATTAAATAAAGATCTTGACAAATGAAAAGAATGACGATGGAGGGGATCATATGTGTACCTGCAGATGGACCACCCTCAGGAAAACTAGGGATGCCGGGAATCATAGCCGTATCAGTCCTAGTGGTTGGTCCTACAAATAGAATTCCCTATCAGTCAAATAGAGATTTTGACAAATAAAGAGAATTATAGCATCGGAGATTAGATGCATACCTACAGATGAAACACCCTCAACGAGTGGTCCTGCAGCCTCTCTGGTAGCCTGCTCTGCCAACATCTTAATGAGGAACCTAGTGTCGGATCCCGAGAAGCTCGGTGCTGAGACATACATGTGTTCACTAAATCCCCCAAGATCCATACCATGAAAAGTCTCGTCCTTAATCGGTCTCCCCAGCGCGATATCTACACGAGAGTTTAAGCGTTGGGTATATAAAAAGAAGCTAAAACTTCATGATGGAGAAGTACAGACTTACTTGTGGTAGTGGTAGGAGGCTCTTCTACTCCGATATTTGTGCCCGCATTCCTCAATTTGTCTAAAAGAGAATGAAGCGCGGAAGTGATTAAAGGGGGAATGAATTCCGAATTGCCTAACTCCTTTAACTGCCACTCGAATGGTGTATTATCGATGTTAGATATACCTGGGCATAAAATATTCGGCTCAACGGTATTATCCTGGTTAGCATTTCTATTTGCTCCAACATACGTAGGCTCATCACGAATGGCATCGTACATTTGTTGCACAAAACTCGAGCTAGTCGAATGGCCAAGATCGGGGAATACAGAGTCGTGCGGAAGTTCACCTCCGCCATGGCTTCCTAAAACACAGAACATGATTAAACTCAAGGAATCCAGAAGAGCGCCATTTTAAAGTCATGAAAATAAGGGAACATTACCTTCCTCTCCACCAGTAGTTACAGTACCTCATAACTCTGCTTTGTGAGCACGCTGACCAATATGCGACTTATGAGCGGTCTTCTTCCGCTTTGGGGGACAAACCTCTACAGGACCAACAGGTCGCTCATGCGTAGATTTAGTACGCATCTCAACCTGTGCAGAAGCCTCGGCGCTGGATCGTGATCTCGTATAACGGAAAATAAGAGGCTCATGCTCGTCAATCATCCTATCTGGAGTGATAAGAGTCATCTTGTTAGGATAAGTGAATAAAACATTTCGTTCCGGCTTTGGAGGAGCTGGTCAAGATCTAGAGAGTTGAGACCAACGAAGAAATGCCAGATCCATTAATTCCGAAAAGAAAGAGTCTGATAGACCTGTCTCGGATTCTTCCTTGTCAACTCCAATGTCGGTATCCGTATCCCTAAATTCTTCTTCAGAAGTCTCATCCTCATCGTCAATAGGAAGGAGCTCCTCATCATCCTCCATATGGTCTTTGCTTGAACGGGAGGGTTTGACAAGTTTCTTCCCTCGTTTCTTCGAAAGCCCAGCCTTACGCGCAGCTTTAATGGTAGTATGAACCAAGTGCTCAGCCTCCAACTTCGAGAGGCTCTTCACATCTTGAAGCTCGTTGGTAGAAAGGAGCCATTTACAGCTGAGAAAGGTAAGTAAGAGTTTGTGTTTGGATGAAGGGAGAACGAAATAGGTGCTGGTACAACCCGTCATAGTCCATAGCCATGCTCGGGCGCAGTTAATAAGACCTCCTTCAGTCCTCAGGCCTCGGTTCGGGTTCCCAACATATAGTTGGTCATAACCAAATTGACAAAGAGAAACGGTAAGGAAGATAAGGCTCTATGTGGCAATGACCCTTCACCCGAAGTACGAGGCATCCAGCGTGAATGTTCACCAACCAACGGAAGCAACCAACATCAAGAGAGGTCCGCCCGGCCCCCGATTTCTCCTCGTCAATCATACGTCGTCAAAGCGGCCCGAGAAGCGAGGAAAACACCTGAAGAACTCCCAGCTCCTACGAACTTGAATCTCTCACTGTACATCAGTGAAGTTCTTCGCATACCATTTGCTCCCCTCTAACAACTGTAGAAAAGGGACGGAGGCATCGGTAGTACTAGGCGCCGACATCAAATCAGGACGGTGAAGGACGAGCCATGCCATCAAGTATGTATACGGAAGCTCAACCTTTACGGAGAGAATCTCGGTCGACTGTTCAGAACCCACATGTGTAAAACCATCAACCAAATACCTAAGCCCACAATGAATGCCGACAACCATCATCGGAAGCAGAGAAAGATCCTTCCCGTGAGCTAACTGAATGGCGGGGAGGAGGACCTCAATAGGCAAGGCATCAAAGAACTGATATGGAACGACGCACTTCTTCAACCAGAGGGCGAGATAGCCCACCAGGAGGGTCTTAGGCTGAATAGGCTTCCGTGCATGGCAAAGCAACGTCCGAGATTTAGTCCCCGCTGGAAAGGAACCCTCAACACTAGCAGTAGTAAATGAACAAGCGTCGGCCCTATCAATTAAGTCATTAATGGAAGAAGGTGTCAAAGGGGCCAACTCACAAATGGTCTCGCCCGAACTGCTCTCCAAATGCTAAAATAAATAATCAGCAAACTGCTTTAAGCTGACCTGCTTCTTCTTCTTCGACAGAGGACTCATACTGACCAGGGATGTATAATAATAACACGTAAGGTCCCAGAGCGTGTCATACATGTCGGAGGAATCTCTCTTCCGCTGTCCCAACTGCAAGTTAGAGGGAAAATACTCTTGATATGGGCAATCTCCCATTGAAAGACCAGAAACATTGTGCATCTCATGGAGAGCTAACCCCAACTCCCCACTGCAAGTCAAAAAAGTGTTACTATCAGGGTTATAAAACTCCAGTAATGCCAAGAAATAACAGCTGCTGATCGGGAGTCCGTACATAGTGGCTCGTATAGGTGCAAACAATCCGCTGCGCTTCAGCTCACTCTCCCAACGTCCCAAGACGTAACCAGTCATACGAGTCCACCACTTCTTAGGCGGCGAGGACGACCAACCAAAACATTTGAATTCCTTCGGGGGTAACCTCCTCCCAAGCCTAGCCAGACGATTCCTCACAGTATGGGCGGTTACCGACACCTCGTCCGGTGGCACCGTATCAAGTCCCAGAATCCCCGGTCGAAGGCCGCAAATATGATTATACCCATCAGAACCGAGGGTCTTATAATGGGAAATAAACCCACAATGAACTCGGTCATGGTCATCTGTAAGATTCTAGGACATCTGTCGCCGTACAGCCTGCGTCTCCAAATGAGCAAGAGAATGCTGACGGGGAATGGAAGGAATGTATAAAAGGCTTCCACCAGCATCATTCAACCAATGTTCGTCATCAAGAGCCAACTGAGCCGAATCCTCAGCATGGTCCCCGTATAAATAATCCGGATTCTCTAAAGCTTGGGTAGAAATAGAATCTTCAACGAAGGCAGCATCGATAATCAGCTGGCATAATGTACGGCGGCCCCCGTCTCGTATCAATCGATGCACCTCTTCGGGACGACTCTCGTTTAACTGAGGGGTCTGATCAACAGCCTGCCTGTCAACATTAATAGTGAATGTCTCCTGGTTGCAACTAGTCGTAGCATGAGGTGGAAAACCTTCTGCAGGGAACTCAACTGCGGCAACACAAACATGGAGTCAGAAAATTATTCATAAATTATACAAGGGTTGAATTCATCTCACAAGCTAGCAAGATAGAGTCGTTCATTGGGTGATTGGCGAGACGATTTCAAGTGTCCTACACAGGAAGGGCAGTATGTATCATCACGTAAACAACGTGGTAATGTACCCCGACCCACACAATGTAATACAACACGAAATCGCCCCAACATGCCGGAAGACATGAATTAGCCAAGCAAAACACATCTTTTGAAACCTCAATCCCCGCGAAGTAGGACGTCGGTTCTTCCCGAATGAACCGCAAAAGGGCCAAACGAGGGCATGATAGAACCCGAAATCATCCTGAAACCTCAATCCTCGCGAAGGAGGACGTCAGTTCTTCCCGAATGACCCGCGAAGGGGCCAAACAAGAGCATAATAGAACCCGAAATCATTCTGAAACCTCAATCCCCTCAAAGGAGGACGTCGGTTCTTCCCGAATGACCCGTGAAGGAGGACGTCGGTTCTTCCCAAATGAGTCAAACGAGGATACAGAAAGTATAAAAGCTCACCCCCATAAGAAGATGCTACGGGAGCCTACCTCTCACTATGCTGAGAAGATGAGCGACTCCTATGAAATCGTGGTCGACACGGAGACATGGTTAACCTGCAACGAAAACCAACGGATTAGGTACAATCATAAATCTAAGAACCCAAAAATTAAAAGGGAAATTATGAACTTTGACTAAAATCCTATAAATAAAATGGGGTTTTGTAGTTGAAGTCCAATTAAACCTACGAGCTCTATGTATGCAAACAATGGGTTCAAATCGCATTCAAATCCTTCATGACCAACTTTGGGGTGAAATATCCAAAATACCCCTCATTTTCGAGGCTCAAAGTTAGTCATGAACACCAACAATTTCGGCCCAATTTGCATATACACCTCTCAAACTTTTTATCATGGGTATGTAGTCCAAACTCTTAAAATTTCAGCCCTAAAATTTTAGCCCTTTTGTAAATAAACCCCTCTACAATATTCGGTTGCTTTTTTCAAATAAAACCCTCAAACAATTTTGGTCTTTTTACATAAAGCACCAATCAAAATTTCGGCCAAATGGGCATGAAATTTCAGCCCCAAAAATTTCACTCCTTTGCAATAACACCCCATCAAAATTTCACTCCTTTGCAATAACACCCCATCAAAATTTCGGCCAACTTTTGCAAATAAACCCTCCATCAAAATTTTGGCCAACTTTTGCACATAAGCCCCTCAAAATTTTAGCCATTATCAAAACCCATCATCAAGATTCAATCTTTTTTTTCACAAAACCTAACTCATGAAAGCAAAAAGCTACAATCTTTGCATTACATACCCACACTACAAGAGTAAAGATTCAACCTTTACATCCAAACCATAAACTTTTGGATCAAAATCAAGTGTGCAATATAGAGGGGATGAAGAAAAGAGCTTACCCAAACCAAGAAGCTTGAAAACCCAATTCAAAAGTCCAAGTCTTGACTTTGAGGACGCAAAAAAAAACTAGCTTTGAGAGGAGATAATTTTCGGCCAATAAGGAGAATAAATTCCGAATTTCCTTTGAAGGGTTGAGGGGTTTTAAAGGCAAGAGTTTTAATGGGTTAAGAGTTCTTGAAGAAAAGAAATAATGGATTCTGGTAAGAGGAGGAAGATGGAGGAGTTTTAGGGGGGGAAAGGATTCTAATTTGAAATTTTGGGTGAGGGGAAAGTAAGAATACACAAGAGAAAAAAAAAGAGGAGACAATATAGGGTGTCTCGCCCTTGGCCGGGCCCCAGGTGCTTTTCATGACCGTATTTCACCCGTTTTTGTCGGTCATTGGTTGTTCGGATGAAAATCAACACAAATCAACGCCAATCAACGCGTTACGATAAAAAGTCAACGCCGGGCGATCCGAACCCTAAGGTCAACATCGGTCAACGCGTAACCCTAGGTCAACGCCAGTCAACGTGATGCGATGAAAAGTTAACGCTGGTCAACGTGTAACCCTAGGTCAACACGTAACCCTAGGTTAACGCCAGTCAACGCGTTACGATGAAATGTCAATGTCAGATGATCCGAAACCCTAAGGTCAACGCCAGTCAACGCGTTGCGATGAAAAGTCAACGTTGGGCAATCCGAAACCCTAAGGTCAACACCGGTTAACGCGTAACCCTAGGTCAACGCCAGCCAATGCGTTGTGATGAAAAGTCAACACCGGGCGATCCGAAACCCTAGGGTCAACGCCGGTGAACGCGTAACCCTAGGTCAACGTCAGGCAACGTGTTGCGATGAAAAGTCAATGTCAGGCGATCTGAAACCCTAAGGTCAATGACGGTTAACGCGTAACCCCAGGTCAACGCTAGTCAACATGTTGTGATGAAAAGTCAACGCTAAGCGATCCGAAACCCTAAGGTCAACACCGATTAACGTGTAACCCTAGGTCAAAACCAGTCAACGCGTTGCGATGAAAAGTCAATGTCGGACGATCTGAATTCCTAAGGTCAATGCCGGTAAATGCGTTACCCTAGGTCAACGCCAGTCAACGCGTTACGATGAAAAGTCAACGCCGGGCGATCCGAAACCCTAAGGTCAACGTCGGTAAACGCGTAACCCTAGGTCAACGCTAGTCAACGCGTTGCGATGAAAAGCAAACACCGAGCGATCCGAAACCCTAAGATCAACGCCGGTCAACGCGTAATCCTAGGTCAACGCCAGTCAACGTGTTGCGATGAAAAGTCAACGCCGGACGATCGGAAACCCTAAAGTCAATGCTGTTCAACGCTTAGCCCTAAGTCAATATATTGTGACAGAGATAGTCAGTTCTAAGTCAACTCGATGACACGAGCCAAAATCAACTCACCAGTTTTTTATTCGAGACTTTGACGACGGCCAGACGATAAACGCAGTGCCGGAAGAATTTTAGCTATTTGTTAAATATTGAATAGACTAAAAATCAAAGGAGTCAAGAGTCAGAGTTAACTACAGGTTCTTTTACACCGACTGAAGGTTGGACCGATCACATCCAAAGTATTTCAGACTCCTCTATAAAAGAAACGAGACTGAAACACTTAGGAGGGGGTATTTGTCGGCGTCAAAAATTACCTATGAGTCCCTGCACGTGACTCGAGATAGAGAGAAAATGATGAATGTTACTATTCGAGTCAATGAAGCTCATTTGATGACAACAAGCGCATGAATTGAGTCGACGAACCATGCGAGGCAACGGAACTTCGGAATAACGGAAACACGAATGGATCGGGAGCTCCGCGTCACTTACGAAAGACGAAGCGTCCCTCGTGTCCTATCTACTCCAAATATGATTCAATCATGGGAGCTTGTAGATCTCCTTGTTGGCTTTCTGATGCATCTTGAATCGCACGATTCTGAGTTAGGACAATGACGATACGGTAAAAACGGACAGAATGAGCCAAACCAAACTCAGGCCAAAGCTAACACCCATAGGTGTCTCGGCCTAAGCTTGGCCGAGACACCAAGAGGTGTCTTGGCTGAAGCTTGGCACCAAGAGGTGTCTCGGCCAAGGCTTGGCCGAGACACCTACGGGTGCCCGCAGCCCTAAAAATCTGTTTTTGGCTGTTTTGAGCCGTTTTTCAACCATTAACCACCTGAATTTCTTCCAACTGATCTGAACCTATCCTAAAACATGATAAAGTGGTTACAACTGAGGATAAAAACAAATCATTCGTTCTTATCTGAAAACAAGGCTCCTGAAGCCTATAAATACAGCCCTAGGGCCTTCATTTTTTCGGATCTGGAATTCTCGAGCGTTGGCGAAGCCCTGCTGAACTGAAGACTGAAGAAGCATGAATTTTAGAAGAGAGGTGGAGATCGGATCATGTTCGTCAGCATAAAAAAGAGGAGCTCGTCAGATCTACACTTCCAGGTCCTTTGCCTCGAGATTGCCCCGTTGCGGTGATCTTGAGAAGAGTGATTATCTCGCTGTTGCCGAGATAATTGTTTCGGTTTTCTGATTCCTTCGCGAATCAACAAAGCTTCGGATCTGATCTAATCGTTTGGTGTTCCACGAATATCAACATCTCCGTCACAAGCAAAGATCATACGCAAGCAGCGGGCGATAAACACCCGTTGCGCTGTTTGACGAGAGTTGTATTTTTTTTTGTTTTCATTGTGTAAGGGTCTTATAAAAAGACTAACTTTTTATTTTCATTGTAATGTTTGAAGTTGTAATGTTTGAAGTTGTAATGAACACAGCAATGAATACATCAACTTTCTATCCAAACAGAAGGTCATACAACTAGATGGAATTAATACTTAAAAATCTACAAAAAAAGACGTAGTACGTTAAGCGAAAAAATCCTAGCAAGAGACGTAGTACGCCTGGCAATCCGAAACCCTAAGATCAATGCCAGTCAGCGTGTTGCGATAAAAATTCAACGTCGAGGGATCTGAAACCCTAGGGGCAATGTCGGTCAGCGCGTAACCCTAGGTCAACGTTAGTCAACGCGTTGCGATGAAAAGTCAACGTCGGGCGATCCGAAACACTAAGGTCAATGCCAGTCAACGCGTTACGATGAAAAATTAACGTCGGGTGATCCAAAACCCTAAGGTTAATGCCAGTCAATGCGTAACCCTAGGTCAATGCCAGTCAACATGTTGTGATGAAAAGTCAACGCCAGGCAATCCGAAACCCTAAGGTTAACGCCGATCAACGTGTAACCCTAGGTCAACGGCAGTCAACGCATTATGATAAAAAGTTAACGTCGGGTGATCTAAAACCCTAAGGTCAATGCCGGTCAACGCGTAACCCAAGGCTAACGTCAGTCAACGCGTTGTGATTAAAAGTCAACGCCGGGCGATTCGAAACCCTAAGATCAACACCGGTCAACGCGTAACCCTAGTCAATGCTAGTCAATGCGTTGCGATGAAAAGCCAACACCGGGTGATCCAAAACCCTAAGGTCAATGCCGGTCAACACGTAACCCTAGGTCAACGCCAGTTAACGCGTTGTAATTAAAAGTCAATGTCGGACGATCCAAAACCCTAAAGTCAATGATGTTCAACACGTAGCCCTAAGTCAATATATTATGACAGATATAGTCAGTTCTAAGTCAACTCAATGACACGAGCCAAAATCAACTCACCAGTTTTTGATTCGAGACTTCGACGACGGCCAGACGATAAACGCGATGCCGGAAGAATTTTAGCTATTCGTTAAATATTGAATAGACTAAAAATCAAAGGAGTCAAGGGTCAGAGTTAACTACAGGTCCTTTTACACCGACTGAAGGTTGGACCGATCACATCCAAAGTATTTTAGACTCCTCTATAAAAGAAACGAGACTGAAACATTTTGGAGGGGGTATCTGTAGGCGTCAAAAATTGCCTATGAGTCCCTGAACACGACTCGAGATAGAGAGAAGATGATGAATGTCACTATCCGAGTCACAGAAGCTCATTTGACGATGACAAGCGCATGAAGTGAGTCGACGAACCATGCGAGGCAACGAAACTTCGGAATAACAGAAACACGAATAGATCGGGAGCTCCGCGTCACAAACGAAAGATGAAGCGTCCCTCGTGTTCCATCTACTCCACATATGATTCAATCATGGGAGCTTGTAGATCTCCTTGTTGGCTTTTTGATGCATCTTGAATCGCATGATTCCGAGTTCGGACAATGACGATATAGTGAAAACAGGCAGAACGAGCCAAACCAAACTCAGGACAAAGCTAAGACACCCATAGGTGTCTTGGCCGAAGCTTGGCCGAGACACCCAAAGGTGTCCGTAGTCCCGCGAGACACCAAGAGGTGTCTCGGCCAAGGCTTAGCTGAGACACCAAGAGGTGTCTCGGCTAAACTTTGGCCAAGACAATTCTTGGTGTCTCGGCCAAGGCTTGGCCGAAACACCCAAAGGTGTCCGTAGTCCCGAAAATTTATTTTTGGCTGTTTTGAGCCATTTTTCGATCATTAACCACCTGAATTTCTTCCAACTGATCTGAACCTATCCTAGAATGTGATAAAGTGGTTACAACTGAGGATAAGTGTTAGACCCTAGAGGGGGGGTGATTAGGGTCTTATGCTAATCTAATCCGATTTAAATGCCAATTAAAATTAATTAATACGTTATCCTAGCAAGTATGAAATACAATAATATTTGTAAGCTAGGATAAGCAATGTGAACAATAAGATATATCCTATATGATGAAATATATATGCAAGGATATATAAACTAACACAAGGGTAAACAATATGAACTAGATAGTGGATCATATAAATGATGAGCTAATGACAATGGCGATATAAGATATGAACATAAATATGAATGAACGCCAAAGCACACTCAAACAAGCAATATGATCACGGAGTTCGGACCTTCCGTCCTACGTCTCCGCTCCCCACTCCCGGGGAGAAATCCACTAACACAATCCGGTTTGGAAGCCGGAACTTCTTCTACACACTCGGTTTTCTAGCTAACCGAAAACTCTACAACTCACACTCTTGCAATCACACTCTACACCCACTAAGTGTTGGACCTAGCCGTGTCTCCCTCAAGTGCTCGGTTACAACCTCTCCCTAGGCACGTCAACCGACGCCACTCCTCTTGGGACGATCCCCGACTCTCACCACACACTCCTCACTCGGTGTACAAGTGTATTACAAAGTGATTCTCACAATAAGCACAAATATGACAAATGATTGTTCTCAAAACAAGGTGAGAACTCAATTAAGCTCACTCTCAATGTCACAAACCCACAACCCTAAATTATACTATGAATGTAAATACAATAAGCTCAATAGGTTGTGTGTGAACAAAGAGATATAAATCAAAACTAAACTCAATGTAGTTCTAGCTTAATAACAATGATAATCAAATATATAAAAAAGCTAGAAATAGAGTTTAGAAAACTTCTCAATATATCAAGAGTTGGAGGGAGAATAGTTGAATGCCCAAACACCAATAGATGATCTCCTCAAGCTCTTGTAGAATTGAATCACAAAAACAAACTCTCAATTTGCTTAAAAGCTTTTTAAACACACTTAAACCAAACTAAAACCCTTGTTAAAAACTTTATTAAACTTGATTAAAAACTCTCTTAGTTAACTTGAAAAGACATCAGCAATGGGGTATATATACCCACTAGAAATCTCAGCAAAAATTGGTTAGCTTGAGAGTTGAAGACAATGGGGTATTTATACCCTCTCACAACTCAGCCAAGAAACCAGAGCAAAAGACAAAACAGCCCCAAGGCAACGGTCAAAAAACTAGCCGTTGGAAGCTGAAGGAACACTCGTCGGTCGACCGGAAAATTCGTCGGTCGACCGAAAATTTTCATCGGTTGACCGGACCGGTCGACCAACAGCTTTCTGTCGCTCAGTGAACTTTTGACCTTAGGTTCGGTCGACCGGTGCGGTCGACCGAAAACGGATATGACACAAAACTGAAAACTGTTTTTCTGATTTTAAAACGCTGTTTAAAAATATCAAATAAATTCCAAAAAATGTAAAACTTTGGGGAATGATTGTAGACATGATAATAAACATGCTACAACAACTGGTTTCGAAAAAGAACTTCCCAAATGAAAAATATCATCATTTTACAAAATAGTCCAAAACATGAAAATATGAGATACTTGAATTTTGATGTTTTGACATAAACCAACTTTTGAATGAAACAAAATAGTATTTTCCAATTATTCATTTGTTTCATATATAAACTCGAAAATTATTAAACCAAAAACATATATGTATATATATATAACTGTATATATACAAAACCAAAACCAAAGCGTGTATGTGTGTGTATGATTGAGCTTAAAGTACTAACACACATAATATAGAACCTAAAACTACATTACCCAAGCAATCTTGATCTTCAATTAAGCTTGACTTGGTAATCTTGCGGATGAAGCTTGAACTTGGATCTTTAACTTGAATTGTATGTAGCTTCACTCCACAAATCCGCCATCCTCCATTGGATATCATCGTTGAAGCTCTATTCCATCCATCCTCCAACAACGTTGTTTGTCTACAAAACATAGGAATGCACAAACACTAGACAAACAACATTAGTAATAAATTGTTTGTTAAACATCATCAAAACAAGAAGGCCAACAATCTCCCCCTTTTTGATGATGACAAACAATTTACAAAAAAGAATATATGCATGAAGGAAATGAACATATACAAGATAATAACTCACATGCATATAAACATGCTGAACTGAAGACTGAAGGAGTACGAATTTTAGAACAGAGGAGGAGATCGGATCGAGTTCGTCGCCTTAAAGAAGAGGAGCTCGTCAGATCTACACTTCTCGGTCCTTTGCCTTGAGATTGCCCCGTTGTGGTGATCTCAAGAAGAGTGATTATCTCGCTGTTGCCGAGATAATTGCTTTGCCTTTCTGATTCCTTCTTGAATCAACGAAGCTCTGGATCTGATCTAATCATTGGTGGTCCATGGATATCAACATCTCTGTCATAAGCCAAGATCCCACGCAAGCAGGGGGCGATAAACACCCATTGCGCTGTTTGACGAGAGTTGTACTTTTTTTGTTTTCAATGTGTAAGGGTCTTATAAAAAGACTAACTTTTTGTTTTCATTAAAACGTTTGAAGTTGTAATGAACACAGCAATGAATACATCCACTTTCTCCCCAAACACAAGTCATACAATTAGATGGAATTAATACTTAAAATCTACAAAAAAAGACGTAGTACGTCGAGCGAAATAATCCAAACAAGAGACGTAGTACGCCTGGCAATCCAAAACCTTAAGGTCAACGTCGTTCAACGCGTAACCCTAGGTCAATGTCAATCAATGCGTTGTGATGAAAAGTCAACACCAGGCGATCTGAAACCCTAGGGTTAATACCGGTCAACGCGTAACCCTAGGTCAACACCAGTCAACGCGTTGTGATGAAAAGTCAACGTCGGTGATCCGAAACCCTAAGGTTAACACTATCAATGCGTTATGATGAAAAGTCAACGTCAGGCGATCCGAAACCCTTTGGTCAACGTCGATCAACGGGTAACCTTAGGTCAACGCCAGTCAACACGCTGTGATAAAAACTCAACGCCAGGCGATCTGAAACCCTAAGGTTTACGTCGGTCAACATGTAACCCTAGGTCAGCGCCAGTCAACGCGTTGCGATGAAAAGTCAATATCGGGAGATCCGAAACCTTAAGGTCAATGCCGGTCAACACGTAACCCTAGATCAACGCCACTCAATGCGTTGCGATGAAAAGTCAATGTCAGGTGATCTAAAACCCTAAGGTTAATGTCGATCAACGTGTAACCCTAGGTCAATGCCAGTCAACGCGCTGTAATGAAAAACGAACACCGGGCGATCCAAAACCCTATGGTCAATGCCGGTCAACGCGTAACCCTAGGTCAACACCAGTCAACGTGTTGTAATGAAAAGTCAACGTCGGACGATCCGAAACCCTAAAGTCAATGATGTTCAACGCGTAGCCCTAAGTCAATATATTATGATAGATATAGTCAGTTCTAAGTCAACTCAATGACACGAGCCAAAATCAACTCACCAGTTTTTGATTCGAGACTTCGATGACGGCCAGACGATAAACACGATGCCGGAAGAATTTTAGCTATTCGTTAAATATTGAATAGACTAAAAATCAAAGGAGTCAAGGGTCAGAGTTAACTACAGGTCCTTTTACACCGACTGAAGGTTGGACCGATCACATCCAAAGTATTTTAGACTCCTCTATAAAAGAAACGAGACTGAAACATTTTGGAGGGGGTATCTGTAGGCGTCAAAAATTGCCTATGAGTCCCTGAACACGACTCGAGATAGAGAGAAGATGATGAATGTCACTATCCGAGTCACAGAAGCTCATTTGACGATGACAAGTGCATGAAGTGAGTCGACGAACCATGCGAGGCAACGAAACTTCGGAATAACAGAAACACGAATAGATCGGGAGCTCCGTGTCACTTACGAAAGACGAAGTGTCCCTCGTGTCCCATCTACTCTACATATGATTCAATCATAGGAGCTTGTAGCTCTCCTCT
Organism: Asparagus officinalis; assembly: GCF_001876935.1. NCBI lineage: Eukaryota > Viridiplantae > Streptophyta > Magnoliopsida > Asparagales > Asparagaceae > Asparagus > Asparagus officinalis. The sequence goes on along the minus strand of NC_033803.1, from coordinate 51,824,539 downwards.
ATGGCTTTCCAATGCATCTTGAATCGCACGATTCCGAGTTCGGTCAATGACGATACGGTGAAAACGGACAGAATGAGCCAAACTAAATTCAGGCCAAAGCTAAGATACCCATAGGTGTCTCGGCCGAAGCTTGGCCGAGACAGCAAGAGGTGTCTCGTCTAAGGCTTAGCCAAGACACCAAGAGGTGTCTCGGCCAAGCTTTGGCTGAGACACTTCTTGGTTTCTCGGCCAAGGCTTGACCAAGATAACCACGGGTGTCCGTAGCCTCGAAAATCTGTTTTTGGCTGTTTTGAGCCGTTTTTCGACCATTAACCACCTGAATTTCTTCCAACTGATCTGAACCTATCTTAGAACGTGATAAAGTGGTTACAACTGAGGATAAGAGCAAATCATTCATTCTTATCCGAAAATAGGGCTCCTGAAGCCTATAAATGCAGCCCTAGGGCCTTTATTTTTTCGAATCTGGAATTCTCGAGCGTTTACGAAGCCCTGTTGAACTGAAGACTGAAGGAGGATGAATTTTAGAAGAGAGGAGGAGATCCGATCGAGTTCGTCGATATAAAGAAGAGGAGCTTGTCAGATCTACACTTCTCGGTCCTTTACCTTGAGATTGCCCCGTTGTGGTGATCTCGAGAAGAATGATTATCTCGCTATTGCCGAGATAATTGCTTCGGCTTCCTGATTCCTTTGCGAATCAACAAAGCTTCGGATCTGATCTAATCGTTTGGTGGTCCACGGATATCAACATCCCCGTCACAAGTCAAGATCCCACGCAAGAAGCGGGCGATAAACACCCGTTGCAACTAGATGGAATTAATACTTTCATTGTGTAAGGGTCTTATAAAAAGACTAACTTTTTATTTTCATTGTAACATTTGATGTTTTAATGAACACAACAATGAATACATCAACTTTCTCCCCAAACACAAGGTCATACAACTAGATGGAATTAATACTTAAAAATCTACAACAAAAGACGTAGTACGTCGAGCGAAATAATCCAAATAATGAAACCCTCATGTATATACCATATGTCTCATATTGTAGGTAATTAAATATTAACCCTAATCTATGTATAAAAAGAAATACAACTAGCTTACATCTCACAAGAATCCATAAACATTCAAATAACAAGGTCATGTAGCTAACCATCCTATAACATGTCACTGGTCCACCTCTCACATAGAGTAGAAGCTCATATTCTCGGATAACCGGTTGTTCACAAAATCATCGACGCGCAACGTTTCACTACCCCCCTCAGACCCACCCTAGTGCTATACAGGAATTTCACTGGTGCGAGCCTGGAAAATAATCAACAATCACAATATCACTGCTCCTCAGACCCACCCCAGCGCTACACAGGAATATTGCTGGTGCGAGCCTGAAAATAATCAACAATCACAATATCACTGCACCTCAGACCCACCCCAGCGCTACACATGAATATCGCTGGTCCGAGCCTGGAAATAATCAACAATCACATCTGATCACCTGAACCAAGAATTCTCCTTCCTAACTCTTCTCGCTTTTCTAAATCAACACAACACATGTCTCTAGGTCACGCAAGGCCACTACGATCATAACTACTAACGGTTCTTAAGCACAACATGGACAATACATAGCATACCACGTAATTAAAATAAGAATCATGGAATCGACTATTGTTTTGCACATAAAATGTCGCGGCCTACAACTACCAATACAAAATCATAAATTACTTAAAATCCAAAATAAATAATTCTCTTTGCAAATAAATTCCTTTAAATCATTATAATTATCTAAAAATTGATTCTTTTGTCGAATTAAATTCTGTTAATTTATTATAATTTTCCTAAAATGATTTCATTGCCAAATAATTTATTTTAAAATTATTTTCTTAATAATTCAAATGATCTTTTTACAAATCAAATTCCTTAAATATTCTTTAGCATCATTCAACGACAAATCCATGCATGTAATCACAAAATTCACATTCCAATTAATCAATGCACGTACTTAATGAACAATATATCTAAAAAGTAAAGACGAGTCAAAGAATATCGGGATCTTGCCTCGGGGTTCGTCGAACGAATCTACGCTGACGGTGCTGTCGGATATGGCGCGAGGAGTGCGGCGTCCGACGGCGAATGGGGGCGGTGCTATCGCTATGAAGCGGTGTAAATGGGCTTTGGCGATCGGGCGCGAAGCATCGGTGAGGGCTGGAGGTTGCGCGATTCGCGGAGGTTGGGGGGGGGTGCTTATTATCTGGTCGCGGATCTAGTGTCGTAGGATGCTGTCAACGACCGAGTGATAGGAGAGAGCGAGCCGATCGGAGGGCTGTTTTTTCTACTGGGAGCTAGGTTGAGAAGCGCTAAGCTAGGATTGGCAGAGCTCGGGCGCGCAAGGGATCCATGGAGAGGGTCAGAGGTTAAGGCAGAACGCCGAGCTTTGAGGCGCGTGAGAAGGATGTCTGCAACGTGTGGTGATGGTGAAGGATCTCGCCTTGCGCCTGCTTGTGTTCTAGTGGTCCAGGCGAGGGCCAGAAAGGAGATGAAGAGAGAGAGAGGGTACATGGATCTGGTAGGGAGCGGGCTTCAAACGCAGAGAGATGGTCGGAGGCGCGTAGGCGGCGAGACGGTGGAAATAGAGGGTACTGATCGCGGAGGCTGTAACGACAGAATGCGTCTGCGTGTACCAAGGTGGAGTAATCTGGGACTCGGCCGGTGTAAGGAGATGGCTGCTGGCGTCGCGTAGCACAGCGAGAGGCGGAGCGGCATGTGGGTCAGGCAGGGGCAGTCGAGCGTGACGGGTGAAGCGACGTGCTGGCCTATCGAGGGAAGAAGCGACGGGTGGGGCGGCGTGAAGACGAAGAAAGAGAGTGAGAGAGATCACTAAAACGTGTTAAGTATTATAAATATATATATAATTATATATGATATATAGTATATATATATATATATTATATATAGCTAATTAGGCGTTTAGAAAAAAAATAATTAAAAATAATAATAATAAAAAATAAATTAAATAATTATGTAAAAATTATCTACACATTAAAACATATCAGTTGTAGTAATACAATCGATAATACGAAACGGAAGAAATAATACTATAAATTGTACAATTAAACAAGAAAAAGTAATAAAACATATAATTACTTATTTTAAAAATCAATTAATTATGGAATAATTATCTACACGATAAAACGTACCAGTTATACTCATACGACTGATAATATGCAACAAAATAAATAATACAACAAATTATACTAATAATATGTAATTAATAATACAACGTATTATACGAAATAATATGTAATAATAATAATAATACAACATGTTATTTAAAAATAATACGTAATAGTATTAATAATACAACAGATTAATTTCACAAATTTTTACTACACTAAACTAATTTATCAATATCAAAACCATTAAAATAAATGTAAAACTTGGACTTTTTAAATCGTAGAAAATTCTAAAAAATCGAACAAAATACAAATACCATTTCAAAAATAATATTTAAATATTTTAAAATATCAAAAAATTATTTTAACTAGTATTAAAATTCACGGTCATTACAGATTTAACATACGAGAAGCAACCTGTAGCGATTTTGGACCGAAGGGAGAAAACCCTCTCGTGTGATGTGGCGCCCAGATTCTCCTGGAGAGTCTGTTAAACCCTAGAGGGGGGTGATTAAGGTCTTATGCTAATCTAATCCGATTTTATGCCAATTTAAACTAATTAACAAGTTATCCTAGCAAGTATGAAATACGACAAGATATGTGAGCTAGGATAAGTGATATACACAAGGATAAACAAAATAAACAAGATAGTGGAAGATATAAATAATGAGCAATGGACAATGGCGATAAGAAATATAAACAAAAGAGTAAGTGCGCCAAAGCAAACTCAAACACACGATATGATCACGGAGTTCGGACCTTCCATCCTACATCTCCGCTCCCCACACCCGGGGAGAAATCCACTATCACTACCGGGTTTTCTGCGCTTATCCAAATAACATTTACACCACACAATATCAGTTTTCAACGCTCACCGATCAACGTTCACAATCTCACAATGTAACTACACTCTACACCCTCTAAGTGTTGGCCTCTAGCCTGTGTCCTTCCTTAAGTGATCGAATACAACATCTCCCTAGGTTCGTCAACCGATGCCACTCCTCTTGGAAGAGACCCCGTCTCTCACCACACACTCCTCTCAGTGTACTAGTGTAAATCAAAGTGAATCCTCACAAATTAAGCTTACAACAAATTAATGTTCTCTAAATAAGGCGAGAACTCAATTAGGCACAACTCTTATTCACGAACCAACAACCCCAAATTATACTATGAATGTAAATACAATAAGCTCAATAGGTTGTGTGTGAACAAAGAGATATAATTCATAACTAAACTCAATATAGTTCTAGCTTAATAACAATGATAATTAAATATATAAAAGTGCTAGAAATAGAGTTTAGAAAACTTCTCAATAGATCAAGAGTGGAAGGATGTAGATTGAAGCCCAAACAAGATTGGTGATCTCCTTAAACTCTTGTGAAATTCTCTTCACAAACAAACTCTTAAACACTCTTTTAAACAAACTTAAAACAAGCTTAAACCCTAGTTAAACTCTTTTCAAACATTCTCTTAGATGCTGATGAAAGATGAGAGCAATGGGGTATTTATACCCACTCAAAACTTTAGAAAAAACCCCACTTAAAAGACACAAAAGCCCCCAAAAAACTGAGCTGGAACTAGCCGTTAGAATCCAACGGATAGTTCGGCGGTCGACCGTGGAAAACTCGCGGTCGACCGCGAGCAACAAAAACAACAGAAAAAAGCTCCAGAGACTTCGGCGGGCGACCCCCACGCCGCGAGCCTCTGAAAAACTTCCTGAGTCTCTAGACTCAAGGCGGTCGACCGCAAACAGATATATAAAAATTGACAGTTTTGAAAGTGTTTTTCTAACTTTTAAAATTTTGAAAAATAACAAATGGTATCCAAAAATAATAAAACTTTAGGAAATGTATATAAATATGTAAATGAACATGTTACAAAAGGAATTTTTTAAATTGCATTTCCCATTTGTAAAATATCATTATTTTATAAATTTGTCGAAAACATGAATATGTAAACATATGAATTTTAACATTTTGGCTAAACCATGTTTTGAAACTTTACAAAATGATTTTGTAGACTTAATAAAAGATGTATATGATTGTTATTTAGTCCATAAACCAAGAAAATAATATTTTCACAAAATTGCATATTTAGCAAACATTTTAAAATTAAATATGATTTCATTGAACTAAATAAAATTGATATTAATGAAATCATATGTATGCATGTAAGTATGAAACAAAAATATGTTTTCTAATTATATTCAATTGTTTCATATTAAAACTTGAAAACTATCAAACCAAAAACATATATGTATATATATAACTATATATATACAAAACAAAAACTTGTATGTGTGTATATGATTGAGCTTAAAGTACTAACACACATAATATAAACTCTAAACTAAGTTACCCAAGCAATCTTGATCTTCAATAAGCTTGACTTGGTACATTTTGCGGATGAAGCTTGAACTTGGATCTTCAACTTGAATTGCATAAGCTTCACTCCACAATTCTGCCAACCTCCATTAGATTTGATCGTGAATGCTCGATTTCATCCATCCTCCAACATATTATTTGTCTAGAATAAATATAAAACACAAATACTAGACAAACAATATTAGATATAAGTTATTTGTAAATCATCATCAAAACAAGAAGGCTAACAATCTCCCCCTTTTTGATAATAACAAACAATTTACAAAAAGGATATATGCATGAAAGGAAATGAATATACAAAGTATAATATATCATGCAAAAAGGATATATGCATGAAAGGAAATGAATATACAAAGTATAATATATCATGCATATAAACAAAAAAGAATATACTCACAATATTTCTCCCCCTTTGACAACATCAAAAAGGGGACAAAAAGATGAAGAGAGTGAAAGCTCCCCTTACATATAAGCATGAGTGAGTATTACACATAGAAAGATATAGGGATTGCTTCTCCTATCAAAATGCCTCATAGGATACATGAAATGAATGCTAAGGCAATCATATGTGAGTAAGCATAGGTGAATATGCTAAATATCACTCACATACTACAAGATAATGAGAACACATAGGGATGTACCATTGAAATAATGTGTCTTAAAACATAAGCATAAAAAAAACATGTACAAAAATAGATTTATGAAATCAAAAGAAAAGGAATATGAAAATCATGCAAAATGTTTTCAAACAAAAATAAATCAACCAAATAAAATCATAAATCAAATTTTAAGCCCAAAAATAATGTTTGATCAATAAGGAAAATTTTCTTTGAAGAACATGATCAAACCACTCATAGAATACATTATAAAGCATATTTGAAATTTGAATCATCTATTTGTGGTATATAATGAATTCAAAGCAATAAATCAAAACAAAATTTTTGATAAAAGATTTGCAAGAGTGGCAACAATATATCAAGCTTTTAAGCTTGTTCCAACCCATATAAAGATTATTAGTATCCGGTAAACAATATTTGGGAATAGACACCCAATAAACCCGGGGGGTTGTATGAACACAAACCTCTCATCAAAATCTTAACTAATAGTCATGAAAATAAAAGAATTAATCAAAGAAAAATTGTTTTCATATTCAAAAATTTCAAATCATTTAAAAACCAAGAAAAATAAAAATAAAAACATTAAAATTCTTGGTTTAAAATCAAATTTTTTTTGGTACCCAAGAATTCTTGGTACCAAGAGATTTAGGGATATGACCCCTATCATTTAAGCTCAAAGTCCTAGGGTTATGAACCCGTTTGGGCACATGTGGTGCACTAACATGGTCAAAACAATAATCACTCAAATGACCCTTCCAATTGTAATTTGTGCAATGAAAGAGATCCATTTGTTTTTGTGGACCATTAGCTCGTGCACGGGAACCATTTGTAAATAAAAATTATCTTTTAGAAATATTTTACAAATGAAAAATATCATTAAACAAAGATGATTTCTTTGGAGCATTTTGTAAAATAGGAACTTTTTTCACATTAAAATAAAATTTAGCAAGATGTCCAAACCTACCACAAACATCACATTTAAAAATATGTGGTCTACTAGAAACATTTGGCAAATGAGATTTTTTTTCAAATCAAAACAATACTTGGCCAAATGACCAAAACGACCATAATGATCACATCTATACACATGAACATGCTTATGATGAACAATGGGTGCATGTGTGTATACATATGATGAAGAAACTTGATGAGATGCACAATGAGCATTGATATTTTTATGTTTGTGTGCATCATAGCAAAATTTAGCTAAATGGCCTTTACGGCCACAAATAGAGCACTTGTAAACTTTGCTATATATGTGTGCATAATGAGTGGATGATTTTGACTTAGACTTGGCACACATATCCATAAGCGTCTTATGGATATCAATGCATGTTTTCAAAATTGAATCTAAAGATGAAATGTGTTTATTCACAAGATTCAAATCTCTTCATTATTAAGCACATATGCATTTTTATTAGAAGTAGAACATATATAGTCATTTATAAAGTAAGCAGTATCAAATTTTATGTTCTCTACTTCTAACGTGGCATTATCTTTTTCATGAGATAAGCTAGTTATAGATGTGGTTAATTTTTTATTTTCCAAAATTAACATGTCATTGTTTTCTTTAAGCATGATATTTTCTTTTGCAATGACATCTAATTTTGACACTAGCTCCTCATGATTCATTGTTTTCTTTAAGCATGATATTTTCTTTTGCAATGACATCTAATTTTGACACTAGCTCCTCATGATTGGATTCTAAATTATCATGCTTGCCTTTTAAATCAATAAAATCATGTTGCAATTTCTTGTAGGCATGCAATAATCTCTTAGATGCACAAGCGAGTTCATCACTAGATAAATCATTATCGGGTTCGGAACCGCATACCACACTAAGGCTATCGCCTAGTGGCCATATGCATGATGAAGCTCCAATATTACTTGAGAAAAAATCATCTAGAATCCTTTGGATCTCTTCCAAGTTACCATGATGTGCTTCTATGAATATCCACAATTTATAAGCACTACCAAAATGAGCAAGCTTGTTAGAAATAGAAGAATCAAGTGCATTAAGCATATATTCTAACACAATCTTGTTAATGGTAAACAATCTTTTATTATTTTTACTCCACTTGGATTTTTCCATAGTGGGTACAATATAATCATTATCAATAGCTCCCCATAAATCAGTATTTTTAGATTGCACAAATAGTTTAAATCTAGAAGCCCATTGTGCATAGGGAAAATTAATGAATTTAGGAGCAATATTTGATTCATATCCTAACAAAGGTGCACAATTCATGTCCATGATAAATATATATATGTGCAAACAAGAAAAATAAAATCTAAACAAGATTAGCACAAAAAGATAACTTGGATCTTTAACTCAAGGTGATTAGACCTTAAATCAAAGAGCACCAAGCTCTGATACCAATTGTTAGACCCTAGAGGGGGGTGATTAGGGTCTTATGCTAATCTAATCCGATTTTATGCTAATTAAAACTAATTAACAAGTTATCCTAACAAGTATGAAATACAACAAGATATGTGAGCTTGGATAAGTGATATACACACGAGTAAATAAAATAAACAAGATAGTGGAAAATATAAATAATGAGCAATGGACAATGGCGATAAGAAATATAAACACAAGAGTAAGTGCGCTAAAGAAAACTCAAACACACGATATGATCACGGAGTTCGGACCTTTCATCCTACATCTCCGCTCCCCATACCGGGGAGAAATCCACTATCACTACCGGGTTTTTTATGCTTACCCGAATAACGTTTACACCACAGCATATCGGTTTTTAACGTTCACCGATCAACGTTCACAATCTCATAATGTAACTACACTCTACACCCTCTAAGTGTTGGTCTCTAGCCCATGTCCTTCCTCAAGTACTCAGATACAACCTCTCCCTAGGTTCGTCAACCGACGTCACTTCTCTTGGAAGCGACACGTCTCTCACCACACACTCCTCTTGGTGTACTAGTGTAATACAAAGTGAATCCTCACAAATTAAGCTTACAACAAATTAATGTTCTCTAATAAGGTGAGAACTCAATTAGGCACAACTCTTAGTCACAAACCCACAACCCCAAATTATACTATGAATGTAAATACAATAAGCTTAATAGGTTGTGTGTGAACAAAGAGATATAAATCAAAACTAAACTCAATATAGTTCTAGCTTAATAACAATAATAATCAAATATATAAAAGAGCTAGAAATAGAGTTTAGAAAACTTCTTAATAGATCAAGAGTGGAAGGATGTAGATTGAAGCCCAAAAAAAATTGATGATCTCCTTAAACTCTTGTGAAATTTTCTTCACAAACAAACTCTTAATCACTCTTTTAAACAAACTTAAAACAAGCTTAAACCCTAGTTAAACTCTTTTAAAACATTCTCTTAGATGCTGATGAAAGATGAGAGTAAGGGGGCATTTATACCCACTCAAAACTTCAGCAAAAACTCCACTGAAAAGACACAAAAGCCCACAAAAAAATTGAGGTGTGTTACCAGCCAACGGTAACTTCGGCGGTCGACCGCGAGCGCCTGAGGAGAGAGAAAAGTCTCTGGACATCAGCCGGTTGACCGTCACGGTCAACCGCGAGCCTTTGAAAAACTTCCTGAGTCTCTGGACTTAAGGCGGTGGACCGTTGCGGTCGACCGCAAACTGATATATGAAAATTGATAGTTTTGAAAGTGTTTTTCTGACTTTTGAAAATTTGTTAAAAATAACAAATAATGTTCAAAAATGACGAAACTTTGGGAAATGTATATAAACATGTAAATGAACATGTTACAAAAGGAATTTTTCAAATTACATTTCCCATTTGTAAAATATCATTATTTTGCAAATATGTCCAAAACATGAAAATATAAACATATGAATTTTGACATTTTGGCTAAACCATGTTTTGAAACTTTACAAAATAATTTTGTAGACTTAATAAAAGATGTATATGATTGTTATTAAGTCGTAAACCAAGAAAGTAATATTTTTACAAAATTGCATATTTTGCAAACATTTCAAAAGTAAATATGATTTCATTAAACTAAATAAAATTGATATTGATGAAATCATATATATGCATTTAAGTATGAAATAAAAATATATTTTCTAATTATATTTAATTGTTTCATATTAAAACTTGAAAACTATCAAAACAAAAATATATATGTATATATAACTATATATATACAAAACCAAAACGTGTATGTGTGTATATGATTGAGCTTAAAGTACTAACACACATAATATAAACTCTAAACTAAGTTATCCAAGCAATCTTGATCTTCAATAAGCTTGACTTGGTATACTTTACGGATGAAACTTGAACTTGGATCTTTAACTTAAATTACATAGGCTTCACTCCACAATTTCACCAACCTCCGTTGGATTTGATCGTGAATGCTCGATTCCATCCATCCTCTAACATATTGTTTACCTAGAATAAATATAAAACACAAACACTAGACAAATAATATTAGATGTAAATTATTTGTAAGTCATCATCAAAACAAGAAGGCTAACAGAGTCGACTTGGGAAACTGAGTCTGAGATGCGACAGCGATACCCTCATCTTTTTCCTGAATCTTAGTTGTCCTATCTTGTACCTTATTTGAATCGCCTTGTATGACTTTTCTTATTTATGGATATGCAATATATTTTTAAATTTATGAGTGGAAGTGAATCTATCAATATATTTCATCCTGGTTATTTTAATTCCGAGAACGGAATTTATTTTAAGGGGGGCAGGATGTAATGATCGTAAAATTTGATGCTAGTTAAAATAATTTTCTAGTATTTTAAAATATTTAATTATTATTTTTTAAAGAGTATTTGTATTTTTCTCGGTCTTCTAGAATTTTCTATGATTTAAAAGTCCAAATTTTATATTTATTTAAATGATTTCAATATTTATAAATTTATTTTGTACGGTAAAATTTTTTGGAATTAATCTGTTGTGTTATCGATACTATTATGTATTATTTTAAAAAATATGTTGTATTATTATTACTATTACATATTATTTCGTATATTATGTTGTATTATTAATTACGCATTATTTGTGTAAATTGTGGTATTATTTCTACTATTGCGTATCAACTGTTGTATTAGCATAACTAGTACGTTTATTGTGTAGATAATTATCCTATAATTATTTGATTTTAAATTTAAGTATATATTTATTTATTTATTATTATCGATTAATTGTACAATTTGTAGTATTATTACAATTATTGTGTATCAACTGTTGTATTAATACAACTGGTACGTTTTAATTTGTAGATATTTATTCCGTAATTATTTAATTTTTTAAATATAAGTAATTATTTATTTTAAATTAATTTTGTTTTAATTAGCTAACCCTATCCTTAATTTTAACTATATATATACCCTCACCCTCTCTCTCTCTCTCTCTTTACCCTCAACGCGCTGCCACCTCCTCTCTTCCTACCCACTCTCTCTCTCCGCCGTCATCACCTCAGACCCACTCACCCTACCTCTCTCCCAGCCCCCATCACCCGATCCAAGATCTACCCCCAGTCCTCCTCTCACCACCCACAACCCCTCCGCCTGCACCACGCGCAACCAACCGCTCGCCTCTGCTGCACCGCCTACACCTCCTCCTCCTCCCTCGCCAACTACAGTCTAACGCTCGACCATGACAAGCCTCGAGCTGCCATACCCCCTCCCTCTCTCTCCTCCTCCTCATCCTCCTCACTATAACCTCATAACGCTAACGAGCTCTCTCCTCGCGCCGAACTCGCCCCGTCACTGCCACCGCCACCCGCCTCCTCCTTGCAAGCCCCGCTCCCCATCCTCCTCTGCCGCTCAACCACCTCCCTGCCTTAGTACAGATCCGCAGCCACCCTCTTCCACGCTGCTCACCTCTGACCTGATGTCAGCCCACCCCTGACCGCAGCCGAACCCGCTGCTCCCTCCTCCTTTCGTCGGCTAACCCGACAGCCCGCCTGACCACCACCATCCGCTGCCCCATCAAACTCCCCGTGGTCAGTCCCTATAGTCCATTGTTCGCTCCCTCATTCATCGACGAGCACTGCCGAGATCCCGTTTACGCCCCTCTAGCCGACACCATCCAACTCCCCCACGCCAGATCCTATCCGTGTCGTCGACGTCGAATCATTCGACGTACCCGAGGCAAGACCTCGCCTCTCAGTTAGTTGTTTTTACATTTATTATCAATTAAGTGGTTAGTTAAATATGATAATGTTGATAATATATATATTGTGATTATTTAACATTGATTGTTGATGATTAGTATTAAATAGTATTTTAATAATGAGATATTTTTTGCTGTAATTATATCTAAGAATGAACAAACATGAAATGATGAGTTACGTGTTATAATTAGATTTTTGAGATATTATTAAAAAATATATATAATTTATAAATATATAAATGTTATTGTTCATAAAAAAAGAATTAACAAAAATATATATACTATATATATATTTTAAAAGATTTTTTTAAAATGGTTATGATGAGAAATAATTTTTAAAGAAATTATTTGGAAAAAGGGAATTTTTTTTTGAATTAATTATGATAGTATAACTGATAGTCGTAGAGCGCGATATTTCATGTGCAAAACGACATCGGTTTCCAGTTTTCTTTTAACGCATTATTACGTTAGAGATTACTTAATTACGAATAACTTGCATGAGAAGTTTGGACATCCCAGTAGTGAGATATTAATGAGATCTGTTTATGTGTGTATTTATGTTGTTGTAGACACAGTTCATGCATTTCGTATTTGTTCGTAGTTATTATTCATGTTTTACAATCCTTTTTTAATATATTCGACATGCCATGATGTGTTTGTATGAAATTAGTGTTATTATTATCTCCTTGTTGTGATTGAGAACCTTAGTAGTTCATGACTTAGTGGCCTCGTGCGTCATGAACAGACCTAGTGAAATGTGTGGGTGTGTTGACTGAATTTAAGCGGTGAACTAGAGATAGTGTGGATTATGTTTGATTTAGAAAAATAAGAAGAGTTGGGATGAGAAAGCCTTTGTTCATGTGATCGGATGTGACTGTTGATGTATTTTTCAGGCTCACGCTAGTGGATGGTGTCGCCACTGGGGTTGGTTTGTAGGGTTAAAGTGAAGTGTGTACATCACTTTGGTCAGTGGGAATTTAATTTGTCACCCGAGTTTTGTTTGAGTTCGGACCAGGCAGAAAATGGTTTACGTATAGTGCTCTGACCACATGTATAGCGGGATTGGGTGCACGTAAGGGATTTGTGAACAGTCAGTTATCCGGTGATATGAATATTGACTTTGTGTGAGAAGTAGACCAGTGACCTGTTATAGGATGGTTAGTTGTATGAAGTAGATTACCGGTTGATTTGAGATTCTTCTGATCATTATTATAGTAGTGAATTCCAGTTAAATTATTAGAATTTCAATGCCATGTTTCTATTATTACTATTGTCATAGCATGGGTCGTTCGATCGTTTTATTCTTCCATGTAGGATCTTGTCGTGTGCCATGCACGCTGACATACACCTGTTTTCTCTGGTATGTGTCAGACTTAGGGGACGGACAGGTCCAATTCAATGATGCAGCAGAGCCGGTTTATAACCAGCTGGAGTGTCTTTCCGATGGAGTAGAAGAACAAACTGAAGCGTAGTGGTTTTCTTTTGTAGTAGTTGTGGAACATTAGAACTCTTTTACGGTATTTTTCTTTAGTTTGAAGATGGATTTTTGTATTTTTAGCAGTACATTTTTTATTATGGACTATGTATTTTTATATTCCTAGTTGGACCATTTTTGTAATAAGGGTATGTTTGACCCATATTTTTATGTTTAGGATGATCTACTTTTGATGATATGTCTATTTCTGATTCTGGGTTGTTATTATATTCTTGCTATTATGATCGGGGACCTGTGACTGATATTCTTTTGCTTGACGCTTAGCGTATTAGATTGAGAAGAAAAGAAAAAGAAAAAAAATTAGTGTATATTTCTCCTCAATCTAATACGTGGCGGGCTTGTTCACGTTCTGATTCCCGAGTATTTTGGGAAACGGGACATGACAATATAGCTCTTTTGTGATTATCCAAGAACATCCCGAGAGCGATCCCGGTGTATCTGTATCCCTAACACAAAAGAGACGTCACCAAGATCTTTCATCTCAAAGTTCTTAGCTATAAATCTCTTGGTTTTGTGCAGTAAGCCTATATTGTTGCTGGCAACTGTTCGCGGGAAAAACCGTTGCTTTCTTCATTAATGATTCCATTGTACACTCTTGTAACAGTTTATCGATTACAAAGATCCGGTCTTTTTCAAGAGCCGAAACTCTGCCGGATTGAAGAGTGAACTCGGAGCTTGAAGACCAGAAGACTTGCCCATTCAGATCTGATCCTCGGCGACCATCCACGTCAGAAAAGGCAGGATCTCGAGAGGAAGAAAGAACAGATCTGAGATCTACACGAGACTACACTCCAGATCTAAGCTTGGTCTTAGATCTCGAGATCTGAGCGATTATTCCCTTGGTGGATTAATCCCTCCCGGCTATTATTCCCTTCGTGGAATAATACCCGCATACTCGTGTAGATCCGACCGGATCTAGATCGCGCGGTGGTCCACGGATTAACCCCGGCGCAGGCAAAGAACCCACCAAAGCGAGCGACCGCAAAACAGGAGCTCGTGATTTGTTCACAGAGGAGAGTTGTAATTTTTTCTTTATTTTCTTTGATTTAGTTGTAACCGGATCTATAAAAGACCGGATCTTTTGTAACTCAAAAAGTTGTAACTTAAGATGACAATTATCTCATTAATGAAGAAAGCTACGGTTTTTCCCGCGAACAATTGTTCGCGGGAAAAACCGTTGCTTTCTTCATTAATGATTCCATTGTACACTTGAATTACAAAGATCCGGTCTTTTATAGATCCGGTTACAACTAAATCAAAGAAAATAAAGAAAAAATTACAACTCTCCTCTGTGAACAAATCACGAGCTCCTGTTTTGCGGTCGCTCGCTTTGGTGGGTTCTTTGCCTGCGCCGGGGTTAATCCGTGGACCACCGCGCGATCTAGATCCGGTCGGATCTACACGAGTATGCGGGTATTATTCCACGAAGGGAATAATAGCCGGGAGGGATTAATCCACCAAGGGAATAATCGCTCGGATCTCGAGATCTAAGACCAAGCTTAGATCTGGAGTGTAGCCTCGTGTAGATCTCAGATCTGTTCTTTCTTCCTCTCGAGATCCTGCCTTTTCTGACGTGGATGGTCGCCGAGGATCAGATCTGAATGGTGCAAGTCTTCTGGTCTTCAAGCTCCGAGTTCACTCTTCAATCCGGCAGAGTTTCGGCTCTTGAAAGTTCGACCTCTGAAAATGAACATCTCTAGGCCTATTTATAGGCTCTCAGGACAGTGGCTGCAAAAAGAGAATTGTCGGCCACCTCTGGCCACTGTCGGCCACCTCGGGCCACTGTCGGCCACCTCGGGGTGGCCGACACTGTGCCTAGCCACCTTGGGGTGGCTCGGCTCATGGCCGAGCCCTAAAGTTGTAATAGATTCGATAGCAATGAAGAAATCAACTTTCACCGCAAACAAGTGTAGTCGACTACTAGGAGTTACAGTCGACTACAGAGACAATTTTTCTGACATTTCAAGTTTGAATTTGTGACTGTTTATAGCCGTTTTTGATCCGTTAATTGGCTTAAAAAACTTGTATTTTCAAGGGAAATAAATAGGTTAGAACTTTAGAAATTTGAACCAGTCATTCCTATCTATAAGCTTTAACTTGTGCATTCTTAAGAGTTCTAAAAATTTAGTTTTTTGCCTAAGTGTTGAGAAAACTAAAATCTAAAATAGCCTTTGATCTTTATTACATATACAAAGTATTAAGGCATTTTTAGAGATTAAAAATATTCCTAAAGCCACTGCTACACATCACTACACAATCAAGGCTTATAGGAATTGTGTTGTTGATTCAAGAAAAGTTCTCTTGGGTGTGAGAGTTGTGATCTCTTGGTGAAGAGATTGTGTGCAATTTGCATGGTCTTGTAAATTGGCCAGGTTTTCTTTTGATTTTGTAATAGTTTTCAAAATCATAGTGGAACTCTCAAGCGGTATTTACTTGGGGACAGGATGTACACCGGGGAGGTGAAAACATTATAAAAGCTTGTGTTTGTGATTACAAATTTCTATGATTGTTGCTATCTTTCTTGCAATTTATAATCTACTTTGCATAAATTTTAAAAGAACACTATTCACCCCCCTAGTGTTTTTGTGTGTATCAAATCAAATCCTACACATTCAGGACTTCTCGAAGATTACGACGCCACTTACACGCCTTACAAAGAAGGGTGTATAATTTATTTGGAGCACAAAGTGCCAGGAAGCTTTTGAGACCTTAAAGGCTAAGTTGATTACAACACCAGTATTGATTATCTCGAGCAGTGATAAGACTTTTGTCGTCTACACGGATGCATCGTTATCGGGTCTAGGAGGTGTTTTGATGTAGACCCAGAGAGTTGTGGCTTACATTTCACGGCAGTTGAGAATGCATGACCAGAACTATTCCACACATGACTTAGAGCTAACAGCAGTGGTCTTTGCACTAAAGACATGGAGACACTATCTTTATGGAGTGCAGTTCGAACTATTCACTGATCACTAGAGCCAAAAGTACCTCTTTTCTTAGAAGGAACTCAACCAGAGACAACGGCGATGGGTCGAGTTTATTAAAGATTACGAGTTCGCAATTGAGTACCATCCGGGGAAGGCGAAAGTCGTAGCGGACGCGTTGAGCAGGAAGCATCGACATCGGATTTTAGCTTTGAGGTGCTCGTTGTATCGAGATCTTCACACCCTTAGCCAGTTTAATTTTAGGCTGGAGATTGGCAGGAGCAATGCATTTTTGGGAGCTTTGTCCATGCAACCATCTTGGGCTGATAGGGTGGTCAGAGCTCAGCTAGAGGACTCTTGGATTCAAATCCGAAAGGAAGAGATTTTCAAAGAGCCAAAAACTTATTGGACCATTGGAGCAGATGGAGGACTTTGAATGAATGGCCGATTAGTGATGCCAAGTAATCCATAGCTAAAGACAGACTTATTTCATAAGCCGTATAGTACTAGGTACACAGTTCATCCAGGCACCACTAAAATGTACAATGACCTAAAGAGATACTTTTGGTGGAGCGGCATGCGTAGGGATATTATGGAATATATGGCTAAGTGTTTTATCTGCCAGCAAGTAAATGTAGAATATCAGAGACCCGTAAGAATCCTACAGCCTTTACCTATTCCGTAGTGGAAGTGGGCAGACATTTTCATAGATTTTATTGTAGGACTGCCGAGGTCAAAGAAGGGAAAAGATTCTGTTTGGATGATAGTTGATCAGTTGACGAAGTCAGCATATTTTATACTAGTGAAGATGACATACACGGCCTAGACTTATGCGAGGATATTCATCCAGGAGATCGTGAGACTACATGGAGTTCCAGAGATGATTGTATCAGATAAGGCTTAGTTTTCACTTCACATTTTTGGAGGAGCTCCCAAAACTCGTTTGGCAACCATTATCATATTCTAGTGTGTTCCACCCACAAATAAATGGGCAGACAAAAAGAGTTAACCAAGTGTTGGAAGACATGTTGCGGGCATGTATTATTGATTTCTAGGATAGTTGGGAGGATCACATTCCATTTATTGACTTCGCTTATAACAACAGTTATCAAGTGACCATAGGTATGGTACCATATGAGGCGTTATACGAGAGGCTTTGTAGATCACCTATTAGTTGGACAGAACCAGAGGACATCTTATTGCTTTGACCAAAGCTTGTGAGATAGACTACAGAGAAGGTAGCACTAATTCGGGAACATATTCTTACAGCGCAAGGTTAGCAGAAGAGCTATGCAGATCAGAGGTGGTGACCGCTAGAGTTCCAAGTTAGGGACTACGTTTTATTGAAAGTATCACCGATGAAGGGAGTTCAGTGATTTGGAAGACGGGGAAAGCTTGCCCTGAGGTATATTAGCCTGTTCAGGGTTATTGAGCGCATTGGACCCATTTCGTATCAGCTAGATCTTCCAGCATCGATGTCGAGTATACACGACATTTTTCATGTTTCGATGCTTAAGAAGCATTTACGTGATGAGGAGCAGCAGCGAGTATTGGATGCACCTGAGATTGAGCTTCATGATGATTTGACCACCATTGAGATCACAGTTTGCATTCTTGCCAAGGAGGACAAAAGACTTAGAAACAAAGTGATACCTTTAGTTAAAGTTCAATGGAACCGGAAAGGAACTGAGGAAGATTCTTGAGAGCGCAAAGAGGATATGCGTCGTGACTACCCGCACCTATTTGAGCAGGTAAAATGATTGGTTATAAATTGCTTGTGTTTATGATTATTTTCCATAGTCATATTTATATTTAACGCTAGAATGGGGGTATTAACACTTAGCTCCTAATCATTCGGAACACGTGATATATATATGGGGGGTTCCTTGTTTGGATTTTT
>NC_033803.1:51798860-51803169 GCF_001876935.1 Asparagus officinalis | reverse complement strand
TGGTGGCTCGGTGGTGGCCGAGCCACCTTGGTGGCCGCCGAGCCACCAAGGAGGTGGCTCGGCCTCCGAGCCACCATTTGGTGGCTCGGAGGTGGCCGAGCCACCCCAAGGTGGCTCGGCCACCGAGCCACCTAGGTGGCTCGGCCGAGCCACCACTTGGTGGCTCGGCCACCGAGCCTCCTTGTTGGCTCGGTGAGCCGACCTCCAGGTGTTTGTCGTTTTGCCTCTTTGTGCCCGTTTTCCGGTTCTGCGGTTGATTGGTTCGGATTCGATTTGTTGACCTGATTTGGCAGTAAATCTGGATCCCGATTAGGCAGTAAATCCACTTCTGAGTTAGAGTCCGAAACCGATCTTGATTCGATCGTCATTCGTCCGAGTATGCTGGATGACTCGTTGACTCTTCGAACACTTGGCTCGATCCCGCACGCGGGTGGATTCATTCCGTCGCTTGATGCGATTCGTCGATCTCGTCGCCTCGTTGGTTTGTCGGTTCGTGCCGAGCTGAGCTAAGGGACCTATAAGCAATTTTATATGCCTACAGCAACCAAAATGTCATCGACATATAAAGCCAGGAAAACATACTTGTTCCCACAGAACCTTTGGTATACACAATCATCAACCAAATTCAACTCAAAACCGAACAAGATGATCACTTGATGAAACTTGAAATACCATTGTCGAGATGCTTGCTTGAGCCCATAGATGGATTTCTTAAGTTTGCAAACCATATTCTTTGGGTCTCTGGAAACAAAGTTATCTGGTTACACTATATAAATTGTTTCATCAATGTCACCATTTAAAAACATTGTCTTTGCATCTATCTGATGTAACTCAAGATCGAAATGCACTACCAATGCCATTATAGTCCTGAAAGAGTCTTTCGAAGAAACCGGAGAGAAAGTCTCTTTATAATCGATGCCTTCTTTCTGTGTAAATCTCTTTGTGACAAGACGAGCCTTATATATTTCCACATTGCCTCTTGAATCCCTCTTGGTCTTAAATATTCATTTGCAACCAATGGGTTTCACACCTTCTGGCAATGAGACAAGATCTCATACGTCATTGTCCTTCATGGATTTAATCTCCTCATGCATAGCATCAATCTACTTTTGAGAATTAAAACTTTCTATTTCTTGACGGAAGGTGATCAGATCATCTTCCATCGCCCCAATGTTAGGCTCATGTTCTTGAAGAAATACAATGTAATCATCTGGCACTGCACTTCTTCTTTCTCTAGTGGATCTTCTTAATGACATAGGTTCTTGAGGTGGTTGAGTTTATTCTTCAAGAATAGTTATCTGAGCGGGAGATTCTCCAACATTATCTTGACCTATTGTGTCTTGATCTTGATCAGGAATGGAAACCTGGTCAAGACCAATAACACCTGTGGGAATATCAACATATTCCTCTTCAAAGACAATATTTCTAACTGTATCTCCCTCCGTAAACTCAACATCCTCAAAGAACTGTGCATTTCCTGACTCGAAAATCGATTTCTTTGTGGGATCATAAAATTTGTACCCCCTGGATCTTTCAGAGTATCCAACAAAATAACAACTCATCGTCCTTGAGTCTAGTTTCTTTTCATTAGGCCTGTAAGGCCTTGCCTCAGCTGGACATCCCCAAACATGCAAATGCTTCAAAATAGGCTTCTTGCTTGTCCAAAGCTCATAAGGGGTCTTGGTAGTTTCTTTAGTTGGAACCCTGTTAAGGACATAAGCTACAGTCTTAAGTGCTTCTCCTCAGAGTTATTCTGATAAGGTGGAATGACTAATCATACTCCTTACAATATCCTTAAGCGTTTTGTTTCGTCTTTCAGAAACACCATTCAAAGTGGGCGAACCCGGCATGGTGTACTGTAGGATGATACTGCATTCCTCTAGGAATTTAGCAAATGGTCATGGACGTTATTCTCCTAAACCATTATATCTACTGTAGTATTCACCACCACGGACAGATCTGATGTTTTTAATCCTTTTACTGAGTTGGTTCTCAACTTCACCTTTATACTTTTTGAATACATCCAGTGACTGTGACTTTTCATGAATGAGATATAAGTAGCCATATCTAGAAAGATCATCTATGATTGTTATAAAATATTGTTGACCATTCCATGCAACCGTAGGGAATGGCCCACAAATATCTGTATGTATAAGTTCTAAGACGTCCAAAGTCCTGTTGGCTTCAAATCTCCTTTTATTGGTTTGTTTACCCTTTATATAGTCAACAAACATCAAAATCTATAAAATCTAAGGGGTCGAGAATTTCATTTCACACAAGTCTCTCTAATCTCTGCTTTGAGATATGTCCTAATCTCTTGTACCATAACACAGCTAAATTCTCATTGGTTAATTTTCTCTTCAAACCTTGTGTACTTAATTGCAGGGATTCGTTAATTGAGGCAACTGTATCAAGCAAATAAAGATTATCGTAACCAGATAAAGAATCGGAACCAACCAATTTTAAATCATGAAACAAACTAAATTTTCCATTTCCAAATGAACAAGCATAAACAGATTTGTCCAAAACAGAAATAGAAACTAAATTCTGCCTAAATGACGGTACAATAAATGTTTCATTAATATCCAAATAGCATCCAGTCTTTAACAATAATCTAAATTTTCCTATTACCTCAACTTGAGCCATCTTTCCATCGCCCACATAGATGTATCTTTCAACATTATTTGGTTTTCGGCAACTCTGACAATCTTGCATTGAAACACTAATGTGAGTTGTTGCACCAGAATCTATCCACCACGTGTGTCTAGGTATCAAAGTTAAATTATCCTCAAAACAAACCAAATTAATAAGCATACCTTTCTTAGTACGCTAGGCGAAATAATTAGTGCATTGCTTCTTTATATGCCCTTCAGCCCCACAGAAGAAACAACCTTTGCCTTCAGGATCATTTGATCTCTTTTGTTTCTTTTGTGGCACTGTCTTTGTAGCTTTCTTATCCTTAAAGGTTGAAGCCAAATGAACGCTTTCCTCTTCCTGAACACAGTGTGATATGAGCTCATTCAGAGACCAAGTCTCTTTCTGGCAGTTGTAGCTCACTTTAAACTGGTTAAACTGTGTTAGAAGAGATATCAAAACCAAATGCACCGATAGGTCCTCAGAGAGTTCAAGTTTGAGTGCTTTCAACTTTGAAGCAAGATGAGACATCTCTAGGATGTACTCCCTGATGTTACCTTTACCTTTAAACTTCATTGAAATGAGATTTGTCAAGAGCGTACCAATTTCAGCCTTTTCATTCTTGACAAATTTCTTTTCAATATCTGTAAGGAAATCTTTACCTGTAGTGATCTAATCGGACATTGTGCCCCTGAATGTTTCTAGAACAGCCTTCTTCATGATCATCATTCACATGCGATTTGATCTCTCCCACTTTTCCATCTCCCTCTTTTCATCAAAGGTACTCTTATCTATAAGTGATGGAGGAGAATCAGTCCTTAACGCAAGGCCGAGATCCATGACCCTGAGAACTATCAAAAGATTCTTGTGCCATGACTTGAAGTTGGAACCATTTAGCATAGGAATAAAATTGATATTGATAGTAATATTAGCAGGAATCATAGCTGAACAGAGAACAAACAAACAAATAAAACAGGCTCACATTAGTTTTAAAAACCATAAAATTACAACAATTATTTCAAATAAAGGTAAATCCCATCTCAAGATACCGGGCACTACATTAATATTTTATCTTTGCACAAAATATTAGTTAGTAAGTGGTGTCTTGTTGTAGTAATCAAACACTAATAATAATAATATGTCAAATAATAGATCTTCCTTTGGGCCGATTTATTATTCACATATATACCCAATAATCATCACGTGTTTATTACCACTGGTGCAAATAAAATTATTTAAACAACAATCTTCATTTGGACCGATTAATATTTAAATGAATTACACACACACACATAACCTTTTATATTTTAAAATTAATTAATCTCCACAATAGAGGTCACTTTTGCGACGTATCGTTTCAATCAATTAATTTCAAAATGCATATTTTATTTATTTGAATTTAAAATTGTACCCAAAATTCTAACAAAAGGAGCATCCAAAATTGAACTAAAAACTAAATTGAAATTGAGTAATATTTAAATGAATTACACACACACACATAACCTTTTATATTTTAAAATTAATTAATCTCCACAATAGAGGTCACTTTTGCGACGTATCGTTTCAATCAATTAATTTCAAAATGCATATTTTATTTATTTGAATTTAAAATTGTACCCAAAATTCTAACAAAAGGAGCATCCAAAATTGAACTAAAAACTAAATTGAAATTGAG